>NW_005054316.1:4019351-4040850 GCF_000277835.1 Geospiza fortis | reverse complement strand
TTGCCATCCCTGGGATGAGCAACAGGCAGGGGATTAGTCTCTCCTGCTATCACTAATTATGTGTAAACGCACGGGTTTGGGGATTTATAATGAGATCTCAGGAGATGGGTTCTGCTATTACTAATTGCTACTACTCAATTGAATGGAAAGATTGGTTTAGATATCTGTGGTAGGGATGCTGTAAAGCACTGCAGAGCTGTATGTGAAATTTGGGAAAGTGGTGCTTCATGCAGTCCCTTGAACTCAAGGGCGTTTGAGCACTCATGATCAAAGGTGAAGGTCCTAACTCCAAAGCAAAGCATGAGCATGATGTTCTCCTTGTGCTGAAGCTCAGTCCCATTGACCCAGACCTTATTTCCTGGTGATGGGACCAGGCCAGCTGCAGCGCAGGGACAAGGTTTCTCCCTCCAGCCTCCTAAACACAGCCAGTGCAGCAGGCTTACCTGTCCCTTCCCAGTGACCAGGCAAAGCCCTTTGTGGTGATAACAGCCAGCTATTCCACATTCCATGTCTCAAAACATTACCGAGGTTTGTAGCAGTTGTGTATGCTCGCCTCTGCAAGCAGCAGGGCAGGCTGAGCTCAGCGCTTGCTGAGCTCTCCCATCATCCTTATAAACAGATGGGCCTCCTGTACAAGTCATGTCTCGGCTGCATTTAGCTAACAAAAGCAACAATCCAAATCTCCATTGCCCCTGCAAGGAATAATGAGGATTAGAGTCTCATCCAGAGTGCGGGAAGGCTCATTTGCATTTCTGGTCTGGCGATTCCCCTCTTTTCCATTATGTGAAAGGACCCTCTCCCCAAGGTCTTTCTGTTCTATTCCTAAGACAAGGGAGCTAAAAAGCTTTCATTGATGGGGGAAAGTGGAAGATCTTGTTCATCACATCTCATTTATACATAATTCCTACACATCATACGCTTCTGGCACAATTAGCATTTAATTCATTTCTCTCCAGAAGAATACACCAGTCGTCTCCGTGGCTGCCCTGTTTGTCGTCTCCGGCTGTGGGAGCCGTACTGGCCAGGTGCAGGGACAATGGCTGGCTATTCATTGCTCTGCACCAGCTGTTACCCTCAGCATGCTCCCAGTCTGGGTCCTGCTGCTAACAACCCTGGTATGGCTGCTGCTGCTGCAGCTTTAATTTTATTTTGAGAGCTAATCCCAAATGATTGCTCTGAGAACGTGCCTTAGTGAGGGGTAAGTATATTTTGTGGAAAGACATGTTCCAGGCTTTAAAACTGTCACAGAATAGCTCTGTGTGAACTTTTAGGGTTTTTTCCCCCAGGCTCGTGGGAGTTGCTGACTGGTGCAGTCAGATAATGCCAGCTAATGAATCACTCCCCTGCCATCGGCATCCACCAAAATCTGTGTTCCAGCATATAGGTCAAATTGTGACTGATTGCACCAGCAATAGCCAGTGCCTGATAAAAAAATGTATGGATGCCAAAAAGGAGCCACCAGTATATTTCAGCCCTGCAATGATCCTGGAGCCAGCAGCAAGCCCATTCCATCGGGTCTGCTTGTGACAACAGGAACTGGTCTGCACCAGGCAGCTTAGAGGTCTCAGGTCATTGCTGATTCTGGGTTTTTACTACATGGGAGAGGAGAGGAGAGGAGAGGAGAGGAGAGGAGAGGAGAGGAGAGGAGAGGATGGTAATGGGAGTTCAGTCAGGAAAGATGAAGAGGCAATGATAAAAGAGAGGAGAGGAGAGGAGAGGAGAGGAGAGGAGAGGAGAGGAGAGGAGAGGTTCATAATGAACTGATGGCATAGGAAAGAAGAGAAAATTTGCATACTAAATGTTGTGAGGCCTTTGAAGCCTGGACTGAGGATCCAGGTCCTAGTAATTTGCTTTCAGAAGCATGAAATCCATAATTTCCCATTTAAAAAGTGAACAAGACCATCTGGGTTTTCAGGGAATTTCTGGTTCTGTTTTCAAGTCCTACTGTCCACCAAAACATTAGCTGTGAGGTTTTTAAAAATGACTTTGAACAAGATGTGTTGTAGCAAAGCAAAAGATATAATTTGCAGCTGTATGAAAGCAATGTAAAAAAAAAGAGAAAATAAACTCAGAAATATTTTCTTAGCCTTGATTATGTAATTCACAGATCTCTTCCAACTAATTATCTTTAAATTAATAATTTTCAACTAATTGCTTTACTTTAAAACTTTTTTCATTATTATTAAATAGAGACAAAACCTACTCATAGCTATGTCTGTTACATTTTGCTTAAATTGATTGGATTTTCCTCCCCCACATTCTCAGCTCAGTCTGTTATATTATCAGTCAAAATCCCACATTGAAGAATGTACTTTCTGCCTCTGAGATTTCTGCTCACTTCCCTTCAGATGAGAGAAAGAATTTGCCAGTACTTTGACCTTTCTCTTTCTACTAATCCAGCTTGAATCAGTAGATGCCAGAGGCAGCTTAGTTATTTCATATTTTTCCAGTTTTATATGCCAATAGGGCATCATTCTTTATATAGACTCAGGTCTGAAGAATAGTACATTTTGTTCTTTTACAGGCCAACAGAACAAGACAAATTGGATGCTGTAAACATCTAAACAGAACTAAAATTAATGAGTGGAACTGCAAGCTTTGAGAGAGGTCATTCAGAAATAGCTTTAATTCCAATAGACTCTGTATTAGTGACTCAAAATTGTGTACATAGCCAATTAAACCATCAGTTCATGGTGAGATACAGGGATGGGGTCTGCTGCATATGTTCTGTGAATTATTGACTTTCCTTACAGGAGATGTGCCTTCTCTTCCAGCAATTCCACACATGTATGGTATGATGCTGAGCAAATCATCCTCCCTAATGAGTTTAAAATCTCACATTCCTTAGAATGAGGGCCATTATATGGATATTCTTTGTAAAATTCTTTGAAATCCATGGCTAAAATCATGCCTTACACTGAAAAATCAATGGCATTATGCATTTACAGAGGAACTTCTCAGGGTGCTATCCTGAAATTAAACAAAAATGTATTCGGCAATTCAGGAGTGTTCTAGTTAGATTAATCTCTCTGAAAAGGCCATATTCCCAGATCAAGGACAATTTTTTTTTTTTTTAATTTTCAGCTTTGGCCCAAATTATATCAAACTCAGAAATCATTAGTATTTCCCGCAAATGGCAAGTTCCAGGGGAAAAAAATAATCACAAATAACAAGGAAGGATGGCTTCCAAGAGAAATTACATTCCCAAGTGAATCCTGAATTATAGACAATGAGTGCCTCAGGCAGGGGGTAAGGAGGAAAAGAAAATTAGTTTTGCAGGATGCCTGAAGAGAACCAAGCAAACATTGAGTATCTAAATTAGTATTTATCTTCTTTTTGTGTTTTAACCTCCATGCCTAGCCAAAATTCAAGGTTCTGTAGTAATTTTCTAGTAAGAAGAGTAATGATAAGAGAAGTGGGTGGTTTTTACACAGCTCCACTTGTTTACAAATAACGTACAAAACTTTACTTCCTTGAACAAGGCAGAACCAGCAAGCCGGAGACAGCTGCTCAGAAGGGGGCCTGGCACGGCCACCCACCAGCACTTGGAACAGCAAGATCCCAGGAGATTTTCCCAGGACCATCTTCCCTGTGCTAATTCACACTGTAGCTTATGTTTGGCTTGTCCCATTCCCTCCTGGGTCCTCCTAGGCTGCTTGCATAGACACACAATCCAGGTAGTGGGTGCTGCAACTGAGGCCTCTCTCAAAGCCCCCGCTGCTGGGCACAGCATTAAGCTAAAAGAGGCCACTGCAGATAATTTTGGTGAAAAGTTGGAAAAAAGCTTGCATGGCAACCTGAAAACTGAAAAAGGAGAAGATAAGAGGATGCCCAATGTACTTGCTTTGCCACAGAAACACACCCTTAATATAAGGGCATTTGTTACTCTGGCCCTGGTTGCTGCTTTGAACATCTGAGGTTTGTGATTTTTCAGGAGCAGACTCCATTAGGTAATAATTCAGTACCCTTCTGCCACAAGAAGTATTTGGGATGAGTTGAGCAGGATGAGGATGGGTAAAAGTCATAAATAACACAAAGGTGGTACACAAATGCCATCAGCATCTCCACTTGGCACAGTCATTGCCATTCCTGTCACAGGCTGAAAGGTCTCTCTTTCTGCAAGAAGTCTTTTTCAACTTCCAAAAGAAAAGTGTGTTGGATATCACAGAGTTTCACACCGGGGAACATGCATGAAATCACTGTAAATGATAATAATGAAATCGTAGTATATATGTAATTTGCAGCAGAAAAAAACTGCTACCAACCAGAAAGGAGACACTGGAAAAGAAATTGAGATGTCTTTTTTATTCTCTTATTTGCCATTGTCCCTTGATATCTCTGAGCAAGACTGAGGGCTCTGGAGCAGATCATTCTGCTCCATTCTCCTTCTCTCTTTTCTGTAATATAGGCCTCTGCATTACAGAAAGGAAAAGCTGGTATTGGAACCACAAGCTCAAACAATTCTAGTGAATCCATACGAAATTTATGGAGTATAGCTCCAGGTACATGATTAAAAGGGTGGAAAGTCTGAAGGTGATATTTAGTCTTTGGAAAGAGATGAAGAGTCTTGGAAGAGCTGTGCTTTTTTTTTTTTTCCCTAAATTCCCTTATCTCTAATCTGAAAGAGTAGGTCTCTCAGGTATTGAGTTTAAATTTAGATTGCAGTGTTGTTTACCACTCTGTTACAGAAGTCAGATAGATTTGATGTCCAGACCTGTAAATCCTTTGCAGTAAAGCAGGGAAAAATAATGAAGTCACAGAATGAACACCAATTAATGGAAGTGTATGAATGAATGGCCTGTGGGGTGTTCCCATTGACTGCTGTGCTGATTTATATTGCTGTCATCACAAACTTCTTGTGTCATTTCTGATTGTACTCAAAGAGTATTGTTACAATCAGGTTGAAATTTGTCTCTGTGGGAGGTATTGCCCTGACAGAAGGATGAGGATGATCTGTAATACAATTGGCCCCTTAAGACTGCCAGATGACATTCACTGGATCTTCATCACCATGCATAGAATGCCCAGAATTTGGGAATGGTTAACCATGGGATTTCAAAACATACCTCCACTAAACCTTCAGATAAAAGACAAACAACCACCTTTGTGTGGAACCAAGGAAGGGAAAATCCAGGCACCTCCCTCCATGCCTGAGCAGGAGTTGAAAGCAGCTGCTCCTGCTGAGGTTCATGCTCATGCTGCTGGGGGGTGATGTGTGCACACATTGCAGCTAATCACACTCTGTACATCAGACTGCAAAAACCAAGACAAATTAATCATAATTTCTCTTTGCCAAGTAAATACTGAAACATTCATCTTGCATACAGGAAAAGCGAGTCATCAAGCTGTCACAGAAAGAGCTGGGGCTGGTGCCAGGACCAGGAAATAGTTATCCAAGCTCTCCAGTGCACTAGCTTTCATCCTGCTTCCCTCAGGCAAAACAACTGATCTCCCTCAGAGTTAAACTCAAGCTAGTTCCTCTGGAATAGGGAAAATGGCAGCCCACCTGTCGTGGTATCCCTTGGATCCTCTCTGGGAAGAACAGATTGCGCTTCCTAACTTTTGGATACTTGTAACTTGCTCTTTGCTGAGAGGAAATGAGGAGCCCCATGCAGTAGTTCTAGGGGTTTCTGATTGCTTCTATAGGGGCAAAATAGCAGACACAAAGAATAACAGTGACAAACTTTGAAGACCAGCTAATGTTTCATTTCCATCTAATTTTCCGAATTTCCTATGTGTGCATTTAAAACACAGATGAAGATTAAAAGCTTCCCATTAAAAAATAAAACCAACCGCCTGGACTTTCCTTAATCTCAGAGGCATCACGGTGAGATCTTCACAGATCCCATAGCTGACTATTTTTTTCAAAGGCAGGCCAACACAGGCTTCTTGCTCCTGTTTTTATAGCTCAGTTCATCCTACAGACTCTCTGTTTGTAGGACCATGAGATTGCCTGTCTTGATATACACATGCAGATATGGTTCAGCTGGCAGACTTTTCATCTCCCTACAGGACAAAGGCAATATAATAAATAAATAAATAAACAAACAAACCTTCAAACTTAGCAAAGAAAATAAGATGCTTGGACAAACCGAGTGCTCTGGAGTAGCTTACATTTGATTTTCCCTACTAACACATCTGCAATTCTCTGTGCTACAAAAGGACAATGTGGTTCAGCTTGTTTGCTCTCAGGATTGCTGCTAGCCTGAAATCCCCTAGCCACATACTGAGGAAGGAATCCTTTCATCAAGAAGCTTTGAACTTTGCATCACAAGTATTGTACGTGCCTGATACTGTCCTTCATTATATTCTTGGATGGGACTGACCATAGTGGCAGCAATGTGCTGACAATTGATTTTAGCTCCAGTTTGCCTGATGAGATAAGGCAAACTCATGGATTTTGGCACTTCCATTCAGGAGGGCTAATAGCAAGAGCTAACACCAAAAAGTGTGGTAGAGCAAAAGGAATATTAAAAAAAAAAAAGAAAACAGAAGAATTACCACCGTGGACTGTTCTTACTCCACCTGTGCAAGTGCTTTTGTATCCATTGGCAACAGATCTGGAAGGTTCATCTTTCTAGCCAACACATCAACACCCACTGATCCCACCTCACATGCCCTTATTCTGTGTCCCCTCATTTTACCAGATCATAGAAAGGGAGGAGGAGGGAGAAATCCAGTGGATTTACCCTAATCCTTGAATGCAGCTTTGGATCTGCTTTGTATGGTCTCAGAGCCATCCCCTTGTTTATATAAACAATATCTCAAGCTGAACAGGAGATTCTCTACAGCTCATGGGGAAGAAAAAGGAGAGAAGAAAGGGTAGTGAGAAACAGTATTTAGCTTAGGGAAATATAATTTAATAGTGGCAGAGTTTGCATTTTATGCCAAAAAAATCCCACCAGTTTTCTCGGCTTTTTTTATGAGAACTTGCTGAAGTTGAGAGGCAGAGTGTAATTTTACAGACTCTGACACATTTAGCTGACTAGCAGAGCAAAAAAGCTTAGGAAATACCTTTTACATTCAAAGGTACAAAATAATACATCTTTTGGTCAGTATCAACCTGGTTTTCTACATGCCTAGGATATAAATGTAAATCTCTGCCAAGCATAAGGAGTTTTTAAGAGTGTTAATCACCTAGCCCTTTTTATAGTGTGTGAAGTGATTTGAAATCCTTGGGGAACATTAATACTTTGTGGAGAGAGTTCCAGGATAGAAGACTGCAGTTTGCAGCACTGCTAAGACATATAAATCACTTCAGCTGTAGTGGAATGTGATGATTTGAAGTCATTGGGTTTGGAAATGGAAAAAAGACATGATCTTGAAAGATTCAAACTGCTTTGAATATACTGAGCCCAATCTTACAACTCTGAATGAGATATTTTCTATAAACATCAAAATACAAGCTGCAAAATCAACTACTTTCTTCTGGAAAACTTCCAATAAAACCTACCCTTTCTAGATCAGCATATGTTTAGAAATACTGGGTTTAATCATACAGGAGTTTGCACTTGATGTAATCACCTGCTGTTGTGCAAACTGAGCTCAAACACCTTTTCTGATCTAGTAATTTTGTACGTCATTTTGCCATCTGTGTGAAATGCAAAGCCACAATGAGGAATGCTTTGTTCTGCAAGGGGAAAGAAGCTGTAGAGACAAGATTCTTGCTTCCACAAGACTGCCCTGCTGTAATAAGCAGAAAAAAAATGGAAAGATGAAGGACACTTACAAAATTGTGTAAGTTACATAAAATGGAAGTGGAAAAAAGTGGGAGCTCGGCAGCTTCACTCCTATAAGCAACATCAGCCAGAGTGTAGGAAGACTATAATCTTTATCATCTCATCCTCTAACCTTGCTCATGAGGACTGGAGGGAAAACACATCTTGCATCCAGTTTACGTATTATTTATAAAAGTCTTGCACTCTCTGAGATCTTGTACTGTGCTAATATGAAATGCTAAGAAAGGAAATCTCTAAAAAAGGATTTAGAACAAACAGTTGTCAATTGGTGATGCTCAGTAAGATGTCATTAGTGGCATGGGATCATACAGGGTGTGTTTGAAGATTGCACTTGCTTCTAAAAGCCATTGTGTATCCACAGAAAAAAAGGAATAAAACACATTTATAAGTTTACCGATTATAAGCACACCAAAATCATTCTTCTGAAGAAGTTTCCCTGCCTTTTGCCATTACTTAGTTTAACAATAAGGATGACATGAGAGAGAAAATTGAACTTGTATGTGCAGGTTGTGAGGACTTACATATTTAGCTTGATTAGTTTTTGCTATTGCAAAAGATATCTGACCTTTTTTGGAGGAGCTCAGTTGCTACCTCTGCCTTGCGTCAGGCCTTTGCAAGTCTGGAGCAGGGAGCGGTGACGTGGGGGCTGCCTTGCCTCCCATGGAGCTCCATGACGACCATTTTCCAGGTTGTTACAGTCCTTTGGCCATCTGCATTTGCCCCATCAATATCCTCCCAAAATAATGGAGCACAAGCCTTTGTGAAGGGGTGGAACAGAGTGGGCTACCAATAACTCATACACAGATCCAGAGTGAGACCCTGCTTTCCATCTTCCTTGTAAAGGATTTGTATGTAGAAATGCTTATCAACATGGAAATAAATCTTATCCATGGGCATATAGATTCATCATACAGCACCTAACTGATGTGCTTTAGAATGAGGTTAAACGCTCTAGAATTTTAAAATGCATTTTCCATAGAGCCTTAATTTGGATCCTTGTGTATGTACAATGGAAGATAACCCTTTATTATTTTTTTCTACAAGGATCTTGTCATATAGGGAGAACAGTGATAAGAAAAAGAAGCAAGTTTGGGAATTGATGAGGCTCCTTGCTTCACTTGTTCCACCATGTAAGAAATTAAATTTCTGTGAAAAAGGCAGGGAGCATGTCTTTTGGAATAAAGCAAGTGAATATTACAAAATGAAACCCTGTCACTGCTGCACACTTCCTCTCTGACTGTAACCACAGCTCCCTCAGTCTGGTCCATGGGTGGTGAATTGACCATTTAGACATGACAGGGTGGAGGAGAAGTGTCTAGGTCTGTATAAAATGGGCCAATATTAGAGTACCTGGCAGCTTTGGAAATCAGAAAAGACCAAAATTTTGCAAGAGGGGGGCCCAGAAACAGCACATGACACCAAGCAGGGTTAGGTAGGTTTTAATATCCTAACTCTATGTGACACAATGTAGTTCTCACAGTATAGAAAATGTGTATTTGGCGAAATTCCCATTGGGACAATTTTTAATGTCCACTCCAACACATGAAACACTCAAGCTCCCATGAAGACCAGTTACTCTACTTGAAAACAGCATCAGTTGTTGTTCAACTGATGTTGTTTTCAAGTAACAAAACAACATCAATTGTACTTCCCCAATTTTTCTTCCCATTTTCACTGGTACATTAAATGACTTCATTTCAGCAGTGAGACAAGGAGGAGTGTTAGGAGTGTTAGAAGGAATCAACTAAAATTTATCTATGTAGTGATCCTGACCAGGAGGACGCTGTGCATCAAGGAATCAATCACCCTCCACAGGAAACCTGAGCAGTCCCAGGCTTGTGCTGTGCCACGTTGTACATCCAGCATGGCCCTCAGCCTCAGCTGTGATGCACAGATTGACCCCTCGACCATGGGACAAACTTGGCCCCCCCATTATTCAGAGAGGAGCCTGTGGGCAGCTTGCCCTTGGTAACAGCAATTACACCATCCTGTTTGGCCTTGGCCTCATCTGAAAGTGCTCTGAGAAGCTTGCATGAAAACATCCTTCAGGAAAAGAGTTGGGTTTTTTTAAAGGAAATTATTTACTAGCTCAAAGGACCATAAAGGAAGAACTTTTCCTTAGAAGGTTCTGCCCTGAGAAAATACATATGGGGCCTGTCGCATGCTGTGGGTACTTAAGAATTACTTACTGTGTTTCTTTCTTTATCCTCTTATTCAAATGGCTATTTTATTAATCTACTTGTCAGCCATTCTTTCTGAAATCCAGAAAGAGCCCTGCACTGTATTTCTCTCCATCTCTCTCTCTCACCTTATCACCAACCCAGTGCAAAACAATGTCTTACATGGATTTTTAAAAATCTTTTTCCTGTAATAGTGGAAAAAAAGTCTGACCAGAAAAATATTTGTAAAGCAGCTAAATGAAGGTCTAAGTGATACTGTCATTTGCACCACTACGTCAGTAAAACAGGTATTCCAGTCAGGACTGGCTTTGTGGTGCATAATTGGACAAATTCAAAGGAACAATACTTACTGTGGAAATTTTCCACCAAAAAGCCCTGGTGCTACCAGAAGAGCCATAGGGATAGGATCTGTGATCAGATGCCTTAATGAGAACATGTTCTGGGATTTATGGGCTAAGAATTCAAAACGTTGTTTTGTCTCCCCATTATGCAAAGATGGAGATAGTTTGTAACAGGTACGGTTATGTTGCTTGGGCTTACCCTAGAGATACAAACTAAAACAAAAGAGAATAGGTATCTGTAAAATGGACTGCTGGTGTTATAGAGGCACAAACTCACACTTTACTTTCCCTAACAAGGGCGGAGATAGTCACTCTATTGGATAGTCACCCCAAAAAGCACATCTCAGGGTTGGGAGGTGGAAGTACCATGCTCACCCCTCAGACTGTGGACCTCCAGGTGAGGAGGAGCTAGCTGGCTGTATCCATGGTAGAGATAACAGCATCTCTGGAGCAGAGCCTCTTCTCATTACCACGGGCAAGCCTGGACAGAGCACCCAGTAGAATGTCAGATTTTCTCAGAAGTTTCATCCTGAGCTTCTGCCCCAGGCTTGCTGCCTTCCAGCAGCGCGGTGACCAGATCACCCAGCAGCCTTCACAGCTACACCACCCCAGTGAACCTTTAAACCTGAAACACAGCTCCTGCCAGGTCGATTTTTTTAAACAGTAATGGTAATGCATTGAGCTGGTAATATAAACCATTCTCGGGAGACAGATGTGTCTAGAGTATGATTTTATGTGCAAACTGCAGCCTTGGCACCACCTGGTTCAGTGGTATGGTAGCCCCAGCTACTGTGGTGGTGAAGCCACAGGATCATGATGTAACACACGGGTGGCTCACACACTACCTGTGCTGAGGATGGGAACGTGCTTAGATGGTGAGTGCAGTAATAAAACTCATGGTTTTCACACTGATTGTTTATTTTCTTCTATAGCCACAGCCTAATACATGGTTTGATCTCATGTGAATTGCCCCACTGGCTTCTAGATGCTTGCAAAAATAAAGATTCTATAAGATACAGAAGCATTCTTAGAAATTTGGTGCAAAGAAAATGTATTTCTTTTGTGGCCTCACCTTAACCATACAATACCCTCAAGATTTTAGGTTTAATGAAAACATTACTCTTGTACTGCAGACAGCAGCTTGGAAATATAACCAGAAAAGTAAGGAAGGCAAAGAAAAAGCGCCTCAAGCATTCTTTAAAAAAGAACTTTCTAAAATCTTATTTTTGCATCAGCCTCTTGATATTCTTGCAGCCTGACTCATAAAATGCTGAGTGTGTGTGGGAGAGGCAGAGGGGGAGAGAAGGGATGGCACTGCCATTTAAAAAATAATTATAACTGGATAAAATGCCAACTGTCTGCATTTCACCCTAAAGACATCATTAACTGGCCAAGATCATTGCCATCGTCTGTAACTAACAATGCAAAGATGATTAGTTTTGTTTCTTAAATTTAAAGGAGACTGTCATGAGACTTGATAGCAGCACATTCAACTTGCAAGGAACAGGTCAAGTCAGGAGTTTTCTAGATAGTTTTAGTGATGTTTCTTTTTTTGTTCAAAACATAGCAATTTAAAATATGTGCTTGCATGATCACGAGTAGTAGTCTGGATTGCCATAAAGCAAACATTCGCAGTATCATTTAGTGTGCTGTGTTTGTACCATTTACTCCCTCTTGCTTCTGCTGACATGAGCTGGTTTTGTTTTCTTTTCTGCAGAAGGGTTTCACCCCTGGCCGTCGCCCACCACAACATCCTGCTGGCGCTCGGGCTGCAGACCGCAGAGAGGAAGGTTTGACTTTTACACCCAAATGCAAACCCTGCTGTCTTTGGCTGCTTTCAAAATGTAGGGGAAGCACGTTGTGTACAGGCCTAAACTTAGCAAAGCAGTGGGACTGTGGTATTGCCATGTTTTAACCCTTCATTCTCTGGGCCATGTATTCTTATACTTTTAAGACAAGATGTGTTCAGTAATGTCAACAAAGCTGTCAAGACCCAAACTAGGGTGCACATCTGTGATTGGGGTCCCAAGCATGATTAGGAGCTCTTCTTCTCACTATGCAAGGTGTCTGAGAGAGAACCAAGCGATGTATGTTACAAGCTTATCGGTGCCTTCCAATTTGAAACATTCTATGACTTTATAAGCTGCCAGAAATGCTCACAGAGAAGAAAACTCTGAGAAGTCCCACTCCAGCAGCTCCCTGCTATGGGGCCAGCTGGCTGCATGTGCTGGACTGGAACACAATGCAAATGTAAGCACACAGGGAGGCCTTGTTTTCCAGACACAAAGACACAGGTTAGGGAGTCCACTCTTGTCACTGAAACTGTTCAACTTCAGTGTTGCTTGACACAGGAGCACAGACCAGCTTCCCAAGGAGCCTGGGGCACAGCTTTTCACACAGCAATTTCTCTTTGCCTGCTGACATTTTTTGGCACACCATGTGCCATGCAGGGGTCTGGCAGCAACCTGGACCCACCTGCTGCTGATGCTCCCACCCCCTTCAGGCCAGAACCAATTTATCAGGATAATGAAAGATGTCTGAGTGGGTGCTTAAGGAGAAAATTATGGACATTTTTGTATAAAGCTAAGGACTACTCAGTGTCCCTGCTTCCCAACACACATCCTTGATTGATTTTAGGCATGTGTGTGTGTCTTGATTCCCTGTGGTCATGTGTCTGAGACAGGCACGTTGGTGTTCAGTGGAGACAAGGTGGCAATGGTTCCGGGTATAAGAAAGTTTGCATGATTTTAGGTTCCCAGCAAAGTTTTCCAGAGAAACCTTTGGTGCCTATGTACTTGGAGCTACCAGAATACCTTGCAGATGTCACATACTTGAATTTAAATATTCCAATGCCTCTGAAGTTACCGGCAACACAGTTATTTCCATGTTTGTATCTTGACTTCTGTGTGAACTGCTTCATGGTGCTGAAGTCCTGATGAATCGTGGTGAGGATCTTCAACAACTGTTGACTTGCTTTTTTTCCCCTAAGAAAACTGAAAGCAGATTTCCAAGAAAATCATACTGTGCTCCAAAATAAGAGTTTTAAAGGAAGCTTTTTAGAACATCAGCTGCAGAGAGAGACCAAGGCCTCTTGACTGGTAAAGACCTGGCAGTCATGTATCTTCTATTACCAAAACTTTGCAAAAGACCTAATTCTGGAAGATACAGACTATCAATTTTACTAACATGGTCTTCTGTGGCATTTAGCAGACTTAGCAAAGACCAGCAAATGCAGATCACAATACTCCCATTCAAACATAATTGCGATTTTACTGCTTGTTTCCCCACTGGGGAAAAAAAATCAAGTTTTTGAATACCTGTTGTAGCAATAAGTATGCATAGTATGCATATACAATTACATGGTACATACCATTGTCCTCTCTGGAGAAGAGCTTTAAGCATGGCAAGGTGGCAGCAAAACCCTCAGTGTCACTCAGATTTCAGTAGTTGTGCAGGAAGAAGCTCCAAAAAGGAACAAGGTCATGCTGCTATATTTGTGAAAATGCTGTACTGGAAAATGCTCAGGTCTGACTCTAAGCATTTCTCTGAAAGGCGTTTTGATCTGGATCTGATCTGACAAGACTCAGGAGAGCATTTGTAGGTCGAACTACTCCCTCTCTAGGTTACCAGGCTGATATTTGAATCACTCAGGTGCTCTGGCAGAGATAAGCATAATCTGCAATGACATCTAGGCTGCACCAGAAGATAATGCTGCTTCTGGTGTATTATTCAAAATGTGCACCAGCAGACTGGTTTCAGCTGCTTAAATACACACTGCAGTGCATTTGTGGCTAAAGCTGTACTCAGAGTGGCAGAACTAAACTGAACCACCACCCTCAGGAAAACTTTATTAGAATAATTTCACATCAGGCAGTTTATGTAACTAGATGTTAAAAACACTGCTTTACAGAAACACTGTCAAGCACTTACCCTCAAATAACCTATTTGACTTATTTTTAAACCAGAGGTACCTGGAAATACCAACCATACAGAATCCTGGAAATCATTGCACTGAAGCTCTTCAATTTGCTCTTGACTTTCTCTGAGAATGACATTTCAGATCAAAATGCTGAAGATATCTTGCATTGAAAAGCAAATCATTAGGAGATCTAAACTGGTATGGATTTTACTGCTGAGAGAAAAGGCAGATCACATGAATTTTGCAAAATTACTGACTTTGCCGTTTCCAAAAGAAACACATTGTGCTTTTTTAAAGTCCTTGAAAACATGATTCCTTTCATGTTATCAGACAAAAGATTTTTAAGTAATTCTGAACATAATTTATGCTGGAGACTGTGGAACAAACTTTTAGGACTGTTTTATACACTAAGTGGAGATATACAAAGATATCATTAAAGGTTAGTGTTTTGGTATGGACCCATAAGGCCAGTCCTGAGACAATGGCGTGGTGTCACCTTAGCAAAGGCTCTGCAACTCCTTAAACATGCTTAATATTTTGTGCTGCCAGACTAGAGGAGAATCTCAGCCTATTTATAAAACTAATTTAAAATAAAGCCACTAAGTATCAGTGGCAATATAAACAGTTTTCAGTGTGTAAGAACTTCCTACTTCTCTTCCTCTTGTTCTTTCCTTCAAGTGTTTTTTGTGGCAAAGCTTTACACAGGAATGAATGGCAAAAGTGACATTGCTGTCATCAAGTGAAATCCCTCGGAGCAGAAAGAATACCTCCAGCAAAGCTTTGGAGGGAACATGAGAAACAAGCTAAACACAACATGCATTTTCAAAATTAATTCCAATAAGAGTGGCACATAAAATATAGTGTTGTATAGATTGCAATCCTTGCTTTGCTCATGCTCCTACCAAAAAAAACCAACCAACCAACCAAACAAACTAGCAACTATGCTCACAAGAGAATCAGCTGCAAAGTTTAAGATGTCACCACCCTACACAAGAGGTTATGCAGACCTGCACCTCAGCACCTTCACAGCTTAGTTAAAACTCCTTTGAAAAGCACATTTATCTCCAGTCACTGGATGTTGTATGGAAACAGCTGAGATGAGTGAGTGTGAGTGCACACACTCCACTCCATCATCTACTCTAACAGTCCCAGCTGAAGACACGCACAGGTGACATCTTAAATTGTATCAGTTAGCTTTGCCTGGAGCTCATCCAACCACTCTTCAAGTTTCCACCATGCTCTCAGATCTTATGAAGATAGAGGCTGAATTAGCCAAGCTACATTTCCACTGATTTCTTGGCATTATCACAGGCAGATGACAGCTACCGATAGCTCTTGCACTGTTGTCAAAAATCTCTGATTCTTTCTACTTCCCCACATTTTTTACTTTCTGTTTTGGAATGACTGGTGCTCCTGGCTGCCCTGCTAACTTCCTTCAGAGCTGTAGCTGGCACGATCACAAATCCATCGCAGAGGAGTGCTGATTGTACTACTGTTTATAGAAATAGGTAATTCCTGCCCCCAGCTTTCTATTATTGTGTTCAAGTGCTCCAGGAACTACATTTCATATCCAGGCCATTTGCTGTGGAAATTATTTCCTTAACAGATGTGTTGTCCCATGGACGGGAAGAAATGTTAGTATTTGATTTTCTCTGGGGAAAAAAATAAATTAGAAAGTCAACAGTGCTTGTCTGTAACCTGAAGTGAAAACCCTATACAGTTCTGAGGCCAGTAGATACTGGATTAGACTTTGCACTGGCCACAAATTCTTAGATATACATCCTTGTTCCTGTTGTTTCTCTCCTGCTTTCAGAATCAGAGAGAAAATGAAACTCACCTGCCCCAGGCAGTACACAAGCTACACTTTCCTCTGATTGTTACATTTATTTTAATTCCAGGTTTCTCTGTCTCTTTCTACATGGTGTTCCCAGAAGCCCTGAGCACTTTTATTAGTATTGTTAAAGTAAGAGAGACATAAAAGTCTCTTCCTAGTCCTGTCTTGGATCAAACTCAGCACTGAGCCTTACGTTTACTTGTTTGGTTTTTACTAAATTTTCAAGGCTGAGCCCTTCAGGGCTTGAAGAGCTGTCATGAGCTTGCACAGAGAGCTACTTCCTGGCTGGGATAGGTTGGTACCCTCTGTGCCAAAACTGGCATCTCAGACAACCACAAAGCAGTTGGTATCTGTCAGCATACTCAGGCTATTCTATGAATCCAGACAATCCAGACTCTTGCAGCAAAAGACAAGCAGAAGAAAATCCAGCTGTAGTTATCTGGCAACTCACAGCTGTCTGGTCTCACCCCTCTGGCAGAAGGCATCTTAAAGGCATCTCTGTCCCCCTTCTTTCTACCTGAGGAGCACAGGGGTGCAAGCACTTGCTGGCTCAGGTCTGGAAGAAGAAGAGCTGCACCAGAGTGGCAGAGCCCTGGAGCCAGTAAGCTGTGCTGAGCTCCACTCCAGCTGGCTTGGACCCAGACAGCTCAAGTTTCTCTGTGTATCACTTCCCTGCTCTCCAGATTCTGGGGCCAGCACAAGCAAAGGCAGCCCAGATCTGTTTGCACACAGGATCTAAGTTGTTTTCCTGTTGCACAAAGCAGAGCAAAACAAGTCAAAAGGGGTAGCAGCTGGAACTACACAGCTTTGTAGAGATTCCATAACAATGCATGCATTTGCTGGATCTGTAAATGAGGAGACACTGATGAAACATTTTGCACTTGTAAAAGGCTGCTAAGGGAAATTCACATATCCTGCAACTTTAGGGGCTGCAGCTGTGGAGTGCAAGCACAGAGCAGGAAGCAGTTTGCTTACCCACGGCTGCTTTCCTCATGCAGCAACTCTGTCCCTACTGGAGGGTACATTTCTACCTGATAAAGAGAATAGGCAGTAAGCCAGAAAACAATCAAAAGGGCTTCTTTCTTTTCCTCCCCTGCCACCTTCTGCCTGGAGAGATTTAGAGAAAGTAGGACTTCTATGAGGAAAAGAACCACAGCCTGAAGCTGCAGTACTAACTTCCAGTTAACACTGCATGGAAGCATTCAGGGAGCTTCTCACCCACTTCCTTCACAAGTCCAGAGGACAAGAAAACAAAAGCACATGACCCTGACACAGATGAACGAGGTACATTTAACATTCATGCCTTTTTGTGCACAATCTGGTCAATCCAAAGGGCAGTCATTCTTCTACTGAATCATGCTGCAAAATTGTTTCTGTCTCACTGTCGTGCTTTCTGAAGAGTTGCCTAAATATACTCCTTGCAGGAATTCAGTTTGCTTTCATTTCAGATTGCAAATAAAAAGAGAAACCAAAGCAGTAAGAATAACTTGCATACATACAAATTTAAGTATGTGCTTTTATTTTATACTTTCATGGCACATTTTCATTTGTAAACATTAAATTACCAGTCCTCTTCTTCATATGTTGAAAATAACCACCAGACATTTGAGAGAATTACCTGAGATTAAAAAAAAAAGAAAACAAAAAAAAAAGAAAAGAGAGAAAAAGATCTGGCATCTTTTACATTACCACATACAGTACCATTTTAGGAAGACTTACAAAAGGGAATGTTTTCCAAAATAGGACAGTTTTCTTTCTATAAAGATATAGAAAATACATCAAAACGCCTTGGAATGATCAGCCTTATTAAGAGTATGTGGAAAATCAAACAATTGTCTGATTGATCAAACTGTTTCAAGCAATTCCATTAACACATAGCTGCAACACTGCCTCAGTCCTGCAGCAGCATGATATCCACGTTGTCATGAACGCCTTGTAAAAGCAGCTCTCCTTGGTAAGTGATGATCTTCCGTCGTTTTGCCGCCTTAAGAGTTCCCACCAGGGCTTCAAAGAGGTTGGCACACTTCTCATCAGCAAACAGCACACCAAATTTCACGCTCACTTGTCCATCAGCATCTAAATAAAAGACATTATGTAGATTTCCTTCAAGTTAGGAGATTCCTGGAAGATAAGGTGGCACAGAGAACATTGAAAGCAAAGCCCACTGTGTTTCCCAGTTTATTTGGGATCATATTATGAATGCTGATGATAAACACTAGGTAGAACTCCTGCCTAATCTAACTGTGCCTTTCCTTACAGAGACTTGTATCAAGGACCATATATCTTCTCTGTTTACTTTTATTGATGACTTTCTGACAACTATGACAAGCACAGGCTATTGAACCTCTTCACAGCATTTGAAGGCAATTCATTTTAAATAATTAAAATCCTAGAATATCTCAAATTGAGGGAGACCCATAAGGATCAAGTCCAACACACTGTTCCTCCAACCTAAATCTAAACCATACATTAAAATATTTGCTTCACAATTTTTTCACTCATTAATCTTTGAGGGTCACATTGAAAAGGCTGCAATGTGTATTTTTACACAAAGCAAAAATTTAAAAATATACGTTAAAGATATGTTATTCCTAAAAGCAGATGCAGCCATACAAAATGCAAGATGAACAAATACATTTAGGTTTTAAAAAACAAGCGGAACTGAACAAATGGCACCAGAACTAACATATAGGAACAGGTAGGACATCCACAAACTGCACAAATATTTGTAAAGAAATAGGAGTTTTAGCAATGGAAAACAATCTTAAGAGAAAATGGTACCTTCTGAGCAAATTTAAGGAAGTTTGGAACTACACATAAAACTCCTGGATTAGTTTTAGGCATACAGGCCAATTTCTTCCAAATAATAAGATCATGAACAGAATGGAAATGCATGAATTCTGAAGTAAAGAAGTTACCAAGGAAGGAGATGGAAGGAGGAGGTGCAACTTTTTTCTGTGGTGACTGTAGCAAGTATTGAAAGCCTAAAAAAAAGGTGACTCTTGCAGCTGATTCAGGATTCAGGGAGCAGGATTTCAGGCCTACATCCTCTCTGCGCAGAGGCTTAAATGTTTAACTTTATAACATAACTACTTTAAAGGATGGAACACAGGCAGTACCTTACAGTACAACACGAAGTGCATATGCAGGTTTTCAGGTTATTTGCTCATTTCACTTTGCCAAGCTCTTAGTTTGATGTAACATGACTACATGTGTATGACACGCATGCATGGTGACATGTATGTACATACACACATCTATAATGTGACCACATCCATACAGAGGCACTACAAAACTTACTTTTGGTTCCCAGCCGCCGAATCTCCTCAACTAAGAGGCTAATTTCATGTTCCACATTCATTGTGGTCTAAAAGGAAAAAAAAATTACAACATTATTAGGAATCCTGTAAATCCTTTGCAGCATTCTGACGTGTTCTCAGTTCTTTAGGAATGTCACAACACTTCATAAATCCCAGTAGCCTAGAGATGCATGACTACAAGATAATCTAGGATTTTAGTCTTGAACAGATAAAGAGCCTCTGCACCTCTGCATTTGGAGAGAACAGAAGTTATAATCTTGTTACATTCTATACACAAATATAAGGAGCCAATCTCAAAATATGACAGATGTGGGAAGGTCAAGGAAGAGGAGGGTTGTTTGTTTTAAGGAATGAGCTTAAGCTGCCACAGAATCAGAGCAACTCACTAACATCATGCGGCTTCAGGGGCGTCACAACTTTCCATCGATGGCCTCAATGAAAATGGAACATCTGCCTTTAAGTTTCTCTCTGGAATATGTGGTAGATTTGGTTTCTTAAACCACACCACAGCTTTCTACATATGCTGGGAAGATATTGCTGGTTACAGACACACATGGTGTCTGAAAGGACAGCACCTCCTGCATACCTGCTACTGAAAGCAGAACTGATCCAAACTATCCAAATCACCTAAGGCAGTCAACATTTTTGCCATCCAAAATGATCCCAAGAATCTACTATGCTGTCAAACATATCCTGGGCACCTCTTTGCCGTGAAACAGGCAATTTGCACCAATGCGTACCAATGCCTTGCAACAGTTTAGCCATATGCGGCACAGCATAGGGCAGCACTACAGTCACACACAACACTACCGGGCTACAAAGTGTCTGAGATTAACAACTGCAGATGCCTGAAAGGCATCTGGCCTATCCTGGCCTATTATGGCCTATCCTGTGCAAAGCAACGTCAACACAATGACACCTTTAGATGCTGAACTCCTTCAGCAAAAACTGGCATTGATGTAAGCACAACAAACTGGACATCACAGACAAAGCAAAGCATGAAATGACAATGCAGCCTGGAACAAAAGCCACTGAGAGCTTCTGGAGCTGAGCACTAGTTAAAAAGGGCTCAGTGAGCACTGAGACCCACTCTGTTGTTCAAGAAACCAGGATTTCTGCACTAGTATGAAAGTGGAGTTAAAAAGTAGACATCTGAATGCATCACAAACTCTTCCTAAGAGAAAAGCTTCCCCTCCTTACTTTTTTTATTGAGTTAAAATAGGCAAGAGTGACATAGTTCCGCTTCCTGACCCTTTGTGATTTACCCAAGAGGCAAAAAAACGTTTGCAGCAGAGCCTGATTTTTAGATCCAAAATTCACATGCAAAAAAAAAAGTTTCTTTTTAACATGCAAACCTGAGCAAGATTAATCATCAGCATGGGTTTCAGACAAAGCCCCAGTCGAACCACAGCTTCATCCCTAGTGCACGGCACCAGCAGCAGTGCAGTGGGTGTCAGCTGCAGACAGGTGACATTGAAACTGGACGTGCTGCCGTGGGACCACCGCTGCAAAGGGCAGGGCACCAAGGCTGCACAGCTGCAAATGCCTTAGGTGAACTCCACAAACTTCCAGATTTCGTTGGACTCCACACTAAACAGATCAAGTCAGCAAGGAAATTATGACCCACCTCTTAGAAAGCTTACACTCCCATTATTTGTCAGACTGCCAGTTTTGATATTGGTCACCACAACGTCATAGTTGTCTTCTCTTTAAAAACGTTCTTCTCACTTTAAAGTCTCTTTTTTACTTTCAGCTCTTTAAAGTCACGTTGATTTCTAATTATTTTCATACATGTACATCATCAATATAAACAGCATTATTTAAAATAAAAAAGTTAAATTCTACATTATTAGGGAAGACTTTTGAGATCAGAGAAGAGTGACTGAGCAAGGCGGAGAGATGCTCAGTATTTCAAAATGGTTTATACTGTAGATGCTTAACACACCAGCTATCAAAAGTACACACCAGCTATTAGACTCTGATACTCCAGACGCCAATACACGGCTGCAAGGCAGCATATCGCTGGTATGGAAATTAAACTTCTCCTTATTTGGCAGAAGTGCGCTGCGAGCACACACACGCACACACATCAGTCACCCACGGCGCCCCTGTCCCCCCGCAGGCAGCGATGGCCCCCGGGCCGGGCGGCGCTGGAGGCAGAGCGCG
>NW_005054316.1:4015182-4019041 GCF_000277835.1 Geospiza fortis | reverse complement strand
GCCATCTTGGCTCTGCCGCGGTGGCATTCCATGGGAGCGATGCGGAGCTGCTCTGCCTGCCCTGCCGGGACCCCTCCCCCCGTAACATGCCGTGCCGTGCCAGGGTTAAATTCTTCCCGCGGCACGGGCGCTAGTGGGTTTGCTAGGTAAAACGCCTTCCAAGGCCAGCCCTTCAGCAGGTGCCCCTGTTCCTGTGGGCCAGCTCTCTATAACTTACCGTGTTGCTTCAGTCACTCTCCGTCACCGTCCCATGCCCTGTATGCCCCATCTCCACTGGCTTCCCCGGGTGACATCATGCCACATTCCTTAGCACACCCCATGCCCCCACCCCCCATTTATTTTCTAGAAAACTAGTTCTCCTTCCAAAGAAAATGAACGAGCTAAATTAACACCATTTACCGTCGATAAAGTTGTGTTGCAGTGTATCTGTGTTTCCATTCAGCACCCATATCCTCGCACCCTATGCTGCAGAAAGAATGCAAACTTTATTTTTTTTTGTCTTGTCTCATGGCGTTCTCTACTACTCTTGTCTCTCTCTCTTCCTCTTCACCTCATATAAATATTTACGTCCTCTCTCAAGGACTCAGGCATTTAAGCTAAGAGCTGCACCAATTCCTGCAAAGCAATGAAGCTGCCGCCAAGCCCCCAGTGAGAGTCAAGGCTCGTACCAAGGCTCTCACAAAAATTCCCACTGCCACAGCTGAAGGCATTGCCGTTGCCAGCTGTGTCTCCCACCTCCCCATCAGGCATGACTGCCCCTAAAGCAGACTCGATAAAAGAAACTATTTCCAGCCCCTGCAATTCACAGCTTTCATGCACTAGTTTCTGAAGGTGAGGCTCAGAATTTTTCTCAGACTGTGAGCTGTGCCATGTGGCACTAGTCCCTTATTACATTCTCCCATCACAGGTGTCAGGAGGAATAAATAGGTGATGGCACCTCAAACCACTGCAGCAAGCTCTGCTAGGTCTCAAAACTGCAGCTAGATAAATTGATTTGCACAATGGAAATGATCCCAAGAAGATCACATTTTTATCACTCCAAGGATTGTAGTCCAAGCCCATTGCTTTTCCAAGGGATTTTTTGGATGATGTTTTCATGAAAAGATTAACTTTTCCGTTGAATAATCACTTTTGATCAGTTACAGAATCTCTGGTAGTTAAAAAAAACCCCAAAAGCATACTGCTTTCTGGTTTCGATATGCTATCAAAATATTTTCTGGAACAGATTAGATATTATGATGATTTTACATCAATAAGGGGTGCTCTTTGCAAAAAAACCACCTTGATAGTTAGGAAAAAAGATTAAAAGGACTACATTCCTAAGTTGCTAAGGAAATAAATGAAATTTAAATCTATCTGAATTGGATCAAAAGACATAGAAAATTCCCAGGAGAATGTAGTATCTGAAGAGCACTGATGCTCTGTGCATATGATGCCATATGTGCATACTGCTTTTCTAAGGTCTTTGTTATATTGGCTGACAAAATGCTAAATGCTACAGTAAAAAAGAGGTGGTTTTTAAGGTAGATCTGAGATAAAGCTTTTAAAAGTGAATCTGCTTAGTATGTTACCAAATACATTGAAGATTCCAGTTATTTAGTAGTATAGAATAAAAGCACTTATCGTCTGGTTTTATTGTTAACAACATGCTTTCAGTTGCACATAATCTAGATTTCTTAATCATCAAAAAACCTCACTACATTTGCACAAATCATGTAGCCCTTTGCATAATGTGATTGTTATTATAATAATTTGTTTGATCAAGTAATAGTTTGTGACTTTTCAGACTAAAGGTTATATTATTATACTGATGATGAAATCTACGTTAAAAATTCTTTTCAGTTTTGACTCATAGACCCTAATTTATAAGAAGCATCAACTATATATCTGAGAAAGATTAACAAAACTCTGTAATTCCTCATTTTTTAACACATGTTTTTGACTAAGCCTAATATATTTTTTTTTCTGTCTTTTGAAAAGGAAGTGTTATACCCAAGTATTTGTCTCTAGGCATCAGGAGATTATTGAAACACTTTTGTTACTATTTCTTTCATGACCATTCCTAGTCATGTAATGTTAAAATAGGTTAATAAGAAATCAAAACCATCTGTTACCATGACAATTAAAGTAACAGATACTGGCAAACTACAAAAATTAACTGGGCAACATCAGAACTCATGACTGATTATGTCATTACAGGGGCAGCAGCAGTGAGCAGGAAACATTATAATTATGGAGATGGTGATTTCCCATCATTCTGTTTCCACAAATTGATGCTGTTTTTAAAATGAAAGAAATGCAAAATTGTCCTTTACAAGCTCACAGGACAGACATAGAAATATTGCTCATACATATTTCATATAACTGGTGAAGGTCATCATCAGACTCATAATTCACACATTTTAGCTGTGTAAGAGTGCTCCCTAAAACTCAAGAAATTCTGCCTTAAAGCAGACTATTCTGATTTGACCTTCCTTGGCATCTCCCTTCATTGTTGCTGTCCCCCCAGATGCCCATGAAGGCAGCCAAACAGAGGAATTATGCACAATGTAAAAAACATTGCTTCAGAACAACACAGTAGACATACTGCATCTGATCAAACCATCAATTTAACTGGACATTTTGCCTCCAGCAGGGACCAAGAGAAGGCATTTGGAAAACAGTGCAATCAATGAAAACTATCGGTTTTTCTCCTGGCTCCTGGCACTTACTGGAGCAAGTAATTATTCTGTCTTCTCCTTTCTCCAACATGCTCCCTAATTTAATCTCATATAAGATGAATGTGTCTCCATGTTGCTGATCCTTCTTGTTTCTCTTTATAATTTTTCAAACAATTCTGTGTTAGTTTCTGGGACTGAAGTAGCAGAACTGTCAGTATTACCCAGCATGTGGGTATAGTATATACAAAAGATGTAAGGATGTTTTCTGTTTTGTTCTCACTCCCAATAATAAAAATTCCCAACATTTCACTTGACTTTTTGAAAAGTCCTAAGGACTATGCACAACGGTTTCAAAAGCTATTTCCAAAGTGGTAGTAATTAATTGTTCTGTTACAGGTAATTAGGATTACTCTCCCCCCAGTACACTACTTTGCATTTTTCAGTACCATCAGGTATTTTACTGTGTAATTTAAAATAGGATCACACAAACTCCATCACCTCTTTCCCCATGTCTTCAATGACAGTTTTGAACAGAACAGAAGGTCCAAACAGAAATGGCACTAAGAGCACACTAGTAATTAGCAACCTCTCTTGGCCACGACTATCAGTTACTACCAGCTTTACCTCTTTGTCTCCTTCTACCTTTCAGCTGTTCATTGATTCTGAATGGAATCTGAATAGCTTCTCACCCCATGAGAAATTAGCTTTATAAACGTACTTAATGTTTGCAGTAAACATGTGGTAAACATATTTGTTGTTACAGGTTTCTCCAGAGACAGGTGTGTACACCATTAGGGCCAAGCCTGAAAAATGTGGGGGAAAGTTACTATGTCATTTGCTAGGTAATGGCCATTTAAATTGTTTTCCAGCATATATTAACTAGACAGTCTCACTTTACTATTATATGTTGATAGCCCATGCTGTTCTTGTTTTGTATGA
Organism: Geospiza fortis; assembly: GCF_000277835.1. NCBI lineage: Eukaryota > Metazoa > Chordata > Aves > Passeriformes > Thraupidae > Geospiza > Geospiza fortis. The sequence continues at coordinate 4,015,442 of NW_005054316.1, read as the reverse complement.
TAATGTTCTTTTTGATTTTTATTGTATTATATGAATAATACAACAAAATATAACTCATGTGTAGGCATAATACAACAAAATATACTTATGTTTAGGCAGGCATATGCATCAATGTGCACACACAGTATTTTCTGTCAAGATCCTTCCCAGCTAAAAACTGTTAGGACCGACACCATGATTGCAGATTTCACTGTTAGATGAGATCATCTTAACAGCCTTCTTACATAATCAGGTCTTACTTTCATCTTGCAACACATTTT
>NW_005054316.1:4000796-4015170 GCF_000277835.1 Geospiza fortis | reverse complement strand
TCCCATCCTCTTGCTTTAACACCAGTAACTTGTACCTGTTCAAAGTGCCAGATTTCCTTGCTGTCTCCAAAGGTGGATGGAAACTGTGGTGCAGTGATTCAAACAGGAGTGTGTGGATGTGTCTTGTCTTAGCCCTGCCTTATCAGCCCCATCAGCCCCATCTGTGCCATCAACCTGCCCTGAGTCTCTTCTCACCATGGGTGTATTGCACCTATTGCACAGGTGTGCTGTAGCGTTGTGACTCAAAAGCCACATCAGCCCAGGCTAAAACAGGTCTTAAAAGTCTTCATACGATTTAAAGATTTCAAGTGGTAGAGGATCTACTACATCCCTATTCCTGTGGACTTTGTAACCCTACAGAAAATGTAAGATATCCATTTCTAGAACATGACAGGGTGCTTGGGTACAATGAGAAATTAAAATTCAAGTCAATGCTGTTATAGAAAGCTGAGGGGAATGAGTAATATTCAGAGAGTATGGATATTAGGGGCAGTCAGAATAACGGCCATATTTTTTGAGACAAGTCAATCAATGAGGAAAACAGCACTCCATATCCAAAGCATCTTCATAGTTTTTGATCTAATCATTGTCTTCCTTGACCACTCTCTCTGTCTTAAGTAAGCAATTGTTTCAAGGGAGAAAATAATTTAACCAAAATGAAAGGGATAGTGATGCTCTGGAAAACTTTCCATGAATTTGCATGTAGAGCCACATTTAAAAATATTAATTGTACTGGCTCTTAGCTTTACTTTTCCTATAATGACCAAAAAAGACCAAACCAAAAGACAACAACAGAAAAAAACCCCAACACTCTGTTTTTTTACTCTCTGTGAGCTGAAAAAGTAACTTAGCAAAACATAAATAGTTCTTTTAATGTAAAAGCAAATATGCCAGACCAGCCTCAGAGCGAGAGACTACAAAGACAGTGACTGCTGACACTGTGGGTTCTTGAATGAGCACTTCAGTTGAGGTAGATGGAATGATTCACTTAAGCTCACTGATGTCTGTCCAGGAGAGAGGAGTTATTTCAGGAATGGCATCAGTGCATCACAGCCTTCTTATTACTCACTAGGCGTCTCGAACAATATAATGCTTCTGCTTCCTGAATTTAGCATGTAAACCTTTACTACAGTGGAATAGAAAACAGGAGTATTTAAAATCTTGAAGTAAATCACTGAAATTACTTACTCCACCCCTAAGCCAAGGGTAAACCTCTGAAATGACAGAAAGATTCTGTATCAATACAAGCCAAAAGACAGGGCCCATAACACTGGTTATACAGCAAACCATGTGTCTGGGAGCAGTTACTTGAAAACTGTAAGGTTGGACCCAAAGTCTTTCTCAACAGGCACAAAGTCAAAATTAGTCTGAGGATGATGCTTTTCTGCACAAATGGATGTGAAGAGGATGTGCATGAATGTTTTGAGAGGGCAGTGCATCAAACAGTGTTTGGAGACAGTTTACAAAGATTAAAAAAAAAAAGTATAAATAGCTGATTTTATGTACTGTGTCTTAGATTGTTCTTTGTTATAGGAGTTGAATATTTGAGAGAGAGCTACATGAAGACTAAATTCTTTCTCATATTCCTGATGTCAAAAATATCTGGCAAGGGAACAGCAGCACATCTCCTGATCTCCAGACAGCATGGGAACAGCTGAATCATTCAGACCCTCTGTCCTCTTGTTTGGTATGAAAAAATTCACCTCCCTTTCTGTCGCCGGTTGGACACAAGGTTTTCGGGGTGAAGGAAGAGACGAGATGGGCTCCATGATCAGAAGGCTTGCTTTATTATGTTATGATATATATATATATTATACTATACTAAAAGAAAAAGAAAAGGAGAGTTTCCAGAAGCTGCTAGCTACCTAAGAATAGAAAGTAAAGAATGAATAACAAACCTTGCTCTCTCGGACTGTGTCCGAGAGAGCTCAGTTCCGGATTGGCCATAAAAGAAATGTCTGTGACACCTTTCTCATTTCCCTCTACATATACACATACTGATATTTTGGGGAGTTTTTCAGAAAACCAAAAATACAGGCTTTCCATAAAAGATGTCAAATAATGGCAGCAGAGATGACAGTTACATTAATATGGAATTACTATTCACAGTCATATCAAATACAGTTGTAGACGTAATATCTTTATTTATTGGTTTCCTATAAATTTCCTTCCTAAAGCTCAGGCATTTATTATGAGTCATGGCAGAAGTGTATCAAACCTTTTCCTGAAGGAAATCTTATTAAAATGGAACTGTGGATTTGTATTTGTCATTTATGCAAAATGCATATGCATTTACTTAGCATATGAAAATGTGTCATGGCAAAAGTCATCACAGTAGTTTTTTATTAATTGATGAAATGTCAAGACCTGCTGACCATGCAATCATGGTTCACAGAAGTTTGCAGTTGGCTAAAAACAGGGAAGAAAACTTTCTTTATTGCTGGATTCATGACAGTTAATGATCACTTAATTCAAGATTCTTGTTCATAAGCATTTTTAAGGATCAATTTTGTCTGTAATTTTGCTTATCTGCATTCCAGGTTCTTAGCTGAAAAACAGTGCTTATGGTGCAAATTACACCATTTGAATCTGATAATATTTGCAATTGCACTGAGTTTACATTATATTTTTAAGTCACATACAGAAACACTTTATTGTTTCCTGCATATGGTGAAGTGTATTTTTTTAGGGTAAGATCTGTATACAAACTGCCTCTTAGGAATTCTTTTCTAGCTTCAAGATACAATGCTAGCACTGAAATCCAAATGAGGTTCAAATTCACGTGTCATCAAATTTTATTAATTTCACTGACACTGCAGCCACAAGTCATTTGATCCTAAATAATTTGATTTCCTGCTGTGTGAAACTGCAAGAGGGAACAACAATCAGACTCCCAGCACAGCTTCCCACGGAGCACTGGCAGTGGTCTTGCATATTGACCTAATAGCCCCGGAGGATTTCTGTGATGAAAAAGAAGGTTAAACTGCGTGTTGATTTCAGAGAGGAGATAAATGTCTACCAGGGAAGTACTATGAGAATATCAAATTAATTTGCACTTTTATCTATGCCATATGGTTTGATTACAAATGGGACAATTTTCTCCTGCATCTAACACCTAAGTTTTATGAATTTTTCATCTGCAAATTGAATTGCAATTGTATATCCCAAGCTCAGATCTGGGATAAGTCTTAGCCTTTCTTATTTATTTTCCTTGAGGAAATTATGTCCAAGGATCTCTGACATGTAGCAGAAGCTGAGATTTAAAAATACAATTAAGAAAAAATATATGAGCATCCTTTTGTTTGGTTTATAGTTATCCTATGTGATTGTGTTACATGTACATGAATATTTGCCTCTGAAGGTATTGTGATGTCATATTTAGAAGCCAATATTATTTGTTCTCTGTCACACAAATAACACAGATGGATCCCACTTCCTTTATGTTTACTGAAAGAAGCACAAAAGCTGTCTTGCACACAGGCAAGTGTTTTCTCTGTGAACAGTTACAGAAAATTCTCAATGCACTTCCTCTGAATCCAAGCCTTCCTTAAGTAAGTTTACACCAACTTGTTCTTACAGTTTCCTGCCTGTGTTTTTCACAATGCGTCATTCAAAAGAGCAAGGGTTTGCCCCTTGGAGTGCATCATCACTATGCAGTGTATTAGGAACCAGCATATTACTCCACTGTAAACAGTTAATCTCCATTTTGACTTTAATGGAATCTTGTAAAACAATATTAGATGACATGAAAGTAGGCTTCTCTTGATCTGTGAAATTGGCAGAAATGATGACAGTGAGGAGGAGGCTGATGATTCCAGAATTTGTGTATCTATTGCTGCTCTAAAATCCAGAAATAACTGTAATTACAGTGCTAACAGGAAACAGAAATTGGAGGGGTGGTTTGTTTTTTTTCTTCAAACAATCATTTGTATCACAGAGCAAGCAAAGTAAGTCAGTGTTAATTAATAATTAGTTAAGAGTGTTAACAAATACAAAGGCTCAGTATCAACCACTTGCATATAGCTAATAGTCATCCATAAAGATGTGGTATGTTGGTTAACTGGTTACTACAGATCAAAATGTTTCCATCACAAAGGCAAGCAGAAGGCTTGAGACTAGTATCTCACACCAGAAGAAATGAAGGCATTGTTTTGTTTACTCACTTTCTGAGGAATACATATCCTTTATTTCATTACTGGGAAATAGAGCTTGTATGTGTTCCCAAGTTAAAACTGACTGCATGGGCTATTTTTCTCACGGGTCAGATGTGAGGAAACAGAACCATTTCACTTCCTTCATAATCTCTATATAAAGAGAAGAGGAAAAGGGGACCAGACCTATTGTTCTTACAGTTTCCTGCATCCTTTTCCACTATGCCTCATTCAAAAAAGCAATGGTTTGCCACTTTGAGTGCATCATCTCGATTTAGTGTATTTGGATATCTAATAATATATATGTGTTTTTTCCAGTACATTGACAATATCAGATAAGCCCTTATTGATAAAAAGGTTGTATGTCAAAGGTTGCTTTTGAGTTTGTGGGAGGGGGTTCCATGTAAAGTATTGTAGCTCTGCATTAAACTGTTCTCTTTCTTTCAAGTTAAAAAGATCAAACTACACAAATAAATAATCTGACCAAAAATCTCAATAAACTATTTTTGGGTTTCCTTTTTTCAGCTGTTTTTCCTAAGTCTTCAGTCAATTGAGGGGCTAGAGTACTATGATCAAACAAGAGAAAGGTTTTGACTTATCGAATCATAGAAGCATTTATGTTGAAAAAGACCTTGAAGTTCATCAAGTCCATTATTACAAAACACATTTGGTGCACTCTTGGCAACCCTAGTCCCAGGCTTTTTACCAGAGCTGCAAGAACTCTTATTGAAATGGACTGGGGAGTGGAACAAGAAATTTCTGTTCTCGCTCTGTAGATGAGCTGTAGATGGAGATGTGGGGAAGCAAGCATGGGCCCACTGTGTGCTCCTGGCAAGCCCTGCTTTGCTCTCCAGGGCTATTCCTGCTATCTCTACAACATCCTCTACAAATGAACTGCAGGGTTTGTGCCTGAGGCTTGTCCTCACTGTCTCTCAGGCATTTGGAAGACACCTATAAAAAGAAGCACTACCCAGACATTTCCCATGAAGAAACCTCCTAGTACATCCTGGGTCAGGAGAGGACAAGGAGGCTGAGATGGTCTGCAACCTTTTGGTCCTGTTCAGGCTAAGAGATCTAGACTGCTACCTTAGCCAGGTAACAACAGTGCTTAGGTTCTTGCAAAGAATCAGCATTGCCTTTTATCACAACTGGTTTTTGATCTACTGGGGAGTACAGAAGAGATAAGAATTCAGGACACAGCCCTTCAGTCAGAGAGATGACTGTGCATTCTAATAGCTTACTGACTTAATTATTTTCTATAAGAGAGTCAAAACTGGTCTTAGCCTAAAAGAAAAGGCACATGGGAAGAGTAATGATGCAAAGTGCTGCTTTTCTTCACCTTTTATTTCATATTCCAGTATAAGAGAGATATGTGCTTCATGCACTTAAGAGTATTCTCTCTCCTCTGTCAAAGACACAAATTCTGGAAAATTACTTTGGTGGAAAGCACACACAAGTTGACAGTTCAATGAAAAAATGTGTGGATAGCAAAAGATGCAATAATCTCTCTGTATTTATGCACATATATCCATTCCATCCTGCCAGTCTATAACACACTCATTTTATGATTAATTTAAAGAACTGTAAAATCTGAACTTTTTTTTTCCTAAAGGAACAGGGAGAAATAAAGTACTTGGCAATGATTTCACTTAGAAAGTTGTAGCTCTATGTAGGCTTAGGCCAAATTGTACCAAATATAGCCCTGCTAAAATGACTGGAACAGAACATGATGTTTCAAAAATAAAGAGATTGCATTTATTTAGAACACTTGAATGCGTGTTAATTAAGTGTATTTCCACTCTGCTCAAATCATGGGTTTAGTTCAAATAACTTTTATTGATTTTACATTACAGGACTGTCATTAGCATTTGCTAACTGAGTCAAGTTTCAATGGCAATAGCTTTTCTTTGGGAATTATTTATACACTAACAGGAAAACTACATCCTTCTTCTCTGACATCTTGAGAGTCTCAATGCAAACAGTTCTGTGTATATTTTACGTATCTTACTGTCAAATTTAAAAAATGGGGTCTGTGAATGGTTTCTGTAAATAGAAATGGTAGTACAATGAAAATGCTACTGTATTTTGAAATCAAGTATACTGAGGTAAGTACAAATTATGCTCCTCAATGTGATGGAATTATCCTAGATTTTATAAGAATACATGTGAGCTGGGGATGTGTAGGTGAGGTCAACAATCAAAAGAGATGTGGATTTGGCTGGGGGGTCTGGGTCAGCTGCTGGAAGGGCAGCCACAGCCAGGGCCAACCTTGTCCCAGGGGAGCTGCCTTCATCCCGGGCTCTGCTGCAGGGCTTGGCCAGAGCGGCAGTCCCCCTGCATTGCTGCCCTGTGTGTCCCTGGCTGGGGGCTGCGGGGGCAGAGCACACAGTCCTGCCCACTGCCTGGGCTGGGGCGGCAGCATGGGGCTTTTGCCAGCAAAGGTGGCCACTGCCTGTCTTGTGATCGTGCATGGATCCCAGCTTCCCTTGCTAATCCCTCACAATAAATGTGGATAAAGAGATGCAGTTGGAAATAGATCTTCAAAATAAGTCAAGATGTTCAGAAGGGAAAAAAGAGAAAAACATAAGACAGGGGACAGAAAAAAATCGCATAAAAATTGGAAAGTGTGAAGATATGAGAGCCTGTAAAACATATTAAAGCAAAGCTATATATAGAGAGGAAGACCTTTAATTATCAGACTCCTTCCTAGAGCCACCACAGATGGAGCACACAGCATGTTAATATCCCTCCTATACCTGAGTGAAACATCAGAGAAATGTCACAACAGTGTTGTTTTTAAAAAAATGAAGCATATTTGAAAGTACATGGGGTGTTTTTGCTCTAGAGGAATTTAAGAAATAAACTAGATTATAGTTATCTTAAAAAATATAAGACACAGAGGGGGTTTTATATTTTATTTATCTTAACATACAAAAAACATCACTGTGGACAAAAAAAGAGAATTAATTAAAATCCTCGGGGAACTGATATTAATGGAAAACAGCTAAAAGAACAGTCTGAGTCAAATTCTGACCAAGAGGGAGAATTGCTCTGTGAAATAGCAAACCCATGAATCCAGAATAGAGAAGGCACCAAAGCACAAGGAACTGTCAAGCTGGAATACAAACCTCATGACTATCAATATTGTGCCGGATTGTATTGCTGGCTGTGAGGGAAAAATATGCAGAAAGAAATGTTAAAGGGAGAAATTAAAAATCTTGCATAACTGATAATAACTGAAAACTATTTAGGTAAAAAATAGTAAGATGGAAACTAAACTGTAAGTGAAGTAATGTAACTGTACAGAAAGGGACAGATGCATTTATATATACAGCTAAAAGCAGGGAATATAAAAAGAAGAGAGGATTGAGTATGTGTGTAATATGGGAGAGATGTGAAATTTTGCTTTCAGCACTTCTTCCCACCTCATAACCAATTTCTGACAAATTCAGTAATGTGCCAGAAGTTTCCTGAAGTAGCTTTAACAACCCTTCCAGATGGAGATCATTATTCAGTGAAATAATGAGGAATAATCAGGAAGGAATAATGAGGAATAATCCTATCAGGAAGGGGTAACATCCTGTTTCATCATCAAGTTACACTACCCTTTAGAGTGAAATGAAGGAGAACAATGAGAATGGCTCAAGAATCCAGGGTGACGGAAGTTGACTAAATAAAGGTAATGGAGGTTAAGAGTGTTTTCAGACTAGCTGGGACTTCAGTAATGAAAATTCTAGACCTTCAAAAGAAAAAAATAAATTGAAGAACTACAAAGGTATTCCAAATAATTGTTTAAAAGTAATTTGAATATAGCCTTATATATATATGCCTTCAAGGCAGTTGCTATCAATATATAAATAATTCTATCAATAAATATGTATGTTAGTGTCAAAAAGTACAAAGAAAAGTTAATCTCATCCCTCTTGACTCTAGAAAATTATAAAGAATATATTTATAAAAGAGGATGTAGACATTGTTATGAATAAACTGTAAATAAATATGGCAGCAAGACCAGATTAATTCACAGTTAAATACTGTAAGGATCTAAACGGAGCTTTAATTTCAGTAAGAGACTTATTTGATAGTATCATACAAGCAAGAGACATTCTTTTCTTTTAGAAGAAACAAGGATAGTTTTAAAATCTAAAGAGAGGTGGTATTCAATCAGCTGCTCAGGCAGGTAAAAATAATCACTCTGCCTTCAATATATTCTGTAAAGGAATGCACCTCTGAAAACTTCCAAACACATGTAGGTCGGGCAGGTTAAGGGTAGGAGGCTCACCACCTTTTGACATGCAGAGATGAAATCTCCTCTAGAAATCTGCCAAAATCATAAGGAGTAAAAGTTGCTCTTTTCCAGTATCTTTCATTTGACTGCTTTAACTGAAACCCTTTTTTTTAAAGGCTTTCCTTTGACTGGTTGCTCTTTTCAATCACATGAAGTATTTGGGTGAAAGAGAAAATAATTCAGTTTTTTAAAAATGGGCAACTTTTACAAGAACCTTGATAGACACATACAAATTAAATGTTTAAAGGAGAGATTGGGGAAAACTGGCACAATAGTGAACAATAGAGAAAGGACACTATTCCTTCTGCACTAAGGAGGTTTAGAGACAGTAGATGTCTTCAGCCAGGATCCCATGCATATTCCAGTGCTGACACAACACTCTAGGGAAGCTGCTGAGAAAGTTATTATTCTCCCTTCTAGGATGTTCCTGCACACTCATTTTGGTGAGTAACCACATTGTGTAAGATCCAGCATTTACGTGAGGAATGCTCCTTGCAAAGGTGCTCTCCTTGTATAGAAGGAAAAGAACAAAACCCCCATTGTTGCTTCTGTCTGCTACCTGGCTCTGTGTGGAAAGGATTCTTACATTCACCATGGAAAATCTCATAGCCTTAACTGTAGGATGCCCTTTTGATGGAGAAACAATCCCAACAGGACTGCTAGAACTGGTAGGTTCTTTGAAATATGGATACCATTTCATAGAAGGTGAAAACAGCACATGATGAAACCGACGATTTTCAAAATTGCAAGAATGTAGGGTTGGAAAGAGGTTGTAAAGTGTAACACAGATGTTGAAGATTGCAATGCAAGATGTTTTCCATTACCATCTGTATGGCAGATTACCTTTGTCAAGTGGGCAGTGTGCTTTATCTCTCTCTTTGAGTGACCACATTCACATCTCCCTCGGAAGGGGACATCTGCTGATAACAGACTGTTGAATGTCACTGCATGACTGATAAGAACTATAACATCCCATTGTGAGATGCTCCGCCCAGAGGGAGGAGCCAAGCATTCCTACCCAGATATAATCCAGAATTTTTTGAGACAACAGCACAGTTTTCTCCACGGGATTCCCCAGAGGAACAGCAGCTGTCTCTTCTTCCACTGGATCTTCAGAGGAAGAATACCTCCTTCTTTACAGATCCACCTTGCTCCAACAGAACCACACCTGATACTTCAGGAGGACTGCAGCCACATTTTCAATTGGACTGCTACCAACATCCTGAGCAACAGGGTGTCAGGTTGGGTTCTGACTCTGTCAGTGTTGTTCTAGTGTACTGCATTGTTTATTTTATCCTTTTATTTTCTTTTCCCTGTTAAAGAACTGTTATTTCCTGTTCCCATATTTTTGCCTGAGTGCCCCTTAATTTTAAATTTATAGCAATTCAGAGGGGTGGGGAGGGTTTACATTTTCCATTTCAGGGGAGGCTCCTGCCTTCCTTAGCAGACTCCTGTCTTTCCAAACCAAGACAACAGAACATACATGCAGAAAGTTACTAAAGTATGGGTACAATGTCTGTAAAATGGCTATATTCCTACTAAAATGTTGCTTCTATAAAAAGGAAATACATGTGCTTTTAGAAAAGCAGAAAAGGAACTTCTTTCATTTGTAATTGTTAACTCTGTTCTCAAAATCTTCTTCTGTGTGGAATAAAGTACTTTTTTTTCCCAAAGGTATCTTCTTTTTTGAAAAAAATCAGGCAGTAACAACAAACCAGTTCTAAAGTCTGAAACAGCAAATATTTTTAAACATCTCCCATTCATTTCTAGACCTAATCTACTTCTCTTTACACTAAAGATTCAGGACAGAACAAGTTCCCAGAACTCCTGATGAGCTGCAAGTAAAGGGAGTATATTGACAGAGACTGTAAAACCTGCTCCACAGCATTATGTATGCGGAAGAATTTAGAAAGGCAATGACAAATAACCTCAGGGCCATTTTTCTAAACTTGGAGAACCAGATGCAAAATGGAAACTGGACCTGAATACATACTTTATAAGGCTGAAAGTTATTTGAAGGCATTTTAATTAAAAAAAAATCTGAGTATATATCTTACTTCAGTGCAAATGAGGTGGTACGTGAGACCCACTAACTGTGATGAGAACATCAAAAGCAGGTAGACTGTAGACATGGCACACCCCTATCACCTGATGAGTGCCAGGCCCTGCATCTGTTTATGAGTCGTATTTATTTTTAGAAATTAGTCTCAACATGTGTAACAGCTAGTTTTCAGAAACCAATAGCAAGTTCACAGCTGGTAAAAGACACTGAAACCAGTTTTAAGTGGTATTGCCCTTAAATAAAATAAATTTCCTTTAAGTTTTTAGTAATAATGAACATACATAGTTCTGGTCACATATTAAATTTTAAAAGTATCTTTTCTAAGAATAATGTATTATTGATGTATAATTTAGGTCTGATTCTAAGAGTTATGGGCAGCAAAACAGCCTTGCACTTCAATCCCCTTGGGTCACTGGACTTGGACTTCCCGTGACAATGATGATTTTCTCTAATTCTGATCTCTTAAAGGCTGAATCCTTTGATATCAATATATGTAATCTAACAGCTTCTTCACAGACAATAAAATACAGTAAAATTAGGCACCACATGGTAACTCTTAACTATTCAGAATTCTGAATTCTAAGAATATACATTAAAAAGATAAGAATAGGTACAATACCTAAAAATACAGGACAAAAAGGTCCTTTTCTTGTTCTGTTTAAAACATAAATCAAGATACTTGAATCAAGTGTTTCATGTACTGAAGGCTGAATCTACTGTATCAAAAGTGTATCACTAATGATACATTTTGGTGGGTATTTAACAATAAACCTTCTTTGTATATCTAATATGAGCTCTGGGGAAGGCTATGATACAAATCTTTCCAAACCAAAAGACCTAAAAGTCTAAATTGTTTGGGTCAGTTGCACTGGCAAGTGCCAGTACAGAGAAGTTACTCACTTCTTACTAATATGCATGAATATTACTTTCCTCAGTTCATCCTGTAGCAAACAGCATATTCTCCAGAAAAACAAAATGAATTGCCATTGAGAAACCACTGAAAAGATTTAATTATTTATCTCAATAGATGCTAAGTCTGGCACGAGGAGCACCAGTAAAGTTCTGAACAGAAAATCCCTCCTTGGGCTGGAGATTGTCAGGGCTGATCAGGAGAGGGAAGGATGATCCCATAGTCAAACACAGAAACCTTGTAGTGGGACTTTCTGAGGCAAAAATGCTTTGTCCACATGTAGGTCTTTGGCAGTAGAAATTAATTTGCTACACGTCATGTAATTTTTTTATTTCTGCTCAGTCTTTGAACTGGCACAAAGCAAGTAGGTATGTTTATGATACAGGAGTTGGAAATGAGACCCAACAACCTGATTCCCAAACTATCTACATGAACAGCTGCAGAGAGATGCTGTACCACAGGGAAAAGCATTAATCTCTCCATTAAGCAATGACGTGACATTTTCACATGACATATAATGGATTTAGTGAAATGTACGGTTACTGAACACACTTCAAAACTGTTTGACACTTGGATATGTGGGATTAGTCCACGATGGGGAACTTCCTCCTTGTATTAGTCTTTGTGTCTTGTACAAACTGCTGCAGCCAAGTGATCCCCATTAATGTATAGAGTTCTTGATGCAAAGGTGCAAATAATAAAATAGCAACTTAATTAAAATAATAAAATGTCCAGATTACTCAATCAAAATAAGAAGATGTCTAGATTACTCTTACAAATAAACCTCAAAATTATTTTGACAATAAAAGTATTTTGGGGTCCTTACACTAACTTATAGGTAAAGATATATGCATATATTAATGTTTCAAACTACAATGCCTGAACTAGCGCACAATCACTGTAAGAAGCAAAGGCACTTGCAACCCAAACACTTAATGATAAGTGATTTAAAAACCTCTTCTACACATTCCTCTGTGTAACTGATAGAATCACAATATGCAATTTAGCCATGGAGGGACGTCACAATCATTTTACTTGCAGAGATACTGATGTGACAATAGCTCCAAGTAAGTGACCAATCTTGCTAAATTGGCCTTAAGTCTATAAAATCGTAATAATTAGGTATAATATTTTTAAAAAATTGTTTCTTTAATATAGGCTATTTTGCGGAATTTTAACTGAGAACATGATCAATCTGTTTGGTTTCATCATTAGTGTCATTGGAGTTGACAAACTCCAAAAGTTTGATAGTCGTACATTTCTGGGAAGAATCTTTTGTCTATTTTTTTAACTATAAGCTAACATATCTGTGATTTTCAGAAACTTTAGTTATCAGAAAACTTTAGGTAAGTGTGTATTTCAAATAACAAGAAAAATGAATGTCTACTTTAAGTTCAAAATGTGACTATCTTAAGAGGCAGAAAGGATGAGGTACTTAAGGGAAATAGAGCAGTCAGCAACAGCAATCTGGAAAGATGAACATTGGAAGAGTTGTGAAGGAAGGTGAAGTGGAAAAAGAAAAGAAACATAAATTAAGAATGACAGAATTATATTAAGTACTGGATTGCCAACTCAGCAGGATTTAAATCAGACCAGGTAGTCAGAAGGTCAGGCAGGAGACCATGGCATTTGCTACACACTTCCCAGAAGCCAAAGTAGCTTGAAGGCAATTTTGTTAGTGTACTGCAGGAAAGCATTGATCTACCAGGGGGACTTATTTTCATCTTTCCAGTATCTGAAGGGAGCCTACAAGAAAGATGGAGAGTGACTATTTACAAGGGCATATAGTGACAGGCCAAGGGGGAATGGCTTCAAGCTGAAAGAGAGTAGGTTTAGATAAGATATAAGGAAGAAATTCTTTACTGTGGGGGTGGTGAGGCATTGAAAAAGATTGCCCAGAAAAGCTGCAGATGCCCCATCCATGGAAACGGTCACGGCCAGGTTGGGGGGGGCTTTGAGCAACCTGGTTTAGTGGAGAATGTCTCTGTTCATAGCAGGAAGGGTAGAACTACACGATCTTTAATGTTCCTTCCAACCCAAACATTCTACAATTCTACCCAAGGAAATACACAGAAGCTCGGAAAACACATCCAAGAGAGACACACGGAGCAAGAGCTCTTGATGTCGAGATAGGTGAGCCCTTGCCTATTCTTCCTTGCAAGGCTGATGTATGGAGCTATTATCCAGGCCACTTAGTGTGCTATGTGGTGTTGATGAATACATAGTGATGGTGGAAGGAGGAAGCATTGAGAAGGTCAACCACTCATAGCTGGGCCTGTATGGCATAATAGGCTGCCCTTCACCAGTTACCAGCAGAACCTGCACTGGGGATGATGCCAAGTGCCCCAAGCCCCACAGAAGTGATTATTCTCCTGTACTCAGCACTGGTGATGCTATGCATTGAGTCCTGTGTCCAGGTTCTGGGTCCTTCAATTCAGGACAGACACTGAGGTGCTGGAGCAAGTCCAGAGATGGGCATGAGGAGCAGCTGAGCGAGCTGGGGGGTATTCAGCCTGGAGAAGGCGCTGGGGAGACCTTATCACTTTCTTCAACTCCCTGAAGGAAGGGTGTAGGCAGGCGTGGGTCGTCTCTTCTCCCAGGCAACCAGCGATAGGACAAGAGGACATTGTTTCAAGCTGCACCAGTGAATGTTCAGTACAGACATTAGGAGGAATTTCAGGACGGACATTAGGAGGAATTTCCCCCTCCAGGGGGCACATTGGAATGGGCTGCCCGTGGAGGTGGCGGCATCACCTTACATGTCCCCAGAGGCATGTAAGGAAAGCCTGGACGTGGCACTGAATGGCATGGTCTAGTTGACATGGTGGTGTTCAGTCACAGGTTGCACTCGATGATCTCGAGTCTTTTCCAACCTGATTGTTTCTGTGATTCTGCGAAGGCAGGCTCGGGAAGCCGCTCGGCACTGCCTCAGCCTCTCACACGACTCACCAACCCCGCACGGC
>NW_005054316.1:3923150-3999814 GCF_000277835.1 Geospiza fortis | reverse complement strand
CACAGGAACGCGTCCAGGTGGGGTCTGAGATTTCCAGAGACACCGCGACCTCCCTGGGCAGCCCGTTCAGTGCTCTGCTGTCCCCGGTGTAAGGAGGCTCTGCCTCGTGTTGAGGTGAAACTTACTGTGATTTAGTTTATGGCCATTGCTCCTCATCCTGTCGCTGGGCACCACTGGAAAGAGCCTGGCACCATCCCCTTTGAGATATTTATGTGTATTAATGGGATCCTTTCTCAGTCTTCTCTTGTCTAGACTAAACAGGCCCAGCTCTGTCAGTCTGTCCTGGTAAGAGAGCTCCAGACCCTGATCACCTTTGTGTCCCTCCACTGGACTCTCTGTGTTAGCTCCTTGTCATTCTTGTACCGAGGAGCCCAGGACTGCACACAGTAGGATGGAGCTGTTATCTGACCGGCCACCTGACCCCTCCAGCTGCAAGGGAAGGGCAGGGGGCACAGTGAATTGTGCACCCTGTGCCAGCCCCCCCTCCCCTTTTGAACCTCCGAATGCAGGGCTGGGAAGGGGCTGGTGATGTCTCTGCTGGCAGTGTCCAGCAACTAGTAGGAAAATACTCCGTGCTAGCAGAGGCCATCCACAGTGTGAGAACTGTAGAGTGTAAGACTGAGGTTGAGTGAGATTGTCCCCATGATCTGCTGATGAAGAACAGCATAGAAGGAAATCTGGTTTTGTGTCGTTGGGAGATACTGACACTGGTCCACTTTACCTAAACCATGCAGTCTTTTTTGGACATCACTTGCTGGCAGGTATTAACTTACCTGTAGTCAGCCAAATGTTTCTAATAATAAAAAATGTGGTGTTAAGGCTGACGCGGGCCCTTACTTGCAGTATGTATGTACACAGTTTTAGCACTTCCTTGGCCAGGTTATGTCCAAGACGTGTAGCAGTGTTGCAGAGCTACCTGCATAGGAAAGGGCAAGTCTGCTTTGGTGTGCATATGTGATTATTTGAGGAAGGTATTCCCTGTGAACCATTCTTATGAACAGCTATTTGTATTAATTTGCTGCTCTTGCAGTTCCCTCTGTCATTGTTCAGTGCTTTAAAGTTTACATAGTCTTTTAAGCTGCTGTGGGTAAAGCTGTATTTAGAAAGCCATGCTGCCTTTTATGCAGTTTCATCCTCCGCCTAGTGAGATAAGCAGCCCTTTTAACAAAGTATTAAACTTACTGTTGCTAGAAACACAAATTGCAGGATACTGAAATTCAGTGCCAGGAAAACACTTACTGACTAGGGTTACTGTTGGTGTGTTTTGGGCCTCCCAGCTTAGTTAGTTGAAATGAGTTTAAGATAACAATGAAGTGAAAGAGGGTTGAATAAGAAATGGTTCTTCCTGGTAAAACCAGTAATCTCCTATTTGATGACTTGCTAGACTGGACTTAATGGTAGGAGAGTCTGCATGCTCAGTATTATGAGTAAGGTTTCTCCAGGGCCACCCATGGCTGCTTTTTGTGTGTGGCCAACCAGTTTCAGAAAAATCATCCCAAGGAAAGTGAATGTTTACATCTTTGCTGTATTTAGAACTTTCTTTTACATAAAACTTGTCTGAATCAGTGTATAGTATGCTAGTACTAGAGACTTCATGCAGGAATTTAGTGCAAGAACGTGGAAAGACCTAGAATTCTGAAAACAAGTGTCCACAGATTATATTCTTATCTTTTGCAGAGAAGGTCAGATGTTTTCCTGCAAAGTAGACTGCATCTGAAGAAGAGAGACTACTCGGGCGTCATTCCATGGGTCCTAAATAAATTAACTCAAGAAGCAGACCTGGCTTATCACTCTAGTGATCTCAAGGAGAACCTTGCAGTTAAAATGGCAAACAAGATATTAGATTGCCTGAGGAATGAGACTGTAAATAGTACAAAGAAAGTTGAAATGCCCTTAGCAGTTTGACCCATTATGAGTATCTTGTGCAGTCACAGTTGATCACCTCTGAATTACCTCATAGTTTGAAAGTAATTTAGTTGTCTAGTTCTTTTGCATTCTTCTTAAGGTATGGCTCTGCACCAGATTTACACAGGCATGGATATATTGTATTGGGGTTCTTCAAAGGGAAGTTGCATTTGATGCTTTGAAAGCTGAGACTATGTAACTTAAACCTCAAGATGAAATAGCTTAAGAAATAAAGAAACCCTGTGAAGGAGGTGGAATTTTCTTTTGACCATATGGGCACTCTGTTTTTACCTGTTTGTTTGAAACACCTGATGTTTGTGGGGAAATGAACTTGATTAAGTTACCCAATCCTTACATAATCCTGGAATGCAAGTGTAGTACTGGTCACATGAATGCTAAGTACTTTTGTAGGTGTGCAAAACACAGCGTAAAATGGTCGCTCTTCAAGCTCAAGGGGACCGAGTAGTCCTGAGGAGCTACTTTGTAGTTTTTCCTTTTCAGCACTACAGGTTGGTAGGTACCTTTGAATAGTTCAGAACTGATTCCATTGGAAATGAAAATGTCTGACAGTTGCATTTTTAGACTTGTAACTTGTTTTACTTGCAAATCTGTTGTCTAAAGGCTGGATATATGTGCAGCCTTTTTTGTGGAGTTGCGTCCTTGTGAGAGATCTGTCTCACAGGAGCAAATGTGTGTCTCATTGTTCCTAATCAATTTCACTTCTCCCTCTGAAGGACACTGTCAGCTGCCTGTTTAGTGGGGATAAATGAACGTATAGAATACTGAAACAGTTAAGGGTGTTGTATGCTGAACTACAGCGTCCTGGAAAAGAAAAGCTAGATGTCTATTTTGTACACATCTACAAAAGGACAGCTTTACTATCAGAATAAAATACCACACCAAAGATGCATGTGTCAGAACACCAGTCTCTATTAACCCACATTTCTTCTTTTGTATGCACATCCCTGAAATGAGCATTAAGGTAGAAGACTTGCATAAAAGAGCGAATAATAGTACGTGTGTTGGGGTAAGTCCAGCTGCTTCACAACAGTTATGAGTCTTCAGATCATTCTCAGGGTGTGGTTTCACGTTGCAGCTGACAAAAATCTAATGGTGAGTTGGCACTGAAGAAGGTCCTCCTGTCTTCCCTCAGCTTTGTGCTCCTTCTTGCAAAGACACTTATGCCTGTCCAGTGCTGTTGTGACCAGAAAATTAATCACAGCTTTTTGTTGGTTATAACTCTGTATCAGGTGACAGTGGGGCTGAGTGAATGTCAGTGCTAGCACAAGAAAGGAGGCAGGAAAACTCTTTGACAGAGGGCAAGTAGAGAACTTTCTTTGTTCTAGAGCAATTGAATATTTTAGTTGTGACCTGGCGTGGGGTTTGTTAGCTTAAAGCACTGGAAGATGGAGCTGGCTCTGGCTTTCCTTTGAACAGACAGTGAGCTGGTCTAGGGAGCTTGTTGAGCCAAAAGTTAGAAGGTTGTGTCAAATGTAGTTTTCACTTGTCTCATCTTGTGTCTCAGTTGCGTGTGCGTTGGTGTTTGTGTGTGCAAGCAGCATGACACAACACGAGTGATCCTGAGGAGCTGTCATCCACCATATTTATGCACTTCAGGAGCTTCCCTTTGCTAGAGTTCCAGCCTGGTCCTGTGCACTGGATGATAGCTGGGATTAGTTATGTGCTGTGATACAAAAGAAACGTAGTTGTCTGTTCTGGAGTGGCTGCACGAGGAGCATGCTCAGGAAAATTGGCTTCAAAGGTGTTTCACATCTGACCTAAAATGCTCATGTGTGTATGCTAATAAAATCAGTTTTTGGTGTCCCTACAGTGGTGGGGAAATTGCTTGTAAAAGCTACAGTTAGCCGAAAAATATATTGTAAAACTCATTGCTTGTGTATGGAATGAATATAGTAGCTGTTCCATTTGATTTGTAGAATTCTTACTTAGGTGAGTTAATCACAGAATGTTTTCTGAATTTGTACTCTTGGTTATGAATCACAGAAACTTCACCAGACAAGAAGCAAGTCAGTGGTGCATATGATACTCATCTGAAATTAATGAGTCAGAGCATCTTGCTTTAAAATACAACATTACTATATAACTACAAATGTGTGAGTATTGGCATATATCTTCTCTAAAATGAATGAACTGTCATCTTCAGTGCTGGCATTGTACAGCAATGTTACCTAACTTCTAATTTAGTGTTAAAAAGTCTTTGACAGATGAATCACACGGTTATGCTCAGTTACTTCAATTACAGTAAGCTTCCATAAGTCCAGTAAAAACCTAGAGTAAAGCTATTTTTGGCTCTTGTTATCCACTTTCAAGCTTTTTGTTCATTTTTTAAAGAGTCTTTATGGACGGATTAGTTTTGCTTCTTGTTTCATTGATAGGAAAAGTTACACTCTGGTTGTCTATCTTAACTCTTAGTTTGCTGCCCTCACATAAGTTGTAAGAAAGTGCATACCTGTGATGCAGCTGCTTCATTGAGAAGTCCATACTCTGGGATGCAGGCATGTGCTGCCTTCTGTTGTTCTTGGGGTGGCAGTTTTTGGCAGACAGAGAGAGCAGAAGATGCAGTGGTGGTTTTCTCAAATGCCAGAGCTCATTTGCTGACAGGCAGCACAATTATAAATGGAATTGCAGTTCATAGCCAGAACATGACAAAATGAAATTGCAGGTTCTTGATTTAAAATGTTGGCTTCTTTGTTGGAAAATGGCTGTAGAGAGAAAGGGATCTGAGAAAATAACAGCTTGTTCACAATTATTTTGTTGTTGCAGTTACTGTTTCAGTGAATTTTCCTACAGAAAGACTACCTGTTTGTCAAATCAGTAGAGTCTACTAAGTGCCAACTTTAAATGGAAGCTGAGCCAGGGCATGCTTAGGATTGCCTGTTTGGTAGAGACATGCAGAAGACTCACACTCATTCTCATTAATTTGCTGAATTTATTATTCTTTCAGAACTGATGGGGTAAGAAATTAGAATTCCTTATACATGGCAAATTTTATGCCTTCCTTTTAGTCATAGGAATTTGGAGTATATTTAAAATAATAGCACTTTTAGATCTTTAAAAAATGTATGCTGTGTAAAAAGCTTTCTTCTCTAATACTGACCTATAACTAGTCTGTAAAAAGCTGAAATGAAAAAAATCACTTTATTTAATCCAACTCATATATTTTGTTTGCTTGAGTTGTGGTTTTTTTTGTTATTTTAAGTATTATATTAACATGTCACTTAGAAAAGATATAAAATTAGTTTAGACTCCTTCTGAGGCAATGTTCACAACAGGTCATTATCAAGGTATTCTTCCAGTGTAGATACCTCTAACTATAGCAATTTTCTTACTAATCTGTAGTATGTTTTTAGCTTGAGCACCATAAAATGGATGAATATGTAGCCTTATGACTATGATGTTACCTAATTTACATATAATTTTACATGTTTATATATTTTCATATAAAATATATTTGCATGCATATATTATGCTGTATCCCAGTCCTCATTTAGTAAACAAGAGTTGTTAAAAACCTGTTGTAAGTGCCTGGATCTGCAGTTAAAAATATCTGATTTGTGAATCACCTATTTTTTCCCTTCAAATGTCACCGTAATAGAGAATTCTCCTTTCAGCTGAGCAGTAGGTTAGCTTTGATTCCCTGTATTGATGAGATACATAAGAGTGTACTTTCTGTTAGTGCCAAGAATGACTTTTAATCTGCTGTTTATGCTGTGAATTATGCTTTGAGTTTCTGCAGAATTCTGGTAGAAGTGTTTATTTAAACATTACTGATGTTACTTTCACAGAGACTGCAATGGGCTGAAAATTAATTTATTTTTACGGTTAATTAGTTGGAGTGGTCTCATATCTCAGCAGCATTTAGGAAGAGAACAGTCATTGTTTTTTGAAACAAAAGGTAGGAAGTTATGGCAAAACTTTAAGACTTTAGATTAAGTCTATTAGACTTATATTTGTTTTTAGTGGAATTCTTGGTGTAATTGGTTTTGAGCCTTTGAAATTGATATTCATACTGTACAGTCACTTACGTAGTAAATAATTCGTTCATAATTCTGTATGCCAACACAGCACTCAGATAATTTCAAGTATCACAGTTCAGCTTAGTTTGAAAACAGTTTATTCTTTTCTTTTTAAACATGCTGTCAAATAACAGCAGGGGTGATTAATATCCTTTCTGACATAACTGGATAGAATTCTAGAATCAGAAATATCAGGACCTTTGGCAAATGTAGCTGTCTTAGAATAAGTTGGCTGTATGAAATTATGGATTGTAAATTTGATCTTTTACCGGTAAAAGCGGTTCTTTTGTGTTAGAAGTTTTAAGTATTTGACTGACTGAAAAATGGCAAACATGCCTTCATCTTGGTCTAATCTTCAGTAAATGTTACAGCAGATACTGTAAAATTACAGGGCTTTGCTGGCAGTCTCTGTGACTTTTCAATTGTATTTACTAGCTCTCAAAATATTAGTCCTTGCAGACAAGTTTCCTACCTATTTGGTTATAAATATTTGCTGGTTTAGGTTAGTCCTTCCTGTAGGATTCCTAGATGTCAGATTGGAATTCTGCTGTTCTTTTAAATTAGTTTAATGTCAGAAGTGAGTGTGAGAAAAATATGTTGACTATCAGATTTCTCACTGCAGTTCCAATAATGATTAATGTAAGAGAATATTTCTCTCTTATTCTCTTTCCTTTAGTATTTCTGTTGACCATAAGGATATTCTTAAGCTAGCAATGTCATTCTTTCCAAAATAATGTGCCAGGTTGGTGATCATGATCATGACTTGCTTGTTTTTCCACCTGGGGTTAGTGTCTGAAGAGTTAAATTATCCCTACACTTGTTATACAAAAAATACAGCATAACTAAAGCATATCTGACTATGTATAGGAACTGTGTTTTGAGAGCTTAAAAGACTTGGAGAAGATGACAGTCTGACCTGAATTTCTGGAATGATTGACTTCTGACGTCTAAAATGCTTCTGAATTATGGTAGCAGAGCAATGAGGAGGCTTGGTTTTGAACATATCTTTCAACTTCTGTAATCCCAGAAAAGGATGACCAGGACTGAGCTGTGTAAAATTTAGCATTAGGTGCTGACATACTCCTGGTGCAGCCTGGTAGTAGGGAATTTTGTATAAAAGTCCATTGTTATTGTTACAATAGTGTGAATGGCTTGGTTTTTCTGATTTGAAGCATCTTAAATTAAGACCTAATGTTAACAGTGGAGTCTCGAGTGCAGCTCTGTAATTGTGCAGTTTTTAGAACTTTAACCAAAGTTTGTTTAAACTTTGATAGACACATCGTTAAGGCTTCTTGGCCTCAGTGGGAGAAATAGAGCAGTGCAAAGCTAAGTAACTAATTAACAATGCTCAGACTGATACTCGGAGAAAAAAAAGACTGGGATGGAAAAGGAGTGTAAAGTAATCGACACAGTAGCTTCAGGTGAACTTACATGCATGTGCTCAGGAATAACAGGACCAGGCCAGGCCACAGCATGACCACTAAATCTGGGACCAGTGAATGCCTTAATCTTCATTTTACATTAGCAAAAGAACCAGAACCTTGTGCTCATTTGGGGTTTTTCTCTGTTAGTATTGTTCTGGCATAATAATGGAAGGTGATGTGTGGTGAAAATGTTAAAACTGAAAAAGCAAGAAAATAATTATTAGCAAAAAATATCAATCACTGGAATGCTTCAATCATAGAGAAGGTCTGAAAAAAATGAAAATGTCTGTATAAATGCTCCTCTCTTCAACTTTTAGTATTATGGGAAAAATATTCAACTTAATGCTGCATGACAGGAGTATCCACAATTAGAATATATGTGAAGTATCTCTCCAGTGCCTGCTGAAGCTAGATGCTTTCTTGATAATTAAATACAATTAATTCCATTCATTTGTTTATGCTGAGGAAGATAAATTATGTTTTGAAGATCGGCAGAGCTTCAGAAGTTATTTACTCACATAAACTTCAACCATACGAACAAGCAAACAAAAGTTTGCTTGCTTAAAGTTAGGGCAAATGTTAGGGCAAATATTTTTATGCTTAAAGTTAGGGAAAATACTTAGGAAGACTAACTTGGTTAGTCTTCATAAGTATTCAGTTGGACTTTCAATTATTGCAAGAGTAAGACCAAGTGCCTCAAAAGATTACAGACGAAGAATGTAATTCTGTGTGTGCCAGCTGGGGCTTGTTTGCCATTTCTGCTTCATGCTTTGCTTGTCAAAAACATAAACTGCAAACCTAAAAACCAAGTTCCAGCTTTCTGATGTTGACCAGTGAAAGATATATGCTATAAGATTCATTGCGGTTTGTTCATAAAAATTTGTAGTTTTTCTATTGTAAATAAAGCCTGTGAGTAAATAACTTCTGAAGCTCTGCTGAGGTGTTTGTTGGTTGTACAGTAGACAGATTCAGTTTAATAAAAGAGAAAATAACTAACACAGTAACTTTTTGTTGGCTTACTGAGTGGAGTAATCACATTGTGTGACCAGACAGATAAGCAGCAGTTATTGCTCAGGAATGGGGAACTGCAGCTGAGAGCAGAGGAGGGAGGAGCTATTTAGGCTAAGCAGTAATGTAGAATTACTTAGTAAGAGAACACAGGTATGTGGAATATCTCACTTTAAAAGAGCCTCTCTTTATGCATCAAAAATGAGAAATGGTGCTTGTAGTTCCCCA
Organism: Geospiza fortis; assembly: GCF_000277835.1. Classification (NCBI taxonomy): domain Eukaryota; kingdom Metazoa; phylum Chordata; class Aves; order Passeriformes; family Thraupidae; genus Geospiza; species Geospiza fortis. The sequence goes on along the minus strand of NW_005054316.1, from coordinate 3,991,212 downwards.
GGCTGTCTTTTGCTGTTTTAGATTTTTTTTAAATTTCCAGTTCTTCTGGCTACTTTATTACCATTCCTGTTTGTAAAGTGTCTTTCTCATGAGCACCTACTGTGCCAAAGAAAAAGCAGTGGAGAAAGTCTTAATACAAGCAAAGAGCAACTCTGCCTTGAAGTCTTCCAGGCGTGACTTTTTACCTGGGAGAATGGTAGTTGCTTTCTAAGTGAGTGTATATCTGGCTATCTGTATTTTCCTTTGTTGGTGCTACTGAACATATCAGAAGAGTGTAGAATTCTTTATTCTGCCCTGTTTTTGAGGGTATATGACAACATTTTCTTTGAGTTGTAGTCAAGTAGACAGTCAGTTACTCTAAATATTTGGAAAAATGGATTCTCTAAGTCAGGTCAGTTGCATGTAGGGTGCATCTGCCTTATTTTTGTGGATTGATGGGTGGTCGTTGCCATGTACTACCAAATCAGAAGGGAATTGCTGACCTCTGGAGAGCCATAGAGCTCTGCATGAGAGACTCTGCAGGTCAGATTCATGTGTAGAGCTTGTAACAGCTTTTGCAGAAGCTGTTAGTAAGACCACAAATTTTGATTGCAAATGGAAAAATCAAAAAGCTACTACTGCATTAGGAAGTGTCTTTAATAAATGAAGCTAATGCACTGGGAATCTACATGGTACCAGGAGCAAAAAGAGGTGTTGCAGACAACTTTTGGAATGGGTCAAGTTCAGCAATTACCTAAATATAACTGTTTCAAAAAGCACCACCAATAATAAAAGTTCTGCGAGTTTTTTTTGTGTGTGTGGTGTTCAGCATATTCACTTGTTAAGAATGTATCTGTCATAAATCAGTTTTAAATTTCTGGTGATTTTCACTACTTTTCTATTAGCAAATGAAAACATGACTCCAAATCTGACAGCCTGTACTCAGGGAGTGGGCATGCTTGTAAAACAGATCCCAAAGTACAGGGGCAGAATAATTCCTCTGAGCCTTAAAGTACTGGGTCATTTTTTGAACAGCTAATTATTTCTGATGTGATTAATTCTGAATTTCATTTAAGTGAAACAGATGTATGTTTGACCCTGGAATGACCTGTAGAATGGGAAATCTTAGTTCTAAGTATCTATAGAGAATTAATTGTCCAAGCGGATGAGTAGCTTTTTCTTCCCAATGGCATTTTAGCAGTCTTTGTCCACTGTGGATCTGTGCAGTGTGAAAATCAGGGGCAGAGGAGTATTAGGAGAAGCTCAGACAGTAAGAGACTCTAAATAGTTCACTGCCAGAGAGTGTATGTTGTCTTGGAAGTCCTCCAGCAGTATTGGTTTTATTTCTTTCAGAGCCTGTGTTCTGAAGCCAGGTTTGTGAAATTGACTGAGATGTATCTTCATGGAACAATCAGTAAAACCTTACTATTTGTTATGCAATAGAGAACAGCAATGCCCTAAATATACTCTGGGCCTTGGAATTCTTAGTATCAACTGATTAACTATATTTACTACAATGCCTAAGTACCTAACAAGATAAATGTACATATAAGAGGTAATTTTACACTGGTTGTTCAGCAGCACATGAACATTTTCTGCTTCCCACTGACTGAATATTAAATATAGCAGTATTCATTATCCTTCATAGATGCATTTTGCAAATGATCCTTGGATAGATGTAGGACTGTTGAAATGTTTGCAATGTGTTGAAACATAGAATTCAGAGCAATACTTGGACTGTTTCTTTTAGTGGCATTCTTTTTTTATTGGTCTACAATTTGTTTTTTATTTGTGTCTCACCTTGTGCCAAGCTTTGTGAAGCCCTGTGAAGAACTGGGTCAGAGACTTGACTTGGTTAAATATAGCTCATCAAATGAAGGATCTTTGTCAGTTCTCTGTCTTGTTCCTGTTGCACAGTGCAACAGCTGTTGCATCTGTGAAGCTATCTGTCAAGGGATGTCTTTGAAGAGAGGTTAAAAATTCTAACTAATATTAGCAGACTAATCAGTATTGCTTTGTCCAGTTGACAATAGGTGAGAGACTGTAGTTGGAAAACTGTGCCAGGCTATGGTCAGCGATTAGTGAGGTAGATTGAGATAAATGAAGTGACAGGAATTGATCTAACAGCACTTGCAGAGTAATGTGATTAAAGGATAACAGAATGGGAGGACAGAAACGTATTCAAGCTAGGAAAAAATGAGTGAAGGAGATTTTCATAGTTCTTCAGTGTGTAGGGATGGTCAGGGGTGTTTTCCACTACAATAGCAATGATGAGGAAACTTTTTCAACTTACATCACACATCCCTGAATTACATGAGAGATGTGTCTAATTTTTGTTGTAGCTGAGGTGAGTGGAGTACATGACTTCAGGACAGCATCATTGTAGGACAGTGTGTTGTAGAAACCAATTTGAGGTTGTATTCCAATTAACTTTTACATTGGAAAACATTCTGTTTTATGTTTTCAGTTTGAAAACTCATCAATAAACTACTGTGTGTGGGATACAGAAATAACATTATTGATATGATACATTTTTAAATTTTAAACTGTGAATTAAAATCAGTCCACAATCAGTTACATTTTTATTAACTAACAAAACTGAAGCAAGATGTATTTAATTTTTTATCTTTTTTGTATCTTAAGTAAACAACTTTTTCTAAATTGTAATGCTTGTTTTTCATTTGAAGGTTGTTAGTATGCACAGTAAAACTCAAAATGGTTTTCTAAATATTGAAGCACAAGTATATTTATATGGTTTGGTTTAACTCAAGTTTGTATCAAATATATATTGTATAATGAATATGAGAACTTGTTTTGTATTTCTGGTGCATGGTTTACATGGAATTGTTCATGGTCTTTGTTAAATTTAAATATAAAAGAAAACTTTGGTTACTGTAAAGGTGATCACTCCAAGAGGTTGTCTAGAGAAGTTATTGTGTTTCCTTACTTGGATATATATACTCAAAATCCCAACTGGACACAGTCCAAAGCAACCTGCTGAGCCTGCTTTGAGCAGGGAGAGTGGAGCAAATGATCTCCAGAGGACCTTTACATGTTCAACTATTGTGTGATTCTGTGTAAGGTTTCTTTGTGTTTAACAATTTTCATGTTTATAATCTTGGTGTAAGACTTCTTTTTTAATCAACAATGTCCTAGTTTGGATGAGATGATACAAAAGGTCCTCCTCTAAGTTTGTTCACTCCCCCTCCCATCAGCGCACAGCATGTCTGTTTTAGCTTCCAGCCTGCTAAAGTTGTCTTCAGGTCTTGCCTCTTGCCACCCTCTGGTATGGAACAGTAGGTACTTAAGTAACTCTCTCCAAGCAGATGAAATATTTTTATCTTTACTGTGTAGGTGGCATGTATGTTGCTTCATTTATTGTTTTAGCATTGAAGTCATCCTTGTTTAAATACTGTTTTACTTCTGCATGAATAATATTTACAGATAATGGGCTTCATTTGCTTTGTAGAAGAACCTGGGGGCAGGGAGACTGTGATATTCTGGAAGACGCTCCCAGAGAGATTTCATGAGTTCTGGGAAGTGTGTTTCACTGCATTTGATAGAGAAATTATTTGTTCCACTTCACCTGGAATTTGTAAAGGTTCACAAACTTCTTGAAGTTCAGTTCTCTTATTTGAAACCTGTAAGGGTTCTAGAAGGTATCTGCTTGAAACAGTGCCCTTTGACAACATAGTGCTTCGCAGCCACGTCTGGTTTCTGCCAGCTCCTGGTATTTCTGATGCTGTTGTTACATATTTGTGGTATGATGACTGAGCATGCAATTTAGTAATTCACAGCTACTGCACAGAGGTGTGGTTTTGTGAGTTTTTTGTTTGTTTGGGGTTTTGTTTGGTGTTTTTTATCAAGGGCTTGCAGCAGTTCTGGAGCTTTACTGAGTTGTTTGCCTTACTCCAGTAAATTGCAGTAGTATGACCTCAGGTTCTTGATATCTAAGGAGATTAAAACAATTGTGAAGCATTTTGTCTTGAAGATGACTCTGCATTCCTTGAAGAGTTTAGGGAAATTCCTTATCCTCTCTCTTCTTAAGCAGATGAAAACCCTAAATCTCAGAGAAGCAGTTATTTGATAATTTTTTATTATTATTCCCCTATTCAGTATAACTTATTACCTGTTTCTTGTTTAAATCCTGCTTCAGGGAATTTCCAGGTACGCTGTTCTGAGTATGTTTGGGCATGATGTCACTCAGCAGAGGAGTTTCCACTAGATGCTTGCATCTAATGATTTTACTCAACCTTCAGTCATGTTTCTAATTAGGTTATATTCTGTATTTGAAACAGAGGGCTCCTTTAGCTAGCTGTGAGTGGATTTGACACCTCTTGTTCAGCAGCAGCAGAGCATTCTTTTTTGAGGGAGGTGGGTGGGAAGGTCTGGGTGGTTTTTGTTTTGTTGGGTTTTTTTTTGAAATCCTTAGCTTTTTGCTTTTCTTGATACTTATATCTGGTGTATTTATATATGTTTACTTTGAATCCATGCTTGCCTTTCCTTTCTCATACTTACCTGTCACAGTAGCTTAGTTATTAATTCAGTTTTTAACTGAAGTTTTTTTCTATCTGGCAGTACTGACAAGCTCCAACAAAAGGTAGTTTGTAGTTCAGCTGTGACTTTAAAATTGCACAAAGCCATTGCTGCCTAATGATTCCATAAGCTCAAAATGCCTCTATCATTGCTTCTTTTCATAAGACTCATGAGAGTCTGATTTACCCATCTGTTGGTGCTAGGCCACTGAATCCATAAGCTTTTCCTATTTTGCTTGTAGTCAAGTGTGTGGATGTTCCATCAGTCTTCCAGCATTCAGTGCTTTAAAAAAGAATTGCTTTTGCTGTCACACTGGTTTTGATTCCTAGCTGTCCCTTGAATCTCCACTCCTTTAGCTCCGCTAGTTATTTAAACTCAGGATAATTATTTCTGGCATTAGGTTGAGTAAAGGTTTAGATATCAATGGCTCAGTTTTTATTTGAATTGTCATCTGTCACTGACAGTTACACTGTGACTTCTTTCCTGGTGGAACTTTCTGTAGTCTAACTAACCTGTTGAAATTATTGTGTTGTATTCAACCGTATTGAATTCTTTTTTTGTTTAGTGGATTTTGGAAAATGCCCTGTGATCCCCTGACTTCTCTCCAGGCATCATGCTGCAGAAATACTACAGTGGGAAAATACACATAACAGAGGAGCTGTGGGACAGTGTGTGAAGTGTGATGCAGACACAAACAACTGATTTAATGCAGTATTTTTTGTCCAGCAGGATTTGAGCTGCATGTACAACCCTAAACTTGCTGATCCTCTTGTGACTTTTTTGGAACTAAGTGTTTGTCAACTTCCTGCACCTTCCTGTGATGGGTTTTACAGCAGCTAATTTTCATGAGGTTCCAGAATGCTGGTGCATGGCAAGGAGATAACCAAGTAGTTTTTTGTTGAGCTGCATCTGGCTCAGTTGTAGTTGGTAAACCCGTCTGATTCATTGGATAGAGTTACTGAAGTCCGTTTTCTGATCCGGTGGTGCTGAAGCACACAGGCTAACAGCTTTGTGCATTGAGTGGCTCAGTTATTGTTGTGTGAAACTTCGCTTCTTCAGCTGGAACTTGCCTGCAACTAGGGCTCCTCTGTACTCAGAACTGGTGAGGACAGAAGTTAATGCCCATGGATGTAAATTAGTGTGAGATTCTCTGCACTGTGATGGTCACAGGCGAAGTCTCATGGATTTCTGTGCCTGAAATGAGATTGAAAGAGAGAAACTAGTAGTATTATAAAACAATGATGGGTCTCTAGAGAAATATCAAGTCCATGGGATTAGATGGGATCCTTCTGAGCATATTGAGAGAGCTAGCTAATGTTCTTGCAAGCCACGTTTCTCTTTGAATAGTTGTGGAAATCAGGGTTGCATCTCAATGACTGGAGAAAGATGTTGCAGTCATCTTCAGGAATGTCAAGGAAGATTTGTTTGGGGAACTGCATGGTCAGCTGCAGTTTGGTCCCTGAGGAATTGTGGAGCCAGTCTGTTTAGAAGCCATTTCTAGGCATATGAAGGTGAAAACAGTAATTAGGATTACCAAGAGTACCTTGTCCACCAGATTGTCTGGAGCTGTGGTTGAGGAAAGAGAAGCAGTGATGCCGTCTACATTGACTTCAACAAGTGTTTCACTGTGGTATTCCAAGAGCATCTTTGTGTCTCATTTGGAGCGCTGCTGTCTAGATGAGACTACTCAGTAGATAAAAAGGCAGTCTGGATCATTTAGCTCTGAGTCTGATTTGGAGTGTGTCATGCTTAGTATCTTATCAGTGACCTGGCACAAGCTGGAATGCCCTTCAGTAAGATTGTAGGTTATCATTGTGGAGCAGGAGGCGCTCAGTATGTTGGAAAACATGGCATGCTGCTCTGAAATGTTTGAAATCTGTATAGCTGTTGTGTTTAAAATTTCGTTCCCTAAGTAACTGTGTTTCATTTCAGATTATGGAGCTCTGTGGTGCAACAAGACTTGGCTATTTTGGAAGAAGTCAATTTTACATTGCTTTGAAACTTGTTGCTGTGGCCCAATCTGGTCTCCCTCTAAGAGTGGAAAGCTTAAATACAGGTAAACCACAGGACTGGGGGAGGGGGGATTGAGCTGCTGAGTGCAATTATTGGTAGTTGTCTTACATACTCCTACAGAGTACCCTTGTAAATTAGTGGGATATGTCTTTATCTGTGTTGATAATTTTAAAATGTGGAGAAACTGAGAGAGTATTTCCTTACTGTGCAGTAAATACAAGTTGAAATACCTTACTCATTGAATAAGTATTGCATTCACCGTGGGATGAATGAGCAACTTGTACCTTGCTACGTAGGAGCAAGTTAATTCTATAGATTACTGATGTGAGAAATTGTGTGCCATGTCCTCTGAGTGAAGGACTGAGAGGAGTGATGTAAACTGGAGGGAGAAGAAGAATGCAGCATTTGCAGGCTTTTGTAGCTGCTGGGTTTCCAAAGCCTTGCTTGTGACAAACAGAAGGTTATGTTTTTGAACATTACATTTCTTTGCACTTGGTTTGACAGTTTTTTCCCTTCTAAGAGCCAATATGAAGATTAGTTTAAGATTTTTTCCTAGTGAAAAACATGACCTGTAAAAGATCTCTGAAGTCTATTGTCAGCCAAATCACCTGTTACCCTATTTTCAAAGGTCTTCAAAGATCAGCTGTGGTGTGGGTGGTGAAATAGGTGAAACAGGAGGAAGGCTTACTCTAGAAAGATAGTTTAGAGCTGCAGGAAGAGCTTTAATGTGAGGCTCTCCTGTAGCCTTCTGAATGCGATAAGTGGATCCATGTCCTTGTTGTTCTGTAAGATGAAAAGAGACTTAGGAGGATGAAGTAATGAGTTTTAAGGCACTATAGCCTGTGCATTATCGTACACAACTCACAAGCTAAAAATATCTTTGGAGCATGGTTTTGCCTTAGAGTGACTTTCCTAATAGATTTCATGTCTGTAGAATAATGCTGTGATTTTTATATGCTAGTAAATAAAAGGAGTCTTAGGAGGTTTTTATGTCTAAAGGATATAGATTAAACAGCAATTAAGGAGACTGTGAAAAACAATCTGATATGACTGAAGTATTTGACAAAGGTATAAAAAAGAAATGAATCACTGTGTATACTTTCACAGTTATGTTTATTCTAGGCTCATACAAACTGTTTATACTGATTTCATGGGGTATTGTAGCTTTTTGGAAAAGTGCATTGTTTTAGTCAACATTTTGCTTGTATTCAAGTCCCTTTCTGTTTATAAGCCACTGTGTGTTTATAAACACACTGTTTTCCTGATGTGTTCCCTAAACTAAAGCCTTAGCAAGTTGTAGCAGAATGCCCTAAAATCAGAAAGCTGGAAAAAGAACTTTCAACTATTAATACTGATAAAATTAGAACTTGATCAAACAATTGTGGAATTTCTCATAAAATGCCTGTTGGAGAAGGGAAAGACAAATCTATATGTAGACTTTTTTCAGGGATTTTATAATCTTGGTTTTATTTTAATGCAAGGTACCTTAACCAGATGGAGCTTTTCTGTTAAAAAAAAAAGAGAAATCACAAGAATTTTGAAAGAAAGAATTAAACGAAGGTACAGAGTTAATTTCAAAATATAAAATATGTTGCTAAAGAGTTAACAGCAATTGGAACTTCAATTTCATGTTGATCATTTTCTTGATTCATGACAATATTAGAAATACTTGTAATGATTTTTGAACTTCTAGGAATAATTTTCTGTAACTGGTTCCAAGGCTACAAAATACACCAAGTACAATAGAGAGAACATTTATTTTTACCCTAACTGTTTTTAGCTATGGTCTGTTGCCTTGGTTGCAGTGGTTCCAGTCCTATCTATGAATTTCCTGCTTCTAGAATGATTCAAGTGTTGTTGTAACAGCTAACTCAACAACTAAAATGCAGCAGGCTGATAAAATTATTCTGAGCTTTGCTAACTTAGTTCTGCACATTTCCATCTCCAAGATGTCTTGAAGATGAAGTGTTAGAGCCATCCCAAACTAAGCTGTATGCTCTTTGTCTCTTCAGACATTTAAAATTAGTGAAAGCTTATATTTTGGGACATTTGCTTTTTAACTCTCAATTTTATGCATGTTTTTCTTGCATGTTTTAGGGATTGATTTTCTTAATTTTCTTCATTCTTTTAACATGGGAATTTCCTTCACCTTTGTACTTTTTCCTTTTGTTTTTTTTGTGTGTCTTGCCAGTAGACAAGGAATTTGCTTTATCTGAATTGCTGACTGGAAACTCAGTCAAATTTTAAATACTAGGTCTAACATAAGTGTAGTCCAACTGATTAAGTACTCTTTTGATTACTCAGATGGGCAGTAGAGTAAGAGTACTGGCATTAGTTATTATGCTACAAGCCTTCAAAGCTGTTGTTCCTTTGTCCCAGAAGATTTTCCTTCCAGGAAGCTAAAAATTGACACATGAATAAGCAGTGTCTATTTCAAAGCAAAATTTATTTTTTAAGTATGAAACACAGGTTTTGGTGGAAAAAATATTAGGAAGTATGTGGGCATGAAGAGTACAGAGAACTCTTTAATATACTCAATATCAAGGCTTAGTTCCATTCATGACAGCTCTCCCATTTATAATTGAGGGATTTCTGAATGGTAACAAATATTGTAGTGTTGAAATGAGATTTTTCTGCTGTTACTGGAAAAAGTCAGAGAGGAGAGAGGTAAAAATAGCAGGTTAGTCACGTAGGAACTTAGTACAGCTAAACAAACCTATATTTATCTAGTCTTGCTTTTAAAGAAGACAGTAGAATATTTTGTGTTTCTTTTGAGTTCTCTATTATTTTGTGACTTGTGCTGGCACAGCCAATAGCACAGATTTCTCCTGTGTCAGTTGGATCATCTGCTGTCTGTATTTTCCTGGTTTTGCAGATTTTCACTTGTATGCAATGGCTTTTTTCACTTTTTGGCTGGCCATGGTTTGCTGTTTAGTTGTGTTACTTTCCTGCTGCAGCATGGGGTACAATGCACATGTAATAAACAGTATGCAATTTCAGCTTGTATTTTAATATAGTTGTAGTACCACTGACTCATTCTCAGTACCAGAAGTAATTTACGTCAGCAATCAGCAAGAGAAATTAAATTTGAGCCATGCTTGTAATTTTGTTTTGTGTTGGAGACATAATTTCCAAATAAACTGTACAGCAAATTCACAATTTATGTTTATTCAAAGTGGAACACTAAGAAGATTGCAGTTGGGAGAAAAATGGTAGAGATCTTGCAGTGGGAAATTGAAGGTTTATATAGTCTCATTTCTCTGTTGGGCTACTCTGAACCATGCTACATTAAGCTAATGGGCTTCCTAGCGTTTTGTAGAAACTTTGCATTTTAGTTGCTCATATCAACTGAGTGACATTGGAATATTTCCAGTTGTATTTCCAGTATTCCAAACGAGCTAATTTAGTTTTTGTTGTAGAAAAGTATGCATAGATGTGTTTAAGCAATAGTCACACTCTTGGTATGACTAGATTATGTTATCTTTTGTAAATATGAACGTGACATTAGCTCACCAAAAGATAATGCTGAATATGGTGCAGTATTTTAGCATTTGTTTTGCTGATGAAGCATTCTATATGAAGACCCTAGTTCTTGATATGTGTTAGAAATGGTAGAAAAATTTTGAAAATCATGCTTCAGTAATGAAATGTTGACAAATCTAACAAAAAAATGAGCTAAATCCAGGTTATCTGGTTGCTGCTGCATTTAATGCACAGTTGTGGTGCAAAGCTGTGATGGAGCAATATGAAGTAATCTTTGAAGTAAGTGTGCCAAAGTCAGAACTTGGGCAGCAGAATCCTGAAGTCTAATGCAGAATAGATATTTGCTTTTTCCAGCTGCCAAGTGTTGGCTTGACTATAGCAGCAGTCTCAGTGTGTAAGGAATTGAGTCACATGAGAAATTTTAACTTCAAAATAGGACAGTGTTTTTATTTTTAAACATCATATTTATGTATAGTGAATGTCCTGCTTTGTGTTTTTTTAACAGTAAAGGACCTCCCTCTTCCCAGATTTGTTGTGTCAAAGAATGAACAAGAGTCAAGACACACAGCCTTGTATTCCTCAGATGCTGATAACCCAGCTTCATATTCAGGTGTGATTCCTCCTCCTCCACCTGGCAGGATACAAGTCAAAAAAGGCTCTGTGAGCCATGATGCAGTTCAGCAGCGTACATCAACTGATCAACAGGTAAATTAACTTAAAAGATTAAATGGGATTCTTAATCACTATTTTGGTGTGTAGATGTCAATTTGATAAGGCTTCTAAGCTAGGTTACTTTTAATATAGTTTCTTTAAAATATTACATATATTATACACAAAGACCATATCTGCCTCTGAAATACTTGCATGTAAGGAGACATTTATTATGAGGTCTTAAAGTCTGTGTTTAAAATATTGGCAGAAATGGACAAAGAATTGAGACAGAAAAGAAATGCGGTGTGTAACTTAGGATGGCAAATATATAGTTGTAGTCATTATGGTATTAATAGCTTGTTTATTAAATCTTTCCCATCAGTTTCCTGGTCACTGGAATAGTGGTACTGAGTGCCGTGGAAGACTGAATTTCTAGTCCTTCAGCGTGCTTCAATACATGCAAATCTGAAATATTGTATTTAGAAAAAAATTCTCTAAATTTTCACAGTTGCTTTTCTCTGCCTCATGTTTTGTTGTTCAGCAGTTTAACTGTTAAGGAGAGACAATGAGAACCAGAAAAACAGACCAAAGTTTTCAAATAGCTTTTTCTTATGTTTTACTAATGAGAACACTGGTTATTTTTTGTTCACTGGTTCTTCCATCTTCAGGGGCAAGATGTCTGAATTAATGAAAACTATAGAGACTTACAACTCTGTGCCTTCTCGTAGACAATTCCTTGGGTTTACAGTCTTGATGCTCTTTGTCCATGGGGAAATCCTTCCTGATTTGTCTTTTCTACAAACAAGAGCCGAGTACAAATGCTAAATTTTGCTGGGTATATGTATTTAATGACCTTTTTCTTCCCCATGGTGTGCCTTTTTTCTGGGCTCATTTTGTAAAGAATTGGGGAACTTGCAAATGTCCCATAGTCTCTGCGGGAATCAAGGAATCACTCATAAACATTTATTAGTCTCTATGGAAATAGCCCAGACTGATCCAATATAAAGAAAAAGTAAATTACTAGAGGAAATCCATAGTCAGTGTTTGGCTGCCACTTCCTTTCTTTCAAAGAGAAGATGGGGAATATAATGAAAAAAGAGCTAGCAGTAGGTCTCAAGATAGCTTTTTGCTGTCAGGTTTTGGTTAGGTGTGTTTGAGAGAGCTACCGAGCACTTTGCACATTGCAGATTTCCTAAGTCTGATTGTGAGGTTTTGGTGGGATTGAAACTGTGTTTTATAGGCTTCCATCATGATGTTGAGTTTATTTAGTGAACAGTTGTAATTTGGTACAGGAATCTGTAGTGGCATAATGTTAAAATAACAAAAAGAAAAGTAAATCTGGTGTTTGAGGTCTTCAAGTTCAGAATAAAGAAGCCACATATTCCCAAAAGTGTTTGTGCATCCCAATTTAATTTCTCTGTTTTGTCTGATAAAAGCAACTTGGTATCTCTTTTTTACACAAGTCTGTCTGGGATCTTCAGAATAAAGAAACTCTGTATCTCAGCCCTTGGAGTAATCTGGCGCAGAAAGCAGGTTTGGAACACATGTAGCAGACAGCACAGCGTTGAGTCCAGCAGTTTTAAGTTTCACAGTCTAGAACATCAGGGAAGTATTGTCTAATTGTGCATCCTGTTGTAAAGCTGAACAATCTATGGCTAATGCTGCATTTCTGTACAATAAACCATTCAAGCACTCTTATTGTCCCAATCTAATACTTAGTGATTCAGATACCAGCTTAGAAATAAACTGAAAAAGGAGCTTGAGCCCAGGTTTCTCACTTAACCATAAAAATACTCTAATTGGTTTGTTTTATAAAAGATGGGTACTGCTTTTATCCATGTTTTCATGGAAATTGCTGATTTAGTTATCTTGACCTGGAGATACCATTCAGATTTATAAAATCTAGAAAGAGTTTCAGATTCTGAATTCTCATGCCACCTTTTTGACTGAAAAGTATTTGAAGAGATGAAGTCTGACAAGTAAATCACAATATGTCATCTTCCTAGGGATCACTCTTCTTTCTGGAGGAGTATGTCAGTTAAGCTTGGATATTTCACTCCTGGAGCTTATCATGTACTTGTTAGATTCTCCATTAGCAAATGTGAGGGTTTGTTTTTTCTTAAACTGTTTGTGGCTTTGAGAATGTGACCAGCACTTGAAAATACATTGATTTCTTAAAATGCTATGGCTGAAGTATTTTTTGTATGGCATCATAACGTATCTTAATATTCGTCTTTAAAAACTGGTTCATTTATATGCAGCTTTCTGTATTGGTGAGATTTGTCATGCATAGTATAATATCTCATAATCACGAATAATTTATGTAGAAGAACTTTACACAGTATGCTGTCTACTGAAATGTTCTAGGTAAAGCTATTTCTTTTTCAATGCATTATTTCAGCAGTTCCCTCAATGAACTTTACTTGGAGGCAGGGAATCAGGAAATAGCAGTTAGGTTGCGTTTCCAAAGAGTAGCTGTAAATGATTTTGTGGTAGTTTTTGTAATTTATAAATATAGCACTAGGCAGAAGTTTATATGTTTTTAATATTGTTAGAAAGTGACTGGAGTCATGCTCAGCTGTCATGGAAGCTGCAGAACTGATTATAGGAGTCTAGCTGAGTAATGAAAGACTCCATCACTCACTGGATAGCATGTTAACTGCACATTCTAGTGGAGATAAAACACTGAGTGAATTTTTTTTTTCCTTCTGAAAGAATTCCTATTCCTGTAAAATAGAGTCTAAGTAGATTTGAGCACTTCTGCTGACAATGTGACATCTATACAAGCACTTTGGTGACATAGGAAAATATTAGAGTACTGAAAACTTTCATAGAAGAGCAGCAGTGTTGAGATTAGGAAGAATTTTGTGTCTTCTGAAGGTAGCTTACAAGTGACGAAATTTTCTCAGTGTTGGAGATGTTTTGTGTTTTGCTGTTAAAGCCAAAAAACAAATACCTTTTCCAGGTTTTTTTAGTATGATCTGATGTTGATCAGGTGCTGCTTTAGGATACTTTTACCTCTTTTTCAGGAAAGGGGATATTTAGCTTCAATAGATACTGAGACTTTAACATTTGAAAAACACCTATGTGACAAACACAGGCTGAAACTTGCTATACTCCTGTGAAACCAAAGGGTAAAGCTGAAAGTGCTCCTCTGCCTATGGGTGCATTAAGCATATTATTGGCACTCCAGATCATATTGATTTAGTGCTGTCAGTGCAGCCTTAGGAGGAGAAGCTCAAATTTGGTACCTGTAGCAGACAGAATTTGATCCTTTCAATTCTTTCAACTGTATGAAAACTAGTGTGATTTTAAGGTTCTGCCAGTAGTTCTGGTAGTTTGTTTCTTGCACTTCTGTTTTGTTGATTGAACAGGTAATTTCAGATAAAATATACCTGGTTTACAAGCACAGAACTGGAAAAGATCTCATATGTCATTTTATTATTATAAGAAGTTTTTGAAAAGATCAGGGCTCTCTCTTGAAACTGCAAAGCCTTTTATTCCACACTGGCTTTGTTGGGAAAAACTATTCCAGGGCCTTAGTAGGAATAATCATGGGAGTATGGTGGGAATTCCCACTTAACTCAGCCTATTCATTTAACAACTTTGTCATTAGTATTTGCTGCAGGGCACTACCAGTATTTACTGGAAAACTATTGCATTCCACTTTAGCTCTGTTTTGCTTGACGAAACAATCCATAGTCTCAGTTTCATTTCATAAAGTCGTTACTAGTAATCCTTAATCCTTCTCTGCTTGTCATCCAATTTGAATTTGCATTTATTGAAAATATTTTGCTACATTTGTATTTCTTGTTCCAAGTGATATTTCACCAGTATTAATACTATTTGGTAGGATTCTTTCCTGTTTTTGCTTGATATGTCTCACCTCCTATACCTTGGCAGCTGTGAATAAAGCAGATCTGTCATACTTGACATACTGTAGGGGTCTGACCTGTGCATCCAGTCTTCTCTTTATGGCCTTTGGTAGTAACATTCATTATGCAAGAAAAACTGTATTTTGTATTTTAAAATTTGACAGCTGACTGTTCCCTATGTCCTGAAAGGGATCCATCTGTCTGCTGCCTTACATTTGTTGTTACAATTTGTAAGCATGCTATGTAGTGTGCATAATTGGTTACCTAAAGTATCAAATGAGGTTATTGTCCGAACCAGTCATTCAAGAGCATTATTAGAAACTTCCCTTCAATGTTGTAATTCCCATTCTAATACAATCCGGCTCTGCCCCTTCTGTAGCCAGTTCTTTTACACCTTAGATCCTTGTATTAATCTCCACATTGTTGGAACTATCCTGTATGACACCCTACTGAGGTAATGCTCAGCTTCAGGTTAAATGTAGTGCAGCTTCTTTGTTGAGGAAATCACAAAAACACCAGTATCGTTTCTCATGCTGTGATTGATCCCTTTTTCATTTGTCTCTGGTTTAATTATTATTTTCCTCAGTTGGCTGAACCACACATCCTGCCTTGAAAAATATATAGTGCTCAAGTGGAGATGTTCTCATTGAACCTTGGGCTGTTTTGTTGTTTGGTGTGAAGGCAGTTGATTAAAAAAACCTGGGTTCTACAGTGCAGTTGCCCTCTCTAAATAAATCTTTTCTCATGATGGATCTGGTGACTAACTCATAAGCAGGCTGAGTGGTGTCAGGACCCGGATCACAACACTTTTAAAACTATTCTTGAGATATCATGTCTGGCTTCATTGCCTCTGGAATTCTTGTAAGGCAGTTTTCTTCTGGCCTGATGTGTGCAACACGGGAAAAGGTTTATAATCTCATTTGTCTCATGTATGCTTATAATGCTCTTGTCAGGCTGAGATCCCTCTGGACGGTATTGTCCCTTTAGCACAATAATGTGCTGCCTTAAGCCAGTTTATTCGATATCTGTACTAAGGCTCTTCCTTTAGTCATATATTGTACCACCTTTTTTAATTAACATGCTATTTTTAGTAACTTCTTGTCAGTTCAAAAATATCCAAGTTACGAGTACTTCAGGTCTCAGTTTTGTAATTCCAGTCTGACAAAAATGCTTTTTTACTATGTTTTTAAACGTGATTTTTTTTTCTTAATTAAGATGCGCAGCTTAACTTTTGCCTGGTAGCTATAACATTTTTTTAATTAGTTATCGACAAAGATGTCCTCATTAGTTTGATTTAACATGAAAATGTTAACTATTTATGTCAACATGCTTTTATTAAGATATTTTCTGGAATCATTTAAAGAGATAAAATAAGTGGCTTAACATAGTAAAATACAAAATGTTGTAATTGCTCTGATTTTTATTGAGATATGTTGAGAGGGAAAATGAAAGGTAGTAGTTTAAATGTAATTGCATGGAAAATACTAAAAAAATTATTAAAGTAAGGTTTTAATAGTAATAGTAGCTGATCTAATAAATATCTACTACACTGTGCAGACACAGTAAAATTTTCAAAGTTCCCAAAGAGATCAGGCGGGTAACTTCAAATGACTGAGCTACCAGTAAGCTAAATAATGCAAACTGTTCTTAGATGCTACAGTTTGGGAGAGAAGATAAGTTAGGTTCTGTATCCTAATTATCTTTTAAAAATCTGATTCTGGATTTTTCAAGCTTTGAAGATTAATTTCTTATATTAGTAGCTCAGACAGGTGAAAGCAAAGAACCCTACTTGCTCTGTTGCAACAAACGCTTTCATAAACTCTCAAAAACACTCTCACTTTATGCAAATGTGCATTGCAGCTGAGGGTAAAGTTGGTTCTGATAAAACTACTCTGACTCTTTAGTAGACGTGTGAAGCTCAAGACAAAACTGAAGTAGAAACTGTACAATAAACTATGTTTTCTACATAAAACCGATAACTTTTTATCCAGTGTAAAGGCAGATACATAGTTAATAACCTATATACAAGGGGTAAATGAACCTGTATATAATTGCTGTTTCAGTAAATCTCTACTCATTGTGTTTCCCATGGCTGCTTTAGAATGGGGGTCAGTATTTCTTCTGTCCTGCTTCCTCCCCAGCCTTTTTTGGCTTTCATCTTCCTTCTTTACACTTGCATCAAGCTATCAGCATTTTGGCCAAGACATTTGCTATATACACACATATTTGCGTGTGTATATATAAATATGTTTTAAAAAAACACCTAAGGGTTTTAGCTCTCTTAAGATTCTAGTTAGCTGGGTGAATCTATGCCATGAGTGGTATTTGTGAGTGACTAGGATTGTGCAGGGGAAGGATGGTGCCAGAGCAATGCTGTCTAAATTGAGTTTAAACTGGTTTGGGAATGTGTGACTTATAATGACAGTACAGCTGTCCACCTTCCAGAAGTTTGTCATCAAAGCTGGTGATGTGCTCTTGCTGTTTAATTATTTTTGGAGTCAGTAAGCTCCAAATCAATTATGGGAAGTCTGTAAATGTTCAGAATTCTGATATAATGTTGTTTTGCCTGCTGAGGACAAAGTTAATTATTTCCCATGTTTGTGCTTCTGATGATCCAATTACTGTCACTACATGCTTTACAGAATCACACAAACCACATGTATAGTAAAGATTTAGAATAATTGAAATTACAATTTATTTACAATTCTTTCCTGTGCCAGCAGCATAAGACCAGCTGTTAGGCAGAGGCTTACTGAAGAGTCACAGTTCCCAGCCTAGGGCAGGGCTGCTTCATGACGACTGTGTGTCAAGTTTTAATGTTCACATGCAGTTACTAGAAGTAACTCTAGTGAGCTGTTTCCTCTAGGTAGACTATCAAACATTTGTTGCCTCAGGTTTTCTTCTGTGTCTTTCTGGACCATCTAATTTGTAAGAGTACTGGGTTAAATGAATAACGTCTGTGTCCGAGCGTAGCTTTCTCTACATTTACTCCATGATGTTTTGTCTGAAAAATTCAAACATCCCTCAAATCTTGTTTGATGAAAGATGGCGTGTATAAAAGCTAATTAAAGAGGGAGCTTTTCATTGATTTAAGTGATGCAGTGTCAAGGTTTTCCTATCACCTGTTGCACAATGCTAAGCACAGTAGCCATTCAACCTCAGTTCCATTTTCAAACCTGCAAGTGGCACTCCGAAAACCCTGACTCCTTCCCCTCTTGTCTCCATGTACCAGTGAGGATAAGAACATCATGCCATTGAAAATAAATCTGTTAACTAAATGCAATAAAGAGAAATCTTCAGGCACATTTCACAAAGGCATGTACCTGCAACAAAAAAAAGTATATTGAGTTGATGGAGGTACTGTGGAGGAGCAGTAACACAGACTGTGCAGTCAGCTGATGCCTCAGTTAAAAGCTGAACTGAATTAGTATCGCTCCCAGTCATTTTGTAAAACTCTTTGCCAGTATGTATGAGCATGATTTAAATACTTGTAATAGAAAGTTTGAAATCTTGTGGCCTAGAAACATAGTGGAGGAAATCTGACTTGATGGTCAGAACTTCCAGAAAATACCTCATCTGCAGAATCAACCAAGGTGGCTTCGCTTCACAAGGAGTAGGAAAATCAGAGGGCAAAAAAAAGGCAGAAGTTTACATCAACATATTAAATTAAATTAACAGTCATTGTGGCTCTAAAACTTTTTTGTTAGGATGCATATACTTTTAGAATATACCTTGCTTTCTAACTTTTAAAATAACTTTCAGACTTTCATAGGTGTAATATTTTTGAAAAAGCTTAATGGTCTTTGAATATTAGGCAGAGTAAATCAGTTTGGGTAATTTTGGAGAAGCCTACATTCAGTCTGTCTGTTGGTACTTGATAATATGCTAACACCTGTTTAGATAGAGTACCAAACTTTGTGTACTACTGACACAGATTTTGAGGTTTTTGGCTTTGTTATTACTTTTCAGGATATTTGGAGTTCAAGATTTGCTTTTTTCCTTGTTTTTACTAATACAGTTCAGTTCAAATTGGGAGAACTGGCAAACAAGAATTTCAAAATATAATGATATAGGGAAGAAATTACTTTCTACTACATGAATACTTGGTACAATATAATTTTTTTTCCTTTATATTTTATTTGAAATGAGGTAAAGTGGTAATCTGAATGTCTTATGAGAATTGATTCCATGTAGAAATTGCACATGTGATTCTCTTTTTTGCCACGTGTTCAAGAAGAGTATGGTATAGAATGGGATTAAAGAGAAGTGTGAGCCTTAGCATTATGGCAACATTGCCTTGTACAGCAGAAAAGTATATCTTAGCTGGCACCATTCTTTTTAAAAAATTGATTTTGTGTTTTTGCATATTAAAAAAATCAAATGTCCTACTTGGTGATTTTTTTCTCATCAGTCCTTAATTCTGGTTTGTTTTAAATGAAAGTAAATAACTGTGAATCATTTGATTAGCATTTGATATGATAATAAATTGCACAGTAAGTATTTCTTTTGAGACCTGGTTTCAAATGTAACTTTTATCAGAAATGAAAGTGAATCCTATAATCTAGTTTCCTCTGTATCTAAGCCATTTAACTCAGCATTGCTGTTGTTTAAAGAATGCCAAGTTAAAAATATATTAGATTACATTGTTTGATGTAAATGTGTTCAGTCCTAGTTATACTGTACCTGACTTCTCCTGCTCCCTCATTTTAATAAGTACTAAAATTTTCACTGTCTGAGAGTTTAACTGCAGTGATGGTTGTTTCTAGAAATAATGGTTTTAGATAGACTTTTATGTATTTACTTAGGTAGTAAAAATCTTAAAAGATTCTTTTGTTTTATTAGGAGTCCACATCTCCGGTTGTTTCACCACAGCAATCCCCACCAACCTCTCCACATACCTGGAGGAAGCACAACCGCCATCCCAGCGGAGGGAATAATGAGCGACCCCTTGCTGCACCTGGGCCTTTTTGGGCTCCATTTAGTGAAGTACAACCAGGTATAAATGTTTTGTTATGCTTCAGTGGTAACCCAACGGGCTGGAATTGTTAAATAAGTATAATAAATGAGCTTAGGACAGTTTATCTTAATGTTTTCCAGTCCTGGAAATTTTCTTGCAGATTGAAGTGTCTGTGTTGATAGCAGCACTGTAGAATCTGTGGTCTTGCATATGGCAGATCCATTTATTAGTGTCCCATGGGAATTGCTAAGGGTTTGGAGGGAGGGAAAGAGTGCTTAAGTTTTCCAGTGGAAGGTTTTTAAAAACAAAACTGATAATCCTGTTGAAATTGTGCAGAAGCTGTCAGTATACCTGAAAATGTGGGGACCTCAAGGGAAAGCAGCAGATAATATACTGTTTGCTTCAATTATATTTCTGATAGATTAGCTGAATTGCCGAACAATTAATTTTATTTCTTTAAAGTTTATGTAAACTGAAGCATCTGCATTTCCAATCTGTCAAGGTAGAACCACTTATTTCAGTGAAGATTTATCCTTTAATGTTCTTCTTTTAACATGAAGACCATCCCTGTTATTGTATCACTGTATTCAAATTTTAAAATTTTTCCCCTTAATATGTCTTATTTTAAAAAGTTCTGTTTTCCTTTCTGATACCTGGTAGTCTTAATAAATTTGGGAGCAACAGTAATTCAGGTTTTGATTTTGATGGTACTGCTAAATAATGTTGCATTTTGTAGGTTGTAGTTTGAAATTCAACTGTGATTGCTTGGTTTATTTCAGTTACAATATTCCAAAATTGGTCTGTCGTCTTTCAGTTATTGTCATTCTGTAATTCTAAGTATCCATGGAGAAACAGGGATTCTATTAGAATTGGTTGGATAAGAAAATAAAACTTCAGAAGTGAAGTGGGTTGTATGCAGATGTTTATGCCGATGTCCTGGATGTTGTTTGCTAGTAAGTCCCAGTCAATTTACAATTAAAAAAAAAAAATTAGTCTGCTCATTGCTTATACCTTCCAAGGGTTCAGTCCAAGCACCGTCAGCACTCAATTTCTCAATGTTTTTTTCCTCCTGTAGTTCAGCTGACTTTTGTTTCCCTAAAGCTGAAATACAAGTGTGTCTGATTTCTAACTTGTGAAGTTTTTCTAATTTAAAAAGTCACAGACTCCAGGACAGTATGCAAACTCTTCCTTGTGCTGAAGAGTTCAATATTGTTATCTTTAAAATAAAGTTGCAATACCATGTTAATATTTCAGTTTGGTAATGGTTTCCCTGTGATCTTTAATGGGTAATTTTTTCAGAATTGTCTGAGCATATTTCTGAACTAGCTCAGTATTCCCTGATTTTATATTCCATACTGGAACACATTCATAGTTTATTTAAAATAATTCAAAAATGCTATTATAGAAGGATTGTGTCTTCTGGCAATGCTAAAGTTAAAATGGTTTTTCATATATTACTTTAACAAAAATTTTCAGTGTAATTTACTGTGGATGATCCTTTTGCGCTGCAGATGATTAATTATTGCTATGAATTTCAGCTGTTGTAGGCAGTTCAGCTTTTTCCCCCTCCTCTTGATCCTACATTTTAAGGACAGTGTTTATAGAAAAATTACATTCTCATGACATTTAGATAGAACCAGATAGACTGCTAGTTAGTTTTCTTAGGATCATTACTACAAGCTCATCTTGATTCCAGTACAAGATATTTTTGAGAAACCAGGTGAAGTGTTATTGTTTCAGTAGGGCTGTGCCAGTTAATTTGTGATCCAAGCAAAGTGAGAACCCAGGTCTCTCTGCTTGTATTTTACTTTATTCTCAAACATTATTTCACATTGTGAGGTTGTCAACTGTAATACTGGAATCTCAATTGTGAAGATCTTTCTGGTGGGTCAGATAATAAACATCATGTTGCTTAAACCAGAAGGGCAAAAAGCAAATCTTAATTTTTTTGTTGAAGAAAGATCTATTTAAACAGGAAGATTCTGACTTATGCATAGTAAACGTTCCATTGTATCCTCATATTCCCACTATGAACAAAGTTAAACAGTGTTTTCTATATTGAGTTGGGCTGTAGAATAATTATTAGATAATAAATCTATTGTTGGTTTTAAAAATCTTACACATTATCTTGCATTAGAAATCTTAACTCATGGCTGTAGTTATCAGTTTCTTGGAAGAAAACCTGTTCTCATCTCAACAGAGCAAAAGAATTTGGATTTTACAATTTTTTGTCACTGTGTTGTCCTGTCACTGTAATTCAGTTAGGATAGTGTTAATGCTTTGTATGTATATTACTTGTTTCTGAGGCACTGTCGCACTAGCTCAGTGTGCTTACAAATATGAAATCAGAGGCCAAGGCTTGTTACCATCTCTCTTCAAGAATTTTTGTAAAGAGAGCCCCAAAAGATGCATTTTTTTACATTAGTATTAGGAATTGAAATTCAGTGACAGACATCTATTACCTGTGTAGAATATTTATAGTTAGCTCAGGTCTCATCCTGCAATGTCAGAGTCAAGTCTGTTAAAACCTGAGTCTCTCAAGTGTTTCAGGTGCCTTTGATTTAGCAGTTTAAGATAAGATCATGATGTTGACAAACTTGGGAGAAAGAGCCCTTCCCTACTTTAAATGATAGTTGAGTGGCATGTCAGAATGAGAAAATATTTTTTTATTACCTTGTTGTCTGTTGGGACTGGAAGCAAAGCAGAATATTTATGTTGGTAGTATCTAAATAATGATCTAAATAATAATCTAAAACAAGTTAAAAAAAATCTGAGATCTTCTGTCCTAGGATATGTGTTAGCTTTCTTTGGCATGACATCAGAGTTTTGTGTTGATATCTGAATATCCATGGGAAATTGCAGCCCTAAGTCATACTTCTTTCTTTTCTCTTTGGGAGGGATTTTGTAGCCATTTGTGAACACTTCAGGGACAGAAGTGGAACATGTCTACAAGTGGAAAAAAGTTTAATATTGATAATGAACTTGAATGCTAATATGTCTACTGTGCTAACAGTTCCCTTGCATATTCAGAGCCCTAAGATATTTACTGAGCTTGCAGGGGACTGAACAGTCCTTTGTGCCCTAGTTAATGCTTCAGTAACTGATGATAATTGGCCTTGTTGCAAGCTTTAGAATACTCTTACCTGGGCATAAGAGCTCTCCAGCATTTTATCTTATTGTCAGAATTGTATTCAGCTTCTGGTTTTGTTTCACCACAGATTGATGATAAGGAAAGCAATTCTTAGTTTACAGAGACAGTTGAAAATTTAGTTTTAGTAAACCAATATTTGTTCAGTTATTGAAAAGTGCATGTTAACTAGGTAGAATATTTCTTACATTTCCATTTATATCTCAAAGTAAAGGGGGTAGATTTATTCCACAGGAAATTAGATAATTTTCCATAAGTTAGCAATGTGTTGGCAAGACATTCAAGCTAGAGGAAGAGAGCAGCTACAGGAATTTGCTAGGTCTTCATACTAAACATAGAGCATTAGACTTCACCAGCTTGTTCAAATCTGATAATTGGTCTTGGGCCTATTCTTCATTTAAAATGGTGTTGCAGGTGTTTCCACTGATGAAGATTCACGGAGACCCCTGAAGGTTTTCTTCATTGGGTTACAAATCATGAAATAAAAAGAGATCAATGGCTTTGAGTCTTCTCTGTGACTCAGTTTTCTTCCAATTTCTCTTCCACGTTTCTGTTTCCAATTTGGTTTGTTCAAATTGAGTTATTGGCTGGTGGCAGTCCATGAATATGTGTGTAGATGCAAGTCTCCATGGTTATTGATAATCTTTCTCCCGTGTTCTCCAGCCATCCCATCCTCTGTCCTAAGACATTGTGCAGGAGAGTAAATAACAAGAAGAGTAATGCAAGAATGTTCTTGCTGGTATTATTTGAATGGGAGAGAAAGGAAGCAGTTCTTGCAATACCTGTAAAATACTCTGAAGGTATCACAGTTTGCTGCTGCTAGCATTTCCATTGCTGTCAAAGTACTGCTCTGGAACAGATACTTTGCTAAGTGAGATATGAATTGAATTGTACCAGGGTCAGTTCTTGAGAGAAGTGAAGGAGGAATAAACATATAAAAGGTTAATGGTAATAATGTCAGTGTCTGAGAGGTAGGGAAGGGGAAAGTCAGTGTACCAAAAATAAAATATCAAAAGGAGGGTCTTGTCTGCCTCTGACTGTCTGTTAGTCCTGAAAGAGACAAGGTGGAAAGAGACTGGGCTTTTCTCTTGACTTTCATCTAGTGTTTGAGAGTTAGGTGAACTACTGAAGAAGAACCTCAGAGCAAATAAAGCATTGACAGATGCCTTACCTTTATTCTCAGCACTTTTGGATAAAGTCACTAGAAGCTCCAGGCCACATCAGGAGCTTCCAAAAGTGGAGGATGAATTTCAGACAAAATGAGAGGTTAATAGTGCTTTTTCATCACATTAAAGCTAGCTTAGAAAAAAAAAATCCTCCACAAAAAAATTAATTTTATTAAATTCTCCTCATGCAAATGCTACTTCCTACTCAATGGAATGCAAAATTAAATGTGTTCTGCACAATTATGACTACTGTATGTAGGAAAAGAGCAAAGATAAACTGGTTCTAACCATTTTTCTTATTACTTTTCATTTATGGAATGAAAGAGTAATTGCATGTTGCCAGGTATTAGATAACAGTATTGTATACTGACAATTATACTGTCACTTAAGATGTTAGTCCTCAACGTGCCTCACAGATTCTCAGATTTCCTTCATTCTGTTTACTGCAGTGTAGTGTCATAAAGGCTTCAAGAACCTGAAAAGGTTGATGTTTGTCAGGTTTATAAATTGATTACCTCTATATGAATGCACTTGTCATAGCAGGTTTTTTTAGCCAGCATCATGACAAGAAATTCTTGGTGTTTATTGCTTGAAATTAAATTTTACTAGCAGGATTCAATTTATGACATCACTGTCCTGTTTCTTCTTGTATGGAGGGTTTACAGAAACTCACAAGAAGCTGACCTGTCTTTTAAAAGGAAGTCTGTTTCTGCATACAAGGCAAAAATTCTTATCTAAGTATGACTTTATTTGGCATATTTCAAGAGAAGGCGTTTAGTTGTGCAAGAAGAGTAGATTCATGTTGTTTAGATTTAAGGCATTCAGCATTTCTTCCAGGAATCGAGGAGTAGAATGGGGTCCTGGGATTCTTCTAGACTTGTTCTAAGTGGTTTTTCTCTCTCATCTGAGTTCCTTAAATTTTTAATTTTAAAGAATTTTAACAGTTTTGTATGTAGAGCAGTGGATGGCCTTACCTTTCTGTAGTTGCTTCATCATTATTTTAATATTAAGATATTGAACATTGACAGTTCTTCAGAAGTAGATTATAGCAGGGCATTGGGTGAATTCCGACTGTTGTGTTCCAGATAGTTAATAGATAGCAGATATCAGCAATTCTGTATGGATGCTTTGTATTATTCTTGGCCTGATTTTAAGCAACTGAGTTAAATTAGTGTAGAAGTGATGTAGAGGAAAAGGATTGTCTGTGCCAAAACCCCTGATTCTTAAAAGGAATTACCAAGACTTTGTTCTTTGAATGGTGAACTAAAATGTAAAAAAAAAAAAAGTTTAATATTGATAATGAAGTCAAATGCTAATATAGTAGGCCACTTTTAAATAGTATTTGTCCATACAAGTGTTGCTTATTTCAATTAAATAAAAATGTGGAGTGTTTATTAACTTATTCAAAACCCATTACATGGATAAAATCCAATTTACATTTTACATGTGTTGCAATAAGCTCATTCCTCAGTTGTGTCTTTTTAGTGCAGATTGAAGCTCACATAATGTAAAAATCTACAGAAGTGAGATGTCAGGAGGTGAACTTTGTCACCTTGGTGCACTTTGGTTTTCATTTTTCTCATCATTCTATAGTATATCTCCCCGACAGGAGATATTTCCATATCCACAGTTCTTTCTCAGTTTTCAAGGTTGTCTTTTGAAAAGGAAATGTTTCTTCTTATTTCAGGCTCATCTACTTCTAGTGATCCCATATGGTCTGGCCATTCACCACCACCCCATCAAGAAAATTGGGTCAGTTTTGCCGATACCCCACCAACCAGTGCTCTTTTAGCCATGCATCCTGCTTCTGTCCAGGTGTGACACTTTATTGGTATTTGATTTGCCTCATTCAGATTGATGTTGCAATCCTTGGGTTCTTTTTTCCTTCATAATTTTCATTGCAGCTGTTTATTGTGTATCTGTGCTGTAGTCAATTCAGTGCTATTTGCCCAACAGATACTTGTTTTGTTGATTTGTCTTAATTTGGAATGATTAAATGAAAGCTACTAATTTTTAAAATGTCAACAATTAAGACTTATAAACATTTGTATTTAGCTTTTTATGCATATGAGCCATACTTTTTTTTTCTGCTTACATACCTGCGGTCATTCCATATTGTATCAGTGTGCAAAAATACCCTGCCATTATCCTGGAGATGCCATCTGCCGATGGTTTCCTGCAGTTTTTAAACTACTGTGAGTTTTAACTATGCTTTATATTTTGAAGGCAAGAAGTTGAGAATTCATAGAAGCATTTTAGGTAGATAATACTGAGGAAAAATATTTCATTTCAGGACCAGACAACAGTACGAACTGTAGCATCAGCTACAACAGCAAATGAAATTCGTAGGCAATCAAGTAGTTATGATGATCCCTGGAAAATAACTGATGAACAAAGGCAGTATTATGTTAATCAGTTTAAAACCATTCAACCTGATCTAAATGGATTTATACCAGGTAAGTTCCTCTTTCCAAAATATAATTGTGGGTGCATCAGTTCTGTTACAAAGACTTTGTTTTATACTTAGGCTTGCATACTATTTTGAAGGAAGTTCTGCATTTTGCTGATAATATTTTACTATAGTTCAGTGTAAGTCAAGAAAGACTAGAATCTAATTTGCCTTTTTCCCTCATTTAACCCTAGTAATTAGTGCCATTTTTCCCAGAACCTTTGCTAAACAACTCATCACCTTTACAGTAGGTCTCAGTCTTCTAATGATTTCACTTGCCTTAAGTATTAAAGATGATTGTTGCAATTTTTTAGGATCTGCAGCTAAAGAATTTTTCACTAAGTCAAAACTACCTATTCTTGAACTTTCTCATATTTGGTAAGTGTGATTATTTAAAATAATAATAATAATTAATTCATGATAAATGTTTAGAAAGATGACAGCTGATAGACATGTAATAATTACTTACTAGAAACTGTTAAGTAAAATTACACTAGTATGTTCAGTCCTGCTCATATTTATGCCAGTATTACTTTAGCGGGTTTTAATGGCCTGGGCTGGTACTATCAACAAGGCACTTTGAGAAAATTTCAAACTCTTCAGAGCTAGAAGCAATTTATTTGAGGTTTTTATTGTTAAAAATGTATTTAAATTTAAATAATTATTTCCTTATCTATATTTATTTATTCATTTATGTGTAAGTAAATTTAAATGAAATGTACACATACACATTTTTAAATAAATTTGTGGTACATGGTGACAAATTCAGCTTTGAGTTTATGCAAATCTTCTGTTTCATTGTATTCTGGAATTTGTACTGCCTCATTGCATGCTGTCCTTAAATGGCTTACCTTGGCAGGTGCTTTCTTTCAGTGTAATGATTTCTATTTCCCATTTAATGACATTGCCTCAGCACTATACTTTGCCAAAAATCTGAGGCCGATAATACTGTGTACTGCTGTCTTAAATGGGTTAAATACCAGGAGAGATAAAAGTGACTTTAAATTATCTGTAAGCTGTTATTAATTAAGACTTATCATCTTGAGGAGTAAAGCTAATATGAAGTGTTCAGTAGGACAAAGGGAACAATAAACTTTGCTCATCCAAGTAGCAAAATTGGAAGCTTGTGTTTTGGAAATAAAATAACCTTTAGCAATTTTATTTACACTAAATTTTCCTTCTTAGGGAACTGTCAGATTTTGATAAAGATGGTGCACTGACATTGGACGAGTTCTGTGCTGCATTTCATCTGGTAGTTGCTAGGAAGAATGGCTATGATTTGCCAGAAAAGTTACCTGAAAGTTTAATGCCCAAGCTGATTGATTTGGAAGACTCAACAGGTAAGATATGGGTTCAACACAAATGTCAGCATTTTAAAATTATGGTCTAATTGTTACAGCAGATACTTGTTTGTATGAAAGAAAGCACTTGTCAATATGAATTAAAGCATTGTACAATTTTTAGAAGTCTTATTGCTCAAAGTTAATTTGAGCATGTACATATTTCTGTGGAGGGCAGTTATTTAGGAGCAGTACACATACACTATTACATTTGGAAATACTGACTGTGTCCTTTAAAGGTTAAGGAAAACAAAATTGTGACAGTATGGATTTTATTCAAGACCAGCTATTGTATTTCAATTTCTCAAGCTAGCTATACTTTAGACTCACTTTCAATTGAGTATGATTTCTATTCATCCTCATTTAGGAAAATATGGTATGAGTTTTGAAGTATCAAAGGTACTTTAAAATATTCCCAGATTCAATGCTAAGGGCAGTATAGGTGTTTCAAAATGCAGGATCAGTACCACAGACCCTTTTTTTTGAAATTCACCTCCTGACTTGAAAACAGATTTATCCTTTATTGTGTTGGCACTTAGTTGTTCTCTGCACTGCCTTTTACTTTTTGGTACTCCCAGAAAAACCACTGAATGTATGAGTTCTGCTTGTTAATATGTGCCAAAAACTTAGTCCTATAACTGAAAAACAAACTACTGTTCCATGTTAAAGTGGTGCTTAAAAACAGGATGTCTGTGGCCATCTTATTTTTTTATATTTTAAAATAGAGAAAGGAAACTGAGTATTTTAAAGCTGCTTTAGATTACTTCTTAACAAGCAGTCTTTGCTTGGAAAGTCAGGTTATATTCTGAGTGCACAAGTACTATGATTTGCTAGAATTTTATTTATTTTCACTAAATTCTTCAATGGGACTCTTTGTACTGTGTTTGTAGGCTGTCTGAGACTTTAATCTCAAAATTATGGATGAGCTCTTAAACTAGATACTGTGTTTCTTATTATCTCTGCTTTAATAATGAACCTATTTTCTGTGGGAGTAGGTTGGCTCTTTAAAGAGCTGCTGCTGAAGTGTTTTCAGTATGAGTAAGCATTTTGCTATGATGAAGACATTTGTGAGAAATAGCTGCAGTTAATTGGGCTAAAACCTAGCAAATGTCAAAAACCATTCCATTCTCTCCATTTTTGTGTTAAAGTGGTGATCAAGCAAAAAATCTTGGTAGGAAGTGAAATAACATCTATTTGTATAAACTGTTGTTACAAAAAAACCAAAACCAAGAAAACAGTAAAAAAATCCCCAAAATTCCACATCCAATAGCTGTATTTGTCTTGATCTGTTATTGGTATTAAATTTCAGCTAAAGTTGTCTGGAAACTTTATACATCAAACACTAAACCAAAAATATTATGTGTATGTTTATTGTTCTTATTTTACAGGCAACTTGCTTTTAGAAGTTTTTCCCTTTGGTATTAAAGGGAAGTTACCCTGTTCTAGTGAATGTTAAACGTTTACCTTGCTATGTAAGCCATGCTTAAAAATAGGAAAATCTGATACTTTATTCTGCAGCTATTAAAAGGTACATTGAAAAGTTAAAGTTCTTGCAAACTTGTGGATTTTTATAAAGTTATTAGCTTTTATTTAAATATTTATTTATTTGGATCAACAGCATTGGAAATAGCTGATCTTATCTAGCATGTAACATGATCTATTGCCAAAACTTCTATGTTGAATACAATACTTCAGATGAAGTTATTGATGTGGCTGTAGTTTTATGTTTAGCTACAACAGCATACATTTACTAATTTAAAAGTTAGTGATAGGTTTGTCTACTGGACATGATGAATTACAGGATTCATCTTAAGGACTGTAAATCAGCGTAGAAAGATGAAGCAGTTAAATTTTGGTAATAATTTTTATTTTCAGTTCCTGTAAAACTTGTATTTCATTAAAGCTTTCTTCCAAAATTGTCTTAGAAATAGAAACTAAAGTGTGACACCAGAGTGTCTTTTTGAGTGCACTTTTTGCGTGGGATAAAACTTCATCGACCATTTCTTTCTTTGAGAATCTTCTGCTGACATGCCTCAGTATGAATAATGTACAGTCAAACTGTTGAAGAAGATGAATTGCTTGAATGTCTTTTAAACCAATGTGCAAGATGGCAAACTTTATTTCAGAAGTGTTGACAGTGCCATTATTAATCCTGTTCTTTTGTTAGAAAGGTTCCCATTAATCTTCTGCACTTATCCTCTGCACTTAAACAGTGTTGTTATTTTCCATTTTGACTTCCGAACTAGTGGCCAGCAGGAGGAGGAGTAGCAGAGGGCTCCTTGCACCCTCTGGGCTGTGTTCAGACAGCAAAGGAGGAAGTCTCGTGAGCTCCTCTGACAGCATCTCCCTCATCAGCCCTGTGAATCCTGTGTGTGACCAGCTGCAGGTGTTCCAAACCTGTTTGAGATATGATCTTGCTTTACGTCTGGTTTCATAACTAGAGATATATTTCTCTCACATGGCACAGACTTATTGTATAATTAAGCATTTACATAATTGGTCACTTTTCTAGTACAGCAGTACATCTCTACAGAATTGTAATTCCTTCAAACTCAATTTTATCTCCGTTAGTAAAAGCTACCAATCTTTACAAAGGCTGAAAAGCAAGTTTTACTTTTCTATGAATTTTTGTTTGGGTTGCTGCAACAATGCCATTTCTTTGTAGGAAAAACAATCTGCCATGCCTTATGTCTTACACATTTACTTTAACCCTTAAAATTTTCCATAGCATGTCGTAGGTGTGTTTCATGTAGGTGTTTGCAGAACTCTTTGAATTACAGGTAGCTGTGTAGTCTATCCATAATAATTTTCAGCCTTATCTTTTGACTTTGTGTTTAACACTGGAAGTTAGTTCAGTTATGTAGAATACCATCAGTAAAACAAGAATTTTGATGTTTTTAACTTAATAGAATTTTTTTATTCTTATTACACTTCAGAGCAATTAACATGTGATATCTATTTCCAAAATATTGCCACTGGTGTATTTGGGACTTAGTATATTGTTTGCAATGACCACAGCATGTCAGCTTGACTGCTTGGTGACATTGACACCTCAATGTAGCCCATTTTTATTGCTTTACCTAGAGGAGAACAATTCAGGATGCTAGATGCTGGGCATAATTTGAGAAACATTTTGGAAACATTATGGAAACAGCCTCATGTCTGGCTACTTAAAGGAAGTTCACATGACCTTTGAAACTCTTAAGAGTTGGTTTCTGTGTGTGTTTTTTTTCATGGTAGTAGCACTTTGGTTGCATCTGATCTCCAGGTAGCACAATTAATTTCATTTTGGTCTTCAGGTTTTTGCCGTCCCTGGCAGCTCTCTGGAGGCAATAATGGGTTGTTACTTTTCAGAGGTACAGGTGGTCACCACCTGTGTTTTCAGTTCAGTTTGACATTGGATTTGTTATTAGCTTATTCTTAATGAAAATTAGCAGGCAGAATATTGACTTGTCTTAGCAGAAAAGAAGGCTTCAGAGTTCAGCTCTTCAGGAACTTGGAACTAGTAAATTTTATAAATTTCAAAAAAGTTTTGTTAAAACATACTCTTGTGGCAGTCATCTTCAGTCACATACCCATGCAGTAGTCCTTTTTAATGGTATTTTAATTAAACCTTTTTTGTTTTGTTTTTGTTTAGTATTTTGTCTTGTTTGGAGTTTTAGTTCTGTGGACTGCTGACATCATGCTAATATGTCTCGCTACTTATCAGTCACTTTTTCAACTGTTCCTGTTGCTTATATAACTCTGTACAGTTGTAATCTGAACTTTCAGGGTTTTTTTAAGGGTCTTAATGCCTGGCTTTATCTTGCATTTTGATGTCTAGAATAGGAGACATTGTAAGCAAGATTTTACTGTGTTAGACAGAATGTTTGATGTGCTATTCAGATTTACTTCAAAAGAAAACTGAATGGTGCCAAAGGACAGTTGCAATGTGACAGCTACTAGACGTACTCAATTTGCAAAATGTGAATGGAAACACCAGTTTTAGTAAGGAGGTTTGGAACTAATATTATTTGGAGACTAATCTAAGGGGGAATGGTTTTCTTAATCTGTTGTCATATCTTTTTGTGTTTTCATTGAGATACTGGTTTTGCTCTGACCTTTCATACAAGGTAAGTTTTTTGTTCTGTAAGATGAAATGCTCAGCGCAGGATATGATGTAATGAGCGCTAGTGCAAAGTTATTTTCTTATGCTGTAAGAAAAACTTTAATTTTATATATAATGAAAACCTGAAAAAGCTACTTAAAGGCTAAGTACTGGGAGGATAGGATGGTACAGAGTAATCTTCAAAGTCTGATTTTCAGAAACATCCTTAAAATAAGAGTAGTACCTGATAAACAGTTTTTAACAGTATTTAACTTTATGAGAGGTCTTGGGTTGTTTGGGTTTTGTCTGCTGCTAAGTATTTGCTTGAAAAAGATTAAAATAAAGGTACTTTTCACTTTCCATGAGATGTGAGCAACTCTTCTAAAAATAAACTGAATGGAATTTATGACTTTTGTTCATAGTGATTCCTGTCGTTTCAGAAGTTGGGGAACAGACTGGTGAGGTAGGTTACTCTGGCTCTCCAGCAGAAGCACCTCCAAGCAAGTCTCCATCAATGCCATCCCTAAACCAGACCTGGCCAGAATTGAATCAGAGCAGTGAGGTCAGCGCTTTTATCTAAGAGTTATTTCACTGCCAGTCAATAAGTAAATTGTGTATATGTCCATAATTTGTCATAAGTGAATTGCTGATCACAAATCGTGAAACACTTAGGAGGACAATAGACATAAGAAGGTTCTGTGTTAAATTGAAAAAAAAAGTTTTCATTCTGGTTTTTCTGTCTCATTGTGAGATACTATTTGAAATGTTATTAATGGTAATTAAGCTTTATATTAATCACAAAATTTATCTCATAACGTGTTTTGGAAAAGTAGAATTAATTCCTAATTTTTTCATTTAGGGCATGTTTTTGGTTACCTCTGAAGAACATTTTTTAGCAGACACTTTAGCTAAACTACAGAATAAGTTTCTGACAGATTTGGACATTGAGACTTATTTCTGGAGGTGATTTTAGCTTGAAATATCACCACTAACATAGAGAAGTCGTGACCCTGTTTCAGAAGCAGAGACTCAGAGTAGAATCTGAAGCCAGCCATTGGCTAAATTTATTTAAATCTTAAATTTTTACTGTTATGTACTTCTGCTTCATCATACTTGAGCATATATATTTGCTATATAAGCAGTCTTCTGCAGTAGAGCTGTATTTTGTCAAAATTTGAAAGTGAAGTTAGCAAGCAGTATTTTTTTATTATTTTTTCCTGACAAATGTCCTTTGCTTAAAAGGCCTGTAAAGGATTGATTCCAAGATTTTTCTTGTTACTCTGTTTTAACATTTTTGCCTCTGACTTATAATAAACCAGTGTTTTAAGAGCTACTTCTGATCCCCAAATGAGTTTCTGACGAGCCGTATACAAAGATGATGTAGGCTTACTTTTCATTATGAGAGGGGAAAAAAGAATGAAATTATTTTGGGAAAACTATTTTTGATAATCTGGGACTCAATAAGAATTGAAAACTTGTTTTAACGTGTAAGATAGTTCTGTCAGTAGCTGAGTATTGCCTTCTATTAAAAGAGCTTTTTGTGGTTCTTTTTCTTTCTTCATTAGACTTCAAGTGAATAGAAAATTGATACTAAAAGATTTAGACAAACCAATGGAAAATCAGCATGAAGCAGAAAGTAAGCACATTTTTAGGATTAAAGTTAGGAGCAGAGAAAACTTCCTTCATTTCTCAGCAGGGAAGGACTTTATAAAGTCTTCTGTTCCTTGTAAAGGCAAGTGCTAGCCTCATAGTCACATCCTTACCAAATTAAAATGTTGGAAATAATTTCGTGATTCTTAGTTGTTCTATTTGACAGAGTGACTCAGACTGCTGGTAGGAAGCTATGTTTTAAGAGGGAGGTGGAGCAGGTTCATTCAGTTTTTGCTAAAAAGCTGTAAATGTCTGCATCTGTATTAAAATTTGCCCAGACACATTCCCTTGTGTTTTCAATGAAGATTTAATAAGCTAATCATTTCGTACGTGCATCATAATTGAACAGATTCCTTCAGTGTCTAATGCAACTCAAACCCATTGAATAGGGTAATTCCACTAGTGGAACAAAGTGAATTACAATTTTGTCAGCCAGAATCTTGACTTATGAAACTGACTATCCATTCACATAAGGTGGCATTTTCTTTTTGAAAGTCTACTATAGCTTAAGAGGTTTGGAAAAGTTCTTACAGTAGCTATACTACTGGATACTAACTATACTAAAATAAGAGTTGAACTAAATGTTTAGTTTTTTGTTCTAACCCAAAGGAATTTCTGATTTTTCAGATGTGTTGCTGTGCATGTTTCTTTCTTCTCGGCATTTTCTTTTCAGCATGAATCAGGTCACAGTCCTCAAGGTTTTAATTCCATGAAAAAATTTTTGGTATTGCTGCAGGCCTCAGTCTAACTGTTTCCTCTTTCAACCTCTTATAAGTGTCATCAACAAATGAATTGCTTGTAAAAGCTCTGCATCTTCGTATTATCTGTCATTCCAGGCAGTCTCATCCTGTTAGTCTCAAAGCTGTTGGTTATTCTGTTCTTTCTAGCTCATAGTTGATTTATAGAATCCAGTTGCCAGGCCCAGTTACTGGAGGCTCCCAGGTACAAACCAAGGCATCAGTTTAAAACTTCAGAATAAAGAGCAACATGAAAATCTGTCTAACTTTGGATATACTACATGCTTCGCATTCTCATCTCTTCACTCATCACTTCTTTCTCACTTCAGATGTCTTTTCCATCCAAGTCTCAAGGCTGAGCACTTAGTTTTCGAAGCTTAAAATAATAGAAGAACCTACTACAAATTTTTTTGTTGAAAACTGTCAAGTGTCATGCAGCTGTCATACTAGCTTTAACACAGATAGGGAGATTTGCTTTTAAGTTCACAATTGTTACACCTTGTTTCATATATCTTGGTGTTCTATTCATAATGGTTCAGGTTGCTGTGAGTTTTACTTTCTAGTAATTAACCTTTTGAAAGTAATTTAAAAGCATTTTTGCAATTCGACAGGACAAATTCTTCAGCTTTAGCTAGCGTGAGTTTTACCCTGTCAATGCTTTAAATTTTGCAGAGTTTGAGATGCAGTCCAGTAGATTCTCAATATATTTAGCTTTCTGTTAACTGGGGAATTAGCAGTAGCTGGTTTCTGGTAGTATTTCAGGATGGAGCACAACAGCATATTTCCTAGAGCAGGTGTTGGTGTTTATCTGTCTGTGTCTAGCTAGGAAGCCCAAGGACAAGTAATAAAGGTACCTGTAGTTTGGCTTCAGAGCAGGATGGTAAGAGAGATTAAGCATCCATCTGTAACAAATAATATTTTGCCATTTGTCTTAACTGTAACGTAAGTGCTGTGTGCCCTATGGAATTTTTGGAACATTTAACAATATTTCTGTAATCAAATGGTCTGTTTGCCAGTCTCACTAGTAACTGGGAAGCCACTGGCCAAATCAAGTTTAAAAGGGTAGTGGTAGACCTAAGATAAATATTAATATGTTTCATGAAAATGAGCAGCTGTGCAAATGCAAGAGGCCAAATCAGGAGAAAGGCTGGCAGAACTTGGCAGTTAAATTTCTGGCTTAGTAAAAACTGGCTCACTCACAGGTTTGTAGAGCTCCAAACTATTTGCAATGCTGCCTCTTCATGAAGGGATGGAGTGACACAGAGATGAACTGTTTAGTGCAGGAAGTGTTAAACAGGGACAGAGCAGCTGGGAATCCTTACTAAAAAGGTTTTGGTAGGTTCTGTCCACGAAGAGGGTAGTTTTGTGTTAAAAACAAATACAAACAAACAAAACCCTCAAAGCAACAGAAAACTGCAACAAAAAAACAACCAGAAAAAATACCCACCCCCATATGTATAGAATTCCATAATGTTTGCCCTCATTTAAAGTTTGAAATGAGGAGATAAAGCTCTTTCTCTACAAGAAGTTTTACCACACATGACAGCAATTACAAATTTAGTTAATATTTTTCTGAATTTCATTTCATGTGATTCCAAACAGTTATTTAGGAATTTCCTTAAGTTATTTCTGAAATAACTGTTTTAGAATTGGTTCACGTACAGGCTGTTCACTGAATATAGTTTGGTGTAGAGGAGAACACGAGATTAGGTGGACTAACACCATATAGTTTGTCCTGTGTCTTCTGTGTAGCAGTCCCTATGGACATAAGCAAGGGTCCTTGGAGGATTTGAATGAGGGAATGAGACAGCATTTTTACTTCCTGACTTCCTGACCCCCACCCTAGAGCATATCCCTGTAACCCTATAGGTTAGGGCTTTAACCCTTTGCCATTGGTTCAAACTCAATCCTTGTAAATCCTATAAAAGGGGCATACTTTAGCCCACTCCTCAGAACGAACCCTGACCAGG
Organism: Geospiza fortis; assembly: GCF_000277835.1. Lineage (NCBI taxonomy): Eukaryota > Metazoa > Chordata > Aves > Passeriformes > Thraupidae > Geospiza > Geospiza fortis. The sequence continues at coordinate 3,955,171 of NW_005054316.1, read as the reverse complement.
ACCTCTTCGCATCAATAAAGACATCTCGCGGAACCTCTGGTCGCCTCTTCTCCTCTCTCTCATCCACTGGTGCCTCCGGCCCTGGGCTGACCACCGCTAGCAAGCAGGCTGAAATGCAGAGCTGAATCTCACTAAAGAGCTGATAACCACCCACGCTTGCTAGCAGGCAGCCCTGCGGCCAGGCTTGAGCCACTCCGGGACATCGGGCGTTTTGCTCCCCTGGGAGTAAGGCCCCTGATGTTAACGAAGGCAACACGGAGGCTTTATTAATATTCTGGGATCATTTAGATTGATTTACCTATAGAGATGGGACAAGAATATGACACAGAGAATACTCTGAATTGGAAAGGACTCACAAGGGTCATAGAGCCCAATACCCAAGTTGTTTCCACAACTATAACAAACATAATTTTTATTGAATTTTCTGAGCACTAAAAATTTTGTAGTTTTAATTTTTGAAACTTGTATTTGTAGTATTTGAAACTTGCTTAATATTTACTTGTTATTTTACCAAAATATAATAGGTTTAGCATTCTTGTTGTGATTTTTTTAATCTGGTTTCCAGATCACAGACTAATTTTATATACTTCGATGATTTGTTGATCCAGTTGTGGCTATAACTTGACTCAGTTTGCATGAGGATTCTTGACAGCCATATATTGATACAGCATGCCCATTTCTTATAAAATTGTTCAGAGATTGACTTATTTGCTTTTAGCAATCAGCAGTATATTTGGATTTAATTCTTTGCCTTGTCAGTGATTTAGACTTGTGGAAATACTCTTTTATGGCGTAGAATCACTTCTCGGGGGTTGCACTGGCAAGCTAAGGTGGTGTGATTGGAGTACTCTGCTCAGCGTTCATTTGTATGGGATTTTGTAAGAAAATCAGCATTTACTAAATAGATGTGAAACTTAATAGCTACAAAGCTGAGGAACCTTTCTGTGGATTTTATAACTACAGATGCACACAACGTGTCTTTGATTTTTATCTCTAAATTATATGAACGGCTTAACCAATTCTTTTACTTGTATGATGTTCATTAGTAAGCATGAACTCTGAAGGTACTTCTGGGTTGCCTGTGCACCTGTATCTTCATTATAAAATGTGAATATAAAGATTAATATTGACAGATAACAAACTTGGTTCCACAAGAATCTCAGAAATAGAAGTACTTAATATATCTACTACTGTGCTTCTCAAGTGAAGTACTCTCCTGTGTAAATATGTTTCTTTCCAGTGCAACCTCTGAACTACTATGCTAAATCTCCTCAGTGATCTTTTACTCTCATCTTCCTCATCATGCTGACTTCTCTCCTCTGTCTGTTCAGCAGTGGGAGACATTTAGCGAACGCTCTTCAAGCTCACAAACTCTGACCCAATTTGATTCTAACATTGCACCAGCTGATCCTGTAAGTCAATCACTTAGCTTGCTTGTTTGAAATTAATTTTATTAACACTGAATTTCCATTCATTGTATTTACTTGTTATGCATGATTCCATGGACTGCTTTTTGGGGAATGGTGGCAAATAACTTGGTTGCTTATTTTCAGAAGATCAAATTTCTAGTACTGCTCATGTTTAATCCTTGATTGCAAAGAATGCTTTTTCCTGTTGATTTTGACCTAATACCACACTTCTGTCATAATCTGTCATACACAAAGAATTTAAACATAATGTTTTTTTGAAAAAATGTGGAAGTTGGTGCAAGGGCCACTCCCTGTGATAAACAAGTTCTGTTGTAGATTTTGTCTTCAGTGTTGTTTTGGGGTTTTTTTGGGTTGCAGAGCCTGATTTACACAAAACAGCGCCAATTTCTGTGAAAAAAAAGCTACTGAGCTTTAATGGGTGTGGTATTTCATATTCCAAATGTTTTTACCAAGTTACTTATTAATAAGGCTTTTAGTATCTTTTCAGCTAAACCTGTGGTGTTCTAAGGCTTTACTTAGTGAGGAGTGCTCTGAAGGATTATGTAGTTAAATATCTTGCCAAGTTTGGGAGCCAGAAATACACTACAGTATTTCAAGTTCTGCTGGTTTTAAGCTTTACACCATGTGACATTAAAGCAGTTCTGAAATGCATTAGAAATACAGTATTTAGCTGCTGCTTTCATCCTGGTTTTTTTACAGGCTTAATTAGCACCAAGTGTCCATTTTAATTTAATTAATTACAGTGTTGGTGTCCATTTGATTGTGTAGCAATATAATAGGTGCACATAATACACATTTAACTGTTTTTGGTATTAAACCTGTCACTTCTGAAAAGATAGAATACATAAATATGCATAGATTTTTCAATACATCAGCACTCCAGTCTCAAAGTTAACACTGATGTTCATGTAGAAATAGCATTTCTAGATGCTGAAAGCTAGAATTTAAAGTGCACTGGTCCCCATGCTCAGAATTAACCTCTAATAAACATTCAAAACAAGTGAAAATGTCCTACTTAAAGCAAAAAACAGCCCTCTTTCATCTGAGATGGTTTTTGTTTTAAATACCCTGCATTTTTGTTTTAATGAGGTAAACATGATGTTAATTAGTTCATAGTTGTTACTTGCTGTGTATAATTGCTTGACTATCACTGTCTTGTTTCTGCAATAAGACAGTAATTTATTTTCACAAATAATTAGCAGATGACAGAAACCTGAGCTTTGAATTTTTTCATATGTTGATAATCTAAAAAGTAGAGCAGTGATGGTATATGAAATACTCTTATATAGAGTACATGTTTTTGTGTATGTATATAGAGAAATTCACTGGGAATGCAAAATTTTTTTATGGCTGATCACATTCTTCAGTTCTCTTCATGAAATGCTTATACTTTAGAAAAGAATGGTGAGCATCTTTGATACTTGCTAGGGTAACAGACTTTGAGGTTAGAGTATAAAAATAAGAACGAATGATGACAAATTTTCAGTTAGCTAAAGGCAGACGTTTTGTTTTCAGCAGTTTTAGTAGTGATGCATAGGAATGATTTATGGAACAACTGGTTCCCCAGACAGCTTTCTTGAGCAGTTGTTAATAACTATCTAGAGAGTAAATTCACAAACCAGGTCTTTTTTAGTTGGAAAAGTAACTGCTTTGGAGGTAAAACATAAGTGAAAAGAGTAAAACAGTGCATCTATTCCTTAGTATGGGAGCACAGTATGCCTTTTGTAAGTCAAAGTGGGTAACATGTTGTTTTATGTAAAATAAGGTTAATAATGTAAATTAATGCATTATATAAAATCCATTTAACTGTTTGAGACATGACTCCTGTACAGCTGCACATTAGAGTGCAGCAGAGGTCTGAAGCAGCCACAGTAAAAGTGATCTTTGCATGATAATCTCATTACACAGGGAAGAAAAAGCAGTATATTTTAAAGTGGTAACTATTCCTAAAAGCTTCCTGCAACAAAACTGCTTGAGCTGTGACTAGAAAGTGGTTTTGCTTGCAACAAGGGTAGTGAATGTAATTGAAATAGTTTCAGAAAATACCAGTGTAGGTGTATCACACCTAGTGAAATTGATCTACTTGAGTAGTCAGAACAGATTAAATTTCTGATACAATGGTAGTTTTGAAACTTCTTGTTATTTCTAGGATAAATATAATATAATCTGGAGGTGTTGTTCTGCTGTCATTGGCCCACCTATTCATGTATTCTGAATATGGATGACAGTAAAAAACATCACACAGCCCTGGCCCTATTTTTAGGCTGCTTCTGAGTTTTGAGGTTATTTTTTTAAGCTGTCTGCAGTCAGTGTTCAAACTAAATGGAAAGGATTGTCTGTAAAGTACTTTAAACAGAGCCCCTTGTCTGAATGACTAATGCCTAAGTGTAGGGCCAGTGCCTGTCTAGAGTTATATTCTATAGAGTTTATTATACTGACATTTAGAAGATTTTTCCTATTTTAAAGACTCCAGAAAATGTCTGAAATTACTACAAAGTACCTATTTCATTGAGCATTACTCATACTATTTAGGGAGGCCATTATTATCTGAGGCATTATAAGTAAAGCTGAGGAGTCAGGGTTTAAATTGTTTTGGGCTTTTGTTTTTTTTAAGAAGTGCTCAAAGTACCAGATGTCTGATATGCTAGAAATGATGGAAAAGCTGGTAAAATTCAGCTCCTACTTGCAGTTATCTATAGAAACATATTCTAGTGCCACTTTAAGTAGCTAAGGTAACATTACAGAGATTACAGCTTAGAGAGCCCTGGTTTTCTGGGTATATTTAATTCCCTGGAACTGTGCAAATAAACTAAATCTGTGAAATTTTGTTCAGAATTAACATTGCACATGTTGTCAGAGACTCTTAAGAGTGATTTAAGCTAGGTTAACATAACTGTGATCTCTTCCACAGGACACTGCAATTGTGCACCCAGTTCCTATAAGAATGACTCCAAGCAAAATCCACATGCAGGAAATGGAGCTTAAAAGAACTGGAAGTGGTAGGACATTTTTTCTTGCTAATTTGGGAAGTTTCATACAGTTAGAGTTGGTCTTACTTCCTTGAATGTACTTACTTTTCTCTTTACCAAGGATGAATAAATCTGGAGTTGTAACAAGCATCATTACTGAGTTAAGAGCTGCTGTTCAGATGAGTGCAGAGCTTGAATTGGCCATTTGCTACAGTGAGGATTTTGCCATCTCTAGCAGAATGTTTCTTGGAGAGTAGTTCAGCATCATTATAAAGATTGGATTTGGACCTGCAGGTGAATGTTTCCTTGTTAGATACTGAAGGAAACTGGAGATGGAGATCATAACCTGCATTCATAAAGCTTGTTCATCTGTGGTCAGAAATACTGCATTTATTATTTTGAAACTTGAAAGCATTTGGGAATATTGGCAAGCCGTTTTTTACTCTGGTCAATAATAAGCAAGGTGATTTGATAAATTTTCTTAAAGGAATAGAGTGGGTTCTTAGTTTTCAGTTGTGTTCCAGTATTTCCTAAAGTCATGGAACTCATGCAGAGTCTTCAGCATAGGAGAATTAATAGTATTGACAGCACAGTTCTTTTAACATTTCTTTGGCCTTGTAAACAGCTGAAAATTTACAGCTCTTAATGCTGAGAAATCGTGTTTTACTTTGTAATAGTGTTATTTCTGAGTTAAAATACACCAGCTTTAGTCTTGAGTGCAGCACTTTAGATAAGGGCAGAAAACCACTGTAAAGCTTTGGCACCAGAAATAAAGGCTAGTCTCGATAAGTTCATTTATCTAGATTTTTTTTCCCTCTAGATCATGCTAACCCTACTAGTCCACTACTTGTGAAACCATCAGATCTCCCAGAAGAAAATAAAATTAGTTCATCTGTAAAATTTACATCTGGAAATACAGTTAGTAAGTATCAAAGTGCTTTCCAGTCTCGTTTCTTACATTACACAAAATGTAGATCTGATATATCCCTCAGTGAATGAAAGCTGGCTGGATAGTAGCAGCTCTAAAATGAGATAAACTTATCCTAAGAACAGAAACATTTCTGATATAAAGTATGTATTAGAAGTAGTAATTAAGAAAGTTCTACTGATGTCACTGGAGTTGTGTTCCTACCTTGTGTGCTCAAGAAAATTCTTTTTTGTCAGCTCTTTTGCATCTTGCTGTTTTCTCTTTTAATCCTAGAATGAAAAATTCAATGTAGATAAAGTGGAATTCTCTAAGTAGCATTTGATTTGGAATTCTCTAAGTAACATTTGATTGTTCTTCCTCAGAACCATGTAACATGTTTTCTAAAGAGTGAAAATGTGTTCACCACAATTTCCAGGCAATTCTCATCTGGTTAAGCTACCAAGCAAATCCTGCAGACTTCTATGTTCCATTTTAAATGCAGCTTTTCATCTGTTTATTTCATTCTAATAGCCTTTTCAATTTCCAGTATCTTCTGTCCCCAAAGCATGTTGCATTATGTTGATTTGATTAGTCCACTTGTCTAATATTGAGAGGGGTCCAAGATTATATGTTGCCTGAATTAATTTCTGGAGTCTTTCTGAGATTCTTTTTTTTTTGTTTTCTTCAAGTCAGGAACTTTTCTTCAGTAAAAATAAAGTTTCAATAAGTCATTATTTTAAATCCTTTGCATTATTAAGACCCAGAAGTATTTTGACTGGTTTGTAATACAGGAGGAATTCAGAAAATACCATCTTGCGATATGTTTTGCTTTTCTCGTGAGCTCTGTTTTAATGGCACTCTTCGTTCTGATCATGTCTGAGTTTTACTTTCCAAGCAGAGTTCTGTTTTTACTAAGAAGTTTTCTAATTCAAAAGAACAAGCAAACATCATCTTTTAATGTGGAACTAGTGCTGTGTGCAGGATCCAAGTTCAAGAGCCTTTTGGTGCTCCCTTTTCCTTTTCTGAGTGCAGCCTAATCTTTTAATCTTTAATAGAGTGTTTTTCCCTGAGAGGAAGAACATGGTGAAATAAAACAAACCACGTTGTAGTGTAAAATATATGCACTATGTAGTACCTGCAATGTTAAGGAGAAAAAGTATAAAAAAATGTAACAGGTAAGAATGTGCCTTGCTGATCAGGAAAGTCATCTCTGCAGGATTCTCATTTCTGAGGCCTGGTTGATGTGTCTTACCACTTTTGGAAACTTCAGTGTCCTAGGAGGTTAAAATAATCCTTTGAGAGAGGGTAATTCAGAAGAATCTTGATGTTTTTGAGTAGAGTTTTCCTCTTCACTGGCAACAAATTAACTGAGTCCCTTTGCTCTAGTGACTTCCACCTTGAACTTTGGTTTACCTGGTGCTCTAGAATAATCCCTTGTGATAAATTATCCTGAGGTCAATTTTTCTATCTACATTCATTCCATATAAATCTTGTGATTTTTGTGAGGCTTCTCATTTCTGGGGAAAGGAGCCTCATGCTTTGCAGAGCTTCTAAGGGTAAGGGTGTCCTTGAAAATCTGTCTATGATGCTTTAATAGCATCTTTCATTTCTGTAGATTTCCTTAATCAAAAGCTGAAAGTTTTAGAAAAGGTTTAGTCCAAAATAAGGTTGACCACCAGACTTGGCGGTACAAAAGTTAGAGTAGTAGCAAAGCAACTGCGTTAATCTGTGTTCTGTACATACCCTTTCCTTTTTCTGTTTTCTAAGATTTCTGAGTCCTTCAGCACTTCTAAAATCAGGCATGTTCTACACCTTGCTTTTTTTTTCCTTGGATGTTCCTTACTTTTGTTCACTAGATTGTTGAAGTGATGGAATGTCAAGTGTTTAAAAATTACTGTTTGTAAAACTTAGGTTTTGTATTTTAAATACAACATTACTGTCATTGTTTATTCTCAGTACATGACACTAGTAACCAGCAACTGTGTTGGGTGAGTGGAGCTGGTTTGTATTGTGTCCTTCAATTATTCAGGTTCGAGGATTTTGAATCCTGACCAGATGATACCTTACAGGGAAGCAATACAAGGACATACACCTTTTTTGTAACAAAAGAAATTGGATATTTGAAATTACTGGTTACTTCTGTCTGTTAGGGTATGCTAATGATGCAAAGCAAATATGAAATTGTGCTTTCTTTTCCCAGCAGATGGTTACAGCAGTTCGGACTCTTACACTTCAGATCCGGAGCAAATCGGAAATGCTGTAACACGGCAACGGTCAGTAGAGTAGCACCTGAAAAAAAAACAAACAAAACAAACAAGTAAAAGGTGTTTAAAGAAGCCTGTTCTCAGCTCCTGGTTATTTGACAACTAGGTTATAAAATGGTGGCAAAAGAGATTCCTAACTTTACCACTCAGGAATCTGGAAACAGTCTGTTTTCTAATGCATTACAATATATGTTGCTTTCATTAGTGTGTAAAGTGAAAATTAAAAAAGGACAGTTTTCTAAAAATTTGAGATTGGCCAGTCAAGTGCTCCATGTGAAGCTCCACATTCAGTCAGAATCTTAATACTTTCCCCTTAAACACAAAGGAATGTAAGCACATGAGACCATGCTGTTGCTTGAAACCGATTTTTTGTATTTTTAAAAATACCCATTTAGGCATTATTGGAGAAGAACCTTATGACACTGTAGCCTAAAAGAAGAATTAAGCACACTTTAGGAATACTATGGCAGTAACTCCATCTCTTCTAATAATGGACTTAAAAAGGGCAGTCAAATGCCCAATGTAAACTAAGGGTTTGGAGAAAGCTATGCAAGCACAAAACCAACAACTGCATCATTTCACATGAGAGAATATGCTGTACTAGCTGGTGCTAGTTGTTCCCACTAAATCTGCCTGAATAGGATTAAAACCAGCTACACCACTAACTATCTTACAGTCAGTTTCAGAGGTAAGTTTCAAAACAAAAATAATTAGGGTGACTTCAATAGCAAAGAAAGATTTCCATTTGCCTGTCAGTACAGCAACTTGAAAGATTCTTTCCTGCGTTGTTACTTAATGGAAAATGTGACTCTGTCATACTTTTATGTATGTTTTTGCACTATCAATATGATGGTTTCAGCATGTTCTTTTACTTTTTGACTTTGGATTAGGTTCTCTTGCTGAACTTGTGTAGATGAGGGAAGCTTTCTGATGAGTTCCCACATTATGGCACAGGGAGCTTCTGTCCTGACCGGGTAGTTGTGGCAGTACGCACACAGGAAATGTGTTGTCCCACTTACTCTTTTACTTTCTTCCACTGGCACCTCTTCTACCCATTGCAATTTTGTATAGAGATGACATTGTACTTAATCTTACCATTAGTCAAGACTACATTTTGGTATTTTCACATAGCAAAAACTGACAAAGCTGTGTCAGATAATGATACTTTGGAATTCTCCTTAAACCACTTTCTCCCATTTTAATACCATTTGTGTTTTTTTTTTTTACTGTACTAGCTAGAGGGATGACCCAAGGAGTCAGTATAATTAGATTTTATTTTCATCAGCTGGAGAGTTACACAGTATTACAGAAGCATTGCCATAGAGAATATATTAAGAAAATCAACTTTTCTATTTTGATAACTCAGTCCAGTTTCTGTGTCTGGACTTAAACATTCAGAAATTCCAGGTTTTGTGTGAAACTTGGGTAGCCTTCACCTCTCCAAGTTTACATTTTACAATAGTTATAGAAGAATGTTGCAGAGGCCAGTCATAGAAAAGATTTTATCACAAGTTGAAAAAAAAAAGCAGCTATATTCAGGTCAGTGATTCAATAAATCTGTCTTGTTCAAATTAGGCTAGTTAGGAAGCTTCTGCAAACTGATTTTAAAAGGAAGTTGTACAAAAATTCTATATACAATAAATCCCACTTAAATGGCACTTATTGCAGTAATTTATCCTTCTATCCTTTCTGCATGTGTTCTCCATGAATTTGCAACAGATATCCACTAGATGGTGATCCTACCTAAGAATGAGTCAAAATGTCTGAAGATTCTACCAAGTGTATAGGTTTGGAAAATTTCAGGCAGAGAATTAAATTGCTGTCTCATACACTGAGATACTTCTTGGGCTCGATATACATGGAGGCAGGTCCAACAGAAACCCAATATTCTTCTTTAAGGAAATTGAACTTACCCCATTTAACCTAAATAGGATGTTGACTGCATCTTAAAAATTACAGTGACTGTCATCTGGATGGAATTACCATATTTATCATTCTCTGTTCCTGAGCTGTCATCGTTTGGGATATGCATCAAGCTATTGGTTTCCCAAAGATAAATTACATGTGATAATATAAGAGTAATTTGAATAAAGGATATTTAAGTAAATTGAAATATAAAAACAGTTTTAAAATCAAAGAAGTTTAAAACTAATATGGCAGTCTTGAAAATCAGTGGCAATTAGGGGGGTTTACCTCTGTCAAACTTGGTTTTTTAATTGTATGCTTTGAAGAACTTTTGATTTTTAGTTCTGTTGTAGCCACCTAAAATCACTACAGAAGCTTATGTATTTTGCAGATCACATTCAGGAACATCTCCAGATAACACTGCACCACCACCACCCCCTCCAAGGCCTCATGCTTCTCATTCTCGGTCGTCATCTTTAGATATGAACAGATCGTTTTCAGTTACCCCAGGTAGATATGCTGTGTTCTCAATGTATATTATTTTTCAGCACATGCGTTCCTGAAGTAGATAATGCTTTTTTCTCTGAGGAATGATTTAGAATATTGGTTTTTAACGCACCACTTCTGAATAAAAAAGTTGCAAATGTTGTCATCCTTACTGTATTGTTTATATTAAAATTTATATTGTACTTTACTTAAGTAGCTAATTTAAAAGTCAATTCTGATTTCTGGCGTTGTAGTTTTTTGGATGAATGTGGGAAACAAAGTCAGGAAAGAATATTCTGGTTGTATACCCACATCCAATCAATTGCATCTGCCAGTAAATTTTCAAGGGGAGTCTTTTTGGAATCGCCTGTATTAAAGATGGGTATTTAGTATTTGACTTCAGAGGAAATTATTAAAGTCACTTCTGCTGCTCTGCTTAAGGACTTTTATTGGACATCTGGCTTATCAGTACTTTTAAATTCAGGATCACAAAGTATGAGAAAATACTAAGAACTTGTAATGAGGGTAAAAAAATCCCAAAGACTTAAGATCCTAAAACCAGAAGAATATGACCATGTCTGTACAAGATCCATATTCTGATTAATCCTGGTTTTGTCTGTCTGGCAATTTGAAAGGAGGTGACATTACAATTATGAGCCCAAATATGACAAGTGGCAAATATGAGGCACAATGCAATGTTTCTTCATGTTGACAAGAAAATTTGATAGCACTGTAATGTACAAAGTAACAATCTTGGCCAAATGTGGTGCATCTTTTACAGGACAGCAACAGGCTGGAGTTGTTGCCTATCCGCCTGCAGTGCCTCCAAGACCACAGCCTTCACAGGTGATGTCACTTCTGAAAAATCATATTCTAACTTGGTGCATTATTTTTATGTAACTTGAGTTTTAATATATCTCGTAAGTGAGTATCATTGCTTGATGTATTTTTGAAAGCACCAGGATGTGAATGATGGCAAAACCTAGAATACACCCAAATGTTAGTACTTCCTAAATAAAAAAATGCTTATAGTGGAATCATGGGTGGGGATTAAGGTAGATATTGAGGAGGAATGAGTGGCTCTAGAGCTCTGAATTGTGGGAAAGAGAGAAAAGTTATCCTTTCACATTTCATTGTCTATTCCTATATAGTGCATAGGCCATAACAAAGATTGCAACAGCCATTTTCCAAAGTTTTGCAAAAGATTTGCCTTTCATTTGTCTGGCACAGGGCAGAGCTTTATGTAATATGCCTGCCCCCAAAAGGACTGATTCCACTTCTTCACTTGTCACAGACTTGGTGATCTTTGCAGTTGCAGTCTAAGTGATATCAGTTAGCTGATTTGGTAGAAAGCACATCTTGAAAAAGTTTTTTCTTTGTCCTATCTAGCTGAATCCTTCAACTGCTGTGCAGATCTGACATGGGACAGATAAAATTGCTTTTCAGTTGTTTCTCACCAGCAGCTACTTGTTAGAATCTGAGTTACTAGCAGTAGAAGTCAGTCAGTGATTTAGAAATCATCTACAAGGATTCAGAAATTATCTGAAGGGATGAAGGGAGTGTACAAGGACAGACATATTCCACACAGTGATTACATAAGAATGTTTCCCTATGAAACTAGACTAAAAGCCTGTATCAAGCTCCCAGACAGCAGAAATATCTATTGTTGAATGAGTCTAGCTAGTGCTACATTACGGCCCTCTTTGGTCTTGTTTCCTGGATAGTAGCATATCTGAACTTCCTTTCTCTTAAGTATTTCTTCATGCATGTCTTGCCTGAGATGCATGTTGTCCTACCAATAGTATGTAAATTGTTGTCCACTAAAGAGGCAAATAATCCTTAACATTCTGTCCCTAAATATTTTTGTTATTTTATTGCAGGGCACAGGTCCTCATGTGCATCGCTCAGTGGATGCTGATGGCCTAATAGCTCATAGCAGTACCTCACCTCAACAAATACCAGAACAGCCAAATTTTGCAGACTTCAGCCAGTTTGAGGCATTTGCTGTTTCAGGTGTAAACAAAGAGGAAGAAGATGAAATTGAAACACACTCAGAAGCCTTGCAGGTGAGTAGAAGGGAAGATCTTATTGATTGTTTTAATACCACCAGCATGAGACTCTGTTGAAACCTATTTCTGCTGTTCTCTGTCAGTGATGTGTTGTTTGTTGGGTTTTTTGTTCTGTTTTGGTTTTTTATGATGTCTCAATCCATTGCTAGAAAGCAATTACATTGCACACTGCTGCACTTATTTAGTAATTGCCAAACACCTAGGCAGAAGGAATTCTTTTCATCTCATTGATTGTAATTTTAAAGATTTTTGTGCTTATTAGCATACGTGGGCACAAACCTAATTGTGTTGGTAATACACATAATTTGAGACTTAGCCCAGGCAAAACCTTTCTTCTGCTCATTCTTGCCAGTCTTCCAAATGACTTGCTGGTAATTTTTAAATAATGTCTTAAAAAAGACATGCCTTAATAAAGGAGATGACTGTCATGTGTTGTAAACATCTGCTAAAATGCCATTAATTTGCTTTTCTTCAAAGTCGTTGGACAAACAGCTGAAGTGAATAGAGCTCTGGCATCCTTCTATCATTAGAGATGTTAACAAAAACTTGTTTCCTACTACAGACATAGGACTTGAAAGTTGGGAAGCATTAATGTCATTGCTAGCTGCTATTGCAGAAACTACTTCATGTTCTCCTTTGATAATTTGTAGCTTTTATGCAGATTGTAAGTTTTCTGGGACACTTCTGCATCCTCTCTTGCAAAAGTCCCTGTGGTGCTTTAAAGCTCTCCCAGCTGTCAGCAGCATGGTCTTGCTTCACTTGTTCAGGAGGGTCAGTGATGTAGCCCCATCTGAGCACTCTCCATGCACCTCATTGCAAAACCAGCTATGCCAGCTTAAGCTGCCTCTGCAAACTGCTTAAGTTAAGCTTGCTGATTGTTTTGCATTGAGGTGGATGTGGAACAGTCACATTGTGTTCCATTGGAGGGATTAACCTTTGGCAGTGACAAATAGATAATAGTGGCACTGTAATAGCAGAAACAGCAGTTTGTGGTCAGGCCACGGCCTCTTTTGTGCCTCATGACATTGGACTTGTGTTTCTAAATGAGAATTGAACTAGAATTTTAGGTGTTAACTGTATTCATGTATCAGAACACAGCATACTTGTTTTTATTCCAACTGTTGCCAGATGAAGTATGTGTTAAGAAGTAGATTTCTAAATACAGTTTATATTCCTTTAGGTTGAAAAGCCCTCTGATTCTGCAAGTTCTCTTAGAGTTGCCAAAGCAGATGGAAGAGTTGAAGACAAAGCACCTGCAAATGTCCCTAGTAGTGCGGTATGCAAAGTACCCTTGGAACAAAGCACAGTTGTCTGATATATATGAAATTAAATGTTTGTTTTGATTTGCAACAGCAGCTTTATATGTGTCCACTTGAACCCAGTTTTCTAAGCCCAATAGGTGCTTCAAATAGGCATGTGTATGGTGAATTTTTGCAGCAGATGATGATGATCAGATTTATTCTTGTGATAGCAGAAAAGATACTTGTAAGTTTTCAAATTTTTGAAACAGATCAAAATGTTTAGTGCAGAACTTGATTAACAGTAGCTTTCTATTTGATTACAGACATATAATTAGTGGGGGGAAGGTGTGCTCTGCATTGCTATGTGTTTGCAGTACTCAGTTGTACTGTGCTGTTTCTGCTTGCACACTTCTTTGTCAGTGTGAAGCAGCTTACTAGCTTTTCACCACGTGGTAGGATTTAGTAGTTCAGGTTTTTTCCAGACCAAATGAGAATGCAGCTAGATGTCCATCAGAAAATACCTGATGGGTGGTAAATTCAGTTGTCTCAGTAACTGAATATGAAACACAAGCTACCAGGCTATAATGTAAATAAAATGTAGTTTCAGAGAATTAATAGGCTGTGTTTTCCTCTTCAGGGTAAAGGCACTACCCCACTTGCTCCACCACCGAAGCCTATTCGTAGAAGATTAAAATCAGAAGATGAGCTAAGACCTGAAGCTGAGGAACATACACAGAAAACAGGTGTCATAGCTGCTGTTCTTGCTTCACAGCCATCTATTCCTAGGTAACCCAAGAAGTATATAAATACATCTGTTACTGGAAAGTTTAAATGTAAACAGCATACACACTTTCTGTTGCAGGAGTTGCAAACAATTTCAGTGTGTTTAATTTAGATTAATTCAATGATTTAAGAAGTTTTTGGTTTTTAAAGATGGTCATTCCAAAGCTGCTACTGCTGGGAGACTTTTAAGAGATTTTGAATTTTGGAGTGTGAACTCTTTTTAACTTCTGCAAGTATGTTGGAAATAAGTGGTGGAAGTACTAAGATGTAGAGTTTAATTTTAAATGGTTTCTATGAACAGTCAAAAATGTACAGTCTGTGTCCTAGCATGAAAATAGTCTATTGCAGTAGTCACTTGGAGGTAAATGAATGTGGTTTGCTGTGTTAGGCCTTCAGAAAGTTGATAATGACAAGTTTTTAAAACGCACAGTGTGCTCTTTGATTGAAAGCAACTCTGTGTGCATATATAAAACATATATATCTGTGTTTCCATGCAAACAAACGTGGTTAACCAAGCCAGACAGATGCAGGAACATGTAACAGTATAACAAGTAAAAGAATTTTGAAAAGAGGATTCTGCTCACTTAAAGAAGGGGGACTTTAACTGAGATGTTCAGCTAAGTGGCAAAATTACTTATTACAGTACTTCTGATATTTTCTCAGATCAGTGGGGAAAGACAAGAAGGCAATTCAGGCATCAATCAGACGTAACAAGGAAACCAACACTGTTTTGGCCAGATTGAACAGTGAACTACAGCAGCAACTAAAGGTAATTCCTTCGTCTTTGTCTGTGTAAGAGAAGAGCTTCAGAGAGCAAGATGTTAGTGATGCACAGTAAAAGGCATCTCTGCAATCCACTGATAAATGTAGTTGAGGATATTGATATGAAATATTTAGCTATTTTTGTAGATCATAGAATATACTTATTTGTGGCAAGCTTTGTGAAATTACAAATCACACTTTTGCTGCTACAACACATTTTTCAATGTAGTGATCTGCTTTTAGCTACACTAAAATTTTACGTCACATTATCAATACTAGGTTACCTGCCGTCATCATCACGTACTTTAAAAGCAGTACTGAGAAGAGCAGCTGAAGTAGTTTGTGTTCTTCTGAAGGAAAAAGCAAGCCTTAAAGTCTTAGTAAATTATAAGTCATAAATATTTTTAAACAAATATAATAATCTGAAATACAAAACTTGCAGTTTAATAATTAGTGCAACAATGGTAATTTGTTTATCTAGGTCAGCTATCATTGTTTTAGAGCTATCTGTAGGCATCAGCTTAATGTCTTTCGCCTGCCGTCTTTCTTACCTAAGATATCTAATTTTAACTATGAAGATAATTTTTAAAAATATCTTAAATGAAAACATGAAAATTAATAAGATACTGTCTAGAATGGAAGTTAGGTGATTTTAAAAACTCAAGCCTGAATTTCACTTGTTACTGTTCATGAGAGTCAATGTACATAAAATTCACAGAGGAGGAAAAACCGGGGACAAAAACTGAGTTTTCCAATACTCTTAATTCAGGTGAGAGCTTATCCCCTTAACATTTTAGACTTCATTTGAAAATATTATAGTTGGGTTTGCATCTGGTTACAAGTTTGGGTTTGGGTGCTTTGAAAGAAAGGAAAAAATACTTGGCATCACCTTTGAGCAAAGTACTGATTTCCAATGATAAGTAATTATTACCAGCCAGGTAATCTTCTATTCAGTGTCTAGGAGGAGTTACCAAGAGTCTAGAATATAAGTTGGTTTTCAAACTGATTTTGATTGCATGAGGAAATTTTCAGTATTCATTCCCTGTGGACTGTCAGTAGAAAATCTTTCTTTTGTAGGATGTTCTTGAAGAGAGAATCTCCCTGGAAGTCCAACTGGAACAACTTAGACCCTTCTCTCACCTCTAAGCCTACTGCCGTTAACTGTGAATTTACTAATTTTGAAAGGGGTATTGGTTTCAAGGCCTATTTAAATATCCATGCATCTAGCTCAATGCACTCTATTCTACATTAAATGTTGTGGTTCTGTTTTGTCAATTTGTCCACTTTTGTATTTTAAATATTTTAATTTCAGTACAGAAAGAAAAAAAAACTACTACTTTTTCCTTGAATGTGACACTGCCTCTCACATCTTTCTCTGTGGGCATCCATGATCTTTGTTGGACTTGAGTTTGCAGAGTTTGTCACCAAAATTGCCAACTGGAATTTTTTCATAGTTTTTTTTTTCCTGTTGAAACATCTTTGCAGAAGAAGGTTGCTAATCAGTTGATTTTAACCTTTAAGCACATAAACTCTTCATTCACTATGGCATTTATTTTATTGTGCCAGAAAAGAGACAAACTACTAATCTGTCATCAGCCAATATTACTTCCCAAGCTGCCTTTCACAATTGGAAATTGTTCACGATTCTAGAAAGCCTGCCTCTTTGCAATTCCCCAGCTTACTCAGGTTGGAAGAGTTCTTGCAGGCTGTTTGCCATATCAACTGGATTGGATGTTGTGATTTTTGTTGCATACATTACACAGTATGTAACCACAGATTGCCAGGTGTTCACATTTTATCCATTCATGATCCTGATTCAGCCGCATGCATAGAAGCATTTATGGCACAATTGGTAGTCTATCAAACAGGTCTTCTTTAGTTCTCCCTTTTGTGAAAAGAGTTGGGTGTAGGTCCCAAACACTAATTGCACATTATGTAAGCACCACCTGTAATTGCATGTCTCACACGTTACCTTTTAATAGCAGATCACATCCAGCAGTCTTCACTATAACAAATTGTATTGTCAAGTAATGTGTCAATACCTCTATAAACTTCTAATTCCCAGCAAAAAAAAATATAAAACAAAATATGAACAGTTTTGCTTCTTAGGAATTCTGGGGTACCTTCTGTCATCTTATTTCCAGGCCTTACTTCTCTGGCATATAGACAGGCTTCACTATTAACAGAGTTCCTTGAGTGTATCTTGCTCTTCAGGTTGATGTACTGTATTAGGATTTGTTGTATATTGTACGATACACACATTTTGATCTCATATGTAAATTTGCATTAATTGCTGACTAACAGCAGATATTCTATTTAATGGCTTCTTCTGGCTGTGGGATCATAGATGTTTAACTGCATGGATGTATCTCTGCAGAATCAGAACTAGCAATTGTGTGATTTTTACACCAATAAAACAGCACAATATTTTAATTTTGTTGATTCATCTTTACCTGGGAATTGAAATTCATTCAAATAAGGGGAGGGTTTTATTACAGGTTTGCAGGTAATTTCTTGTGATTTTGTGGCATGTACAAGAAGTGATTGATTGTAATCTTTTGGTCATTTTCTTCCCTCATTTTTAGCTGTTGATCAGAAGTGATTCTCTTGGTAATCTGTGGCTATACTCCTTTTGTATCCTCCTGTAAGAAAATTTAATACAAATGTAATTTCTAAAAAGTAAATGTTAGTATTGACTTGGGTCAAATATATTTATAGTTCTTTAGGCTTAATGTCAGGTTTGATTTCCTCAAAAAATTCCTTTAAAAATTAAAGATAAATCATCCTCTGTTAGCAGTCCTTAACATCACAGTCTCACTTCTGTGCATAAATGAAATTCTCTTAACATCTGCTTCCCTTCCAAAAGGATAGGTCAAGTCAAATTTACCACTGGTTATGCTGTTACGGTGAAAAATAAGTATTTTTCCTTTTGGTTGTCATAAACAGACTTGATAATTATAGTAAATTTTTTCTTCTATTACTTTTTCAAATGTCATGGAAGTGTTGCAGATGGTTTATGTATATAATCTAAAGCAAAATTCTCTGGTATGAAAGGATGTCATGGTTGCATGAAATATGGTCGTTTCTGTTTGCATGTAAAGGGATTAAGAAATGATGGCTAAATGGTCACAAAGGTGAGATATAAATATTATTTAAAGTGCAAGGCTTTGACTTCAGAAAACTATATATGAATAGGGAAATGTTACAAAAAACCCAGCAAAACAAATGACCCTCCTCAATGTAAACTAAAACTTTAAAGTTGATGGACTGATCACTTCTATTATAACTGACAAGTAGGAAGAACAGAGTGGGAAAAAGTTTCTCCCTTTTTTAAAAAGCAGGAAAAGGAGTCACTGCAGTTAAAGAATGTTGATCTTTTGAACCAACTGTATCTTGTCCATAGTTTATTTTAAAGTTTAAAATACATTTTTAAAATAACACTATTTTCATATTAGTATTTAAGTATTAAGCCTGTGTTTATAGCAACAGGATTCTTAAATCAGAATTTAACATTTTCAGCTTAAATGTAAAAAGCGTTTTACATTCAAATGTTACATGTACATACGAATGTCTCTAACATCCATATCTTCCTAATAGAATGACAAGTTATTGTCTAAAGTAAGGAATTTTGGCAATCTGAACCTTTTTGTGTCTTGCCAACAAGTCTATTTTTAAGAATTTTTGTGGATTACTTTTAATGCATCATTCTGTACATTTTAAACCAGTTTTTCATGATCAGAAGACCTTCTAACTGAAAAACTACTTAATGTCTTAAGAACATCACTGCCAATGATGTTCAGAAGTTACCTCATTTAGTAATGTAACCGAACTTTAATCCCTTACAAAATTATCTCCCTGTCTTTCTCATTTCTTTGATCTTGATCCAGCTACTTGATGCATTCTTTTGTATGAACTTAGATTGTAAGCTCTTTGGGGCAAGGAATTATGTACAGTACAAAAGAGGTGCTCTCTCTATTGCAAGTATAAATGTAGACTACTAAATAATATGGAGTGTGATCAATGTACCCAGCTGGGATGGATGGACAGCAGCAGGCCTTTCTGAAACACCTGGGGAATGTTTTTCTCTGGACTTTGTCATTGGAAGTGTGTCTCTTCTCGTTTGTGTTTCTTTTGTGTCTCCTGATAATGTGCCTCTTTCTTCATTCCACCTGCTTTGGAGTTGCTTTTTTGTCCATTCATTGCCTATCTTAGGACTGCAGAGAAGATTTCCAAAATGCAAAGGTAAAAAGCTGAAAAGCCACTTTGTTTTGAGCAGTATTCTAAGTCAATCCAATGTAAGCGAGTATTTTCAGTTTTTTTGTACTTCACATGCACCTCATTTTCCTTGCAATTGTGATGAACTAGATGATCTCATATTACTGAAAATGTCTTATGTGGGATAAACAAAGTTGAGGTTATAAAAACTTAAAACTAAAGAAAATAAATTTGCAGCATTGTTTCTTGTGTGACATGTCTCTGTCCCTTATGGATGGGGTGTGCTGTGTTTCTCTACATTTAGGGCAGAGTTGAGAATTACTCTTCTGATTTCAGCTGTGCAGTTTGTCTCTAAATGGCACTGTATGGGTGGCCTGGCCTTAATCACTTTTTCCTAAAATGGTAAAAAATAGTAAATCATTGTCTTCTGACTCCCAGCTCATTCTAGTCTTAGTTTCTAGTGGAATGTAGTTTCATGAAATTGTAATGTGTTGCAAAAGCACATTACTTCTAAGTGAGTAATAACAATGCAGTTCTTAATCTGTGGGGAAGATGAAAAAAAACTTCTTTATCTTGTTTATTTTGAATATATTTGCATGCTTATGCAGCATGCTTGTCTTGCCACATATATTGATGTACCAGTCTTTGATCATACAGCTGTCTAGAGGAAAACACACAAAAACCAAGGACTTCATTATCTAAAAACAAAAAAATTAAATGCTATGTTCTTGTAATAGTTTTAACAACGAACTTGGGATTGTATAGGCAAGATGTTAATAATGTCTACATACCAATAACCAAATGAGACAATATAGAGTTGTCCTGACAGTACATAAGCAAAATATAAACTTCACAGGAGTCTTTGAATTAATTGCTTTTGTTTGGGGACATGGAGGGGGGAAGTTGAATACTGTGTAATTTCCTTTCAGTAATATTTCTTTGAATTGGCAAAATGGGTTTTAAAGGTGCAGTTTCTGCTTTAAAGGTAGACTGTACATTGTTTGTACCTAAAGCATATACTGATTGTACACTAGTTGTACCTGCTGTACACTGCTAGCGTGTTTCAAAGTGATTTCACAGTACCTTTTTCCAGCCTAATGGTATATAGGTATTCAATGTCTTGCATTTAAATTATTGTCCAAAACAGCCTTTGTTTAGTTATAATACTAAAAAATTTGGTATTGTGACGATGAAACATGAAGTTTGTGATCTCACAGCTTAAATACAAAGCTTTAAGAAGACTCTTAGTACTGTTTATCACACTTCACCAGCATTCTGGGCCACAGAAAGCTAGATTAATTCTATTTAATCTCTGGTAGAATATATTCTTGACACTTTCACTCTTACAGATATTGATTAATTTAATCTGGAAGCAGCTGAAATTACTCTGTGCTTTTGACTGGTCTCGTTTATGAGAGGCCCGTGAAATTATCAAAACATCATAAATAGTTAAAGCAATTTAAGCTGACATTCAGTGGTATGTTGATGGAAACCCAAATTCTGGCAATCCTGCTGTTGAGCCATGTGTGGCTGTATTGTTTCCCAGTCTGTGGGAGATGGGAGCTACATCGTGCTCTGCAGTGCACATGCACTCTGTGGTGTATCCCTTAGAGCTGCAGTGCTGCCTCTTGCTGTCACTTCACCTCAGAGGTCTGACTGCTTTTCTGGCTTTGGCTCAAGTAAGGCTGCATTGAAACTAACAGAAGAGGGGATGGTCCAAGGGGTGGAACAAGTTCATTGTAAGAAACTGCACTCTGGATCAGGACTGTCTTCTACAAAGGGCCTGTGGTTTTTAGTGTCCAACCAAAAGGCAAGTAAGGAACACTGGCATTTGAAAGACTGGTTGCATATTAAGAAAATAAATTGATTTCATATTGAAAATCCATTATTTTCCTGACAGCTGGAGGAGGAGGAAGTGGAATAAGCATTACAACATCTGCAGTGAACACTCACCTAGGGGCTTCTGAAGGCCTAGCATCCCTGACTGGCTGTGTCAGACTTAGCAAGAAATTTATGTATAGTAAGGAGTTTCAGCAATATATGATTTCTCTGCAGAAGGCAAAGGAAATACTTTGGGAATCCCTATGTTAACTTAGGTGTGTATTTCATTAAAATGCGGTGAAATTCAGCACTCTACTAAGTGCTTTTGTGCCTTATTTTGCATAGCTTGAGCTGATGGAAAGCTTGAGTGGTACCTTAGGTATGGAAATACAGAGTATGTTTTAAGAAAAAAAAAAGGAATTTTATAGGAAGTTGTAATTCATTGTATTCTGTCAGAAAATGAAGAAGTGCTACGCCTCAAGCGTGTTACTTGTTTTTTCTGTTACATATCCTGCCTTTGGAAGAAGAGTGGTTCAGTTTATAACAAGCCTTTCTTCTAGAGCTTCAATCCATTGTCTTTCACTGCCCTTGTGAAGGAACTTGGTCACCTGCCTTCTCATCCAAAGGAACCAAGAGATCATAGACCAATCAGGAGGTCCTTTTGCTGTAGAAGGGGACCTAAAAAGCCCATCTTCCCTGGTTTACTTTGCATTTAGCCTTTCAGGGTAAAGTAGCATTAAAGCAAGATGTTCTATGGAAAAACACTAATTATTCATGTCGTTTTTTTCAAAATTAAGAGGCTGGTAATTTTGACAGTTTCTATGGTTTTTTACCACATTGCCTCCATAGTGAATTTGCTAACCAAAAACTTGCTAAAATTGATAATTTCTCAGAACTTTTCATGTCAGAAACAATTTTGTCAGTGTTTTTTATCCTTTTGTCCTCTAGCTTTTTAGAACATTGGGATTTTTTAGGTTTTAAAGCTTCCTTTTTGTAAATACCTCTTCATGTAGACTTTCTTTTCTCTTGTGGAAAAGATTATTACATCTTGATGTAAGGTGGGGGTTGCATTTTAACTGTCACAGCTCAAAACTGTCTTGATCTGAATTAATCCAAAGTGAGTACTGTCTAAAATTGACAGTAGATGTAACTTGGATTGTAAGGTAGGATTTTGGGTTTAAAATTTTCATGAAGAATGCACAGATTTTTGTTCTAACATACACCTATTTTCCTTCACGCCTGCATTGCAGTTTTTAGAGTTCTGTATAATATTTCTTGTATTAGCACTTGCTTAACTGTTAGACTGTATCTGTTTTAGTATTTCAGCTTGATTCTGCAATACTGCATTGATCAGGATGATCAGATAATTTGCAAACTACTCGTTCATTCAGTCTGGTCCCAGCCTCTCAGTTTGTTGGGAATTTTTCTTGGCTATTTCATGTTCTGGTTTTTGTTGGTTTGATATGATTAAAGAGCTGTAAGTTGGAGGTCTCAGATTAATCTTACTATTTCTAAATAGTGGGGAAATTATGTCTATTACAGTGACTGATTTCTGAGATTTAAAATTTATGTCTAACATCATCTACTAAAAACATAAGGCTTCATTTTTTTTTACTTAGGAGAGAGAGATGTACAGGTCTTGTGGATGTGTGCCACAAGTCTCTTTGTAAAGCTTTATTTCAGCAAAGCTCAGTGCTGATTCAGAAATCTGCAGTGTCTGGTTTCATTGCAGAATCAATCTTTCCCAAAGGAGTAGTCCTTAATTTCTTTGACATGTTTCTTCCTTGGTGTTTTCCTGTTGGCTTGTGCTACCAGATGAGTCCCTGGGATTGCAGGTGTGCTCCACTGGGGCCAGCACTAGAGAGCACATAGCTGAGAGCAGCAGAGGACCTTTGCCACCACCCTGCCACCCTGTCCCTCTGACCTCTGCATCTCATCCCACATCTTGCCAGCAACAAGCCTGGTACTGTCCCAGTCCCCCTCCACATCTATTGTAAATCTCTGCCAGTGAGCCCTGCTACTTCCTGAGCAAAGACTCTCCTGCCTAACCAAGAAGGATGAATCCCATCTGATGCCAGCAGGCCTAGTGCTGCATAGGCAATTGCATTGTCAAAAATCCCAAAATTTTGGCAGTGACACCAGCCATGCACTAATAGACTCAGCCCACCTGTTTCTTACTGTGTTGTTGCCTTCAACTGGAAATACAGAGGAGAATGTAACTTGTGCCCCAGATTCCCCACGGTGACGCGGCAAAGAGCACCTTCTTCCAAACACCAAACCCATTTATCAGTGGGAGTTTTTATGCCACAGCACTGGCCTAAACTCAAACTAGTAAATATATTAAACATTTAATGCCGATACACTTATCTCCACAAACAACTCTTCAGGAAACAACATAATAGAAAATTAACTCACTTTCTGCAGCCACTTACATACTTTTCTAATTACAAAAGACTTCCCACAAATACGTTACAGTAGGCTTTTTTTTCTTTTCCTGCAGGAGCCCAGAAATGTGATTAGCTCATTACCACATAAGAGTTCAGTATCTCAAAAGTCTTCCTACAAAATTTTCTTGTATGAAGCCAAGTTAATAAGCACCAACCATTAATGGACTGTGTCAGAGACACAAAGTTGTATCCAGGAGGAGGTAAGGGAAAAAGAATTTCCTAATTTCTTAATTACTTGCTAATTAGTGCATTCTTGGTGACTTGTAAAGCAATTGAAGAAAAAGGGGCTAATTCTTGTATAATTCTAAACAGCTGCTTGAGATAGGTATTAGTTTATGTCTGTATCTCAAATTATACCCTCTGTCCTTGCATACATTGCTGCAGAAACGAGATCAAGTCATCCAACATGTTTGTAAGTGATTTGAAATGTGTTTGACATAGTAAGCCTAAGCAGTTTGATGTCAGAGCCCAGAAATGGAAAAGAGCTACCTCTAACAGAGAATGAGTGTGCGTTACAGTGCTGTGATACACTGCACTTGCTGGCAAGAGGCTGCTACTGAGCACACAGCTCTGCTCCTGCATCCAAGTGAGCTGCAGGAATACAATTTTGTTTGTGTAACTGCAGCTCTACTAGTCACTTCTGCCACACCTGATATGAGGCACGAGGCTAAAAGATGCTACTTTTTTGCTCAGAAGTCTGCCCAGAAACAAGGGCATAGTACTGATGTGAGAAGGTGCTGTGCAGAAATGGTAATTGCCCAATTACTGGTCAGAGGTGTGTGTGTAGAGAACACACATCAACCTTGGCTTCACTCTGTGAGAAGCCTGTTGTGTTGTAGTTCTCTTAAGCTGACTTTGGATTTCACAACATCACAGGTACATACCCAGCTGCAGGCAGGGACTCCTAGGTCCGTTTACGCAAACTCCTAGAGAATCTTGGCAACGAAGGAGATAAATTGTGTAAAGAACAACCTGAGGGGACAACCACTGGGATCCTACTGGTTTGTAAATCATGGAGATGTGCGTGACAGGTGAGGCAGAATATTTGAGGCTGAATCTGGAGCCAGAGCACTCAGGGGTGGTTAAAGGATCCTTCTGTCCCCAGTGTGCTGCAGGCTTGGTGCTGCACAGTCCAAAACCACATCTTGTGGCTGCAGAAGCCTCTTCTCCAAAGATGCCCAACAAAAGGAATCTTCTATTTCCTGGCCACATGCCCACTCTGGGCTGATGAAAGCTTTGCACTCAGGAAGAAGGATAAAGATTCCATTCCTTGTTCAGTAAGTGTAAAATCAGCGTGGAATCTGAATGTATTACCTAAAAACTGAATATAAAATGAATCTAGAACCAAAGGCATGGTGATAGAAATTTTGGATCTAAAACCAGCCTGATTTTATACTAATACAGATTTTTTTTTCCCTCTGGCTGTGCACATAAAGTTGACACCAATTAATTGGTGTCATCTATTTACAACATCAGAATAACTACAAAATTGATTATCCTGGATTTATTGAACAGTGACTATTTACCGAGTTTTGGATTTTCACAATACTTAATTTATGTAGACTGGTAGCATGCACACCAATTCTAATTTGGTGAGACTTTATAATTATTCATAGTATGGGAAAATGTAAACTCTGCAAACATTTGGACAGTGCTAAAACTCATCTTCCAATATCAGCTTCTGCAAATGAAACATCATATATTTAAAACTTTTCACTTTATTAACAATAAATTATCTGGTGGCATCACCAATCAACAAAACACTAAAGAGACAGTGAGCAGATTGTCTGTATAATGATTAGAAAGGCAACATTATCAGTACCTTCATAAAAACTGGAGAAATGCCAATGAACTTATATACATGTACCACTTGCAACCATATGAACACTGAGCAGAAGAAATGCATTTCCAAGTTTCTCCAATTTTTCTGTTAAGTAAGGCAATAATAAAAAGCACAGCATCACAATTAACTACAACTCTAGGTACTGAGCCCTAACATAATGCAGTGCTCAGAGGAATGTGCAAAATAAACACCTGGATTTGCACTTTGATTCTTTGTTGTGTAAAATTAAAAAACAACACGAAGTCACAACTCGTCTTGATTCCATTGTCCAGAAAAACAAAAGCAAAGCTGGAGAATCCAGACTGACAAAGATGTTCTCTCTCAGCCTGTAGTACCATTTGGAATATCTTGAGCATCGGCTAAATGTAGCTTTTGGCTGAAGCAAATCATTAAGGAATAACACTTTCACATATAGATAAGGCATTAACAAGACAGCAGTGTTACATGAAACTCTGCTTACTCTGGGGTATGCACCAGTCCAGACAACTGTTCTGATGAGTCCTATGCTAGTCCCCCGCCAGTAGATTAATATTTCTCAATGAGACTTGAGCATTACCTACCTACAGCATTAGCCTGGGGATCAAGGGCGATGGCGGATTGTTTTTATCACTATTACATATTACTGTCACATTCTACTTGTCCTCTTTATGAAGTCTGCCTGAAGATGCAGGGAATGTAGATACCAGAGCAGGATCTGAAGCCCCGAAAACTAGAGCCTCACCTCCTCAATGCATACAAAGTGTGTAACAACAGAATTAACCAGACTGCAGAGTAAACTGAGTGCTACACTCCTCCACTGCCATCCTGGCTTATCAAAAGCATAGTGTGAAAGACAAGCTGAGACATTCAGCTTTATCTTCTCTGTGGGCTAAGAGCACACATTTGTTCAGTTTCCTAAGCTCTGCTGAAGTACCTGACCCTAGAAATAAAAAATTAGGTCAGCTCCATGGTCAAGCAGTGATAAACGACCACGCACATTTCTAGAAAAAAACTAAAAGGTAATAGAATTCACTTATCAGTGGGACAGATGCCTCTGAATATTGTTGAAGGAATATTACTATGGATGTTTGTTCCAGAATGTCTCAATAACATGCATGCAGAAAGACCCTGCTGCTGATGGGTTTTGCTACTGACAATACATTGTGGTTCACAAGTGGAACATGGTAGCTAAATAAATCACCAGGTGAAAGAAACAACCTATAATTAGATGTGTTAAGATACAGCCACTTATGTATTGGAAGAACCTAAAAATTGATGCTGTATTATAGTACTCATTTAAAAGCACAGCATCACAATTAACTACAACTCTAGGTACTGAGCCCTGCAGTGCTCAGAGGAATGTGCAAAATAAACACCCGGATTTGCATTTCTATTCTGTATAAAATTAAAAGACAAACAACACAAAGGGATTATTGAAGGAATCTGATTCTTGTAAAGACATCAGTTGCTAGGGAAACACACTGCGATTTGACTACAGTTAGTAATTATAATGCAAAATAAACATTTTAGGAAAAGGATACATAGATGAATTTAGTTCTTCTAGCTGCAATATAAATGTAGAAATTATGAGAAATGGCACTTCAGTTAGTCAAAGAAATGCAACAATTATGCTGGTATGCTGAAATGAATACATTAAAACAATGAAGGAAATAACTAATAGTTTGGGCCAAAATGTGTGATTTCTTACAAAAATCAAACCTACACTGAATTCTATACAATGAGCTAAGTTCCAAATTAAGTTTGGAAATTTTGGAAATTAAGTTTCCAAATGCACTGATCTCATGAAATTTAAAGAAATTTTAACAATTCTGGTTTTTATGGAAATAAACTAGACAAAGTGTAGAAGGTACAGATCTATATTCTTTGTTATGTGTCACCTTCCCCAGACATAGGAGGACAGACTGCAGGGAAAGTGGTTGTCGTTCCCTAGTACATGGGCTGTCCCTAAGTAGGCTGACAGGCTCAGGTATGTCATGCAGCCAGCCTGCTCCCCTCCCCAAAGTAACCAGCAGCTGTAACAAACGGAAACAACTCCTGTGTTCTCTCCGAACCAAGAGGAGGGCAGGGCACACCTTGGTTCATTGAAGAGCTATGTTCTCCTCAACTGTAAATCACTACACACACAGCCCACAGCAAAGCTCAGTTCAGGAAAACACTGCTCCTAAATTCCATGATTTGTGCCTTCCCAGTACTTACATCTGACAGCAGTCTATCCAGGTTGGAATCACTGGCTAGTTTTCTTTTGTCTTCAGGAAGTTCTTCCATCTCCCCATAGAGCTCCAGATTGAGGCGAGCAAGTTTCTCCTGCATACTCCGCACATGCTCCATCTGCTCTATGGAACATTCATTTCCTAAAACAACAAGTAAAAACTTTATATAAAGAAACCCAAGAGAGAAAACGAAGATGTGAAGATGCAGCTTTTTATATCAGAGAGGAGAGATGTAGCTTTCTACATCAGAGAATTTAAACATCAATTTTACAACTACATTTGCTTTCTTGGTGGTTTCACTATTGAAGTTTCTGTCATCCCATTTGTTGCTGTGTTGTGCTGAATTTACAGTGGCTATCCAATGTTCTCAGAGTTTTTTAGAATGCATGTGGTTTTTCTATACTCTTGAATTTTTCTCTGATTCAGAAAGGCCCTGTATTTTAACTTGAAATTCAGTCAAAAAAACCTTCTTTCCAATTCTGATTTCTCTGAGGGTTGCTTTCTTGAAATAGATGGTTGATATAATACAAACTTTTCAGGTTCTTTTGTAAAATCTGTGTGGAATTGACAGGCTGACCTAAAACTAAACTTGCAAAAGTAGACATGCATTTTTCTACTTTGTACAAGGGAGAAAAGAAAGCAAAAATGTGCAATGTTTCTTCTAAAACCTCCATCAACTCTGAGGCTGTAAAAATACTAAGAAGCTAAGTATAACCTGGGTAAAACGCAGCTTGCACTGAATTTCATAAAAGTTGTTACCAACAGTCTTAAATGTTCATATGCAGCAAAACTGGGTGCTAAATACGGTTACTTCTTCCTACATAAATAAGTGATTTGAAACTTGGTATCTTAAGGAAAGGTGCTTCCCTGCTGGAAGGACTAATGAAATGGCATATGAATAATCTCACAACACAGACAACCTTACAATGGGGCTATAATTTAAAAATGCATTAAAATCATAGAGTCCAACTGACAGCTGGCAGTCTGTCCGTGCAGCACATTTGTTTGCAAATGTTACCACTGTACAGCTATAAAAAACAACTATTGTACACACCCAATTCATGCACTTACCAAATGCCTGAAGTTTGCCAGAGTGGAAGTCATTCAAGAGACTCAGAAGTCCCCTTTCCATTTCCTGGACATCTGATACATCTGTGAGAAAAGAATGCTGGATTGGTGCTGCCTGTGCCCCTTTTGCTTCAGCTCCTGGAGGTTTGGCTTTCTCTTTGATTACGCTAAAAAAAAAAAATTGAACAAAACAAATATTACTTCCTGCTTTCAATTTCACTGTAAATTTGAAATTGAAAGAAGTGTACATCTGAGCTTTAAAATTAAATGGGAACTACATAGTGCATATTTCAGTCACTGCTTTTAAGATAAACACTGGACCTCCAGCTTGTCTTACAAATAAAGAACATCACTATCTCAACATTTTGATACTGCAAAATGAAGGGTTCCAACAGTCTGCTTGGACCACACATCTGTGATGGCCATCTTAGTAACCTAAAGCGGGCCAGCATTACCCAGCAGTGACACGTAGGGCATTAGCACAGAGAAGACCTCTAAGATCATCAAGTCCAACCATTAACCCAGCACAGCCATGTTCACCACTAACCCACATCCTCAAGCACGACATTCATGATTTTTTAACATTTCCAGGGATGGTGATTCCACCATTTTTCTAGGTAGACATTATCTGCATAAAATCACCCAAAAAGCATCTGCAAGCCAGAGAAACCCCCTGAAAAATCATACTCTCCTCCTGTCACAGACATCTGTAGACTCCAACCCCTGTGGAAAACAGCTGGTTATAAGCTCTGGAAGGTGACCTTGACTCCACATAAATTTTCTTAGAGCTCTTTCTTTCAGCCCACAAATAACATCCCAATTTTGTATATCTCACCATCAAATCCACTGTCCCACTACTCTAATGTACCAAATGAAACTAGTCTGTGCCCAAACATCAAATTGCTAAAAATGGTCTACAACCCTTCCTGCAAGAAAATCATAAAAATCCCTAGATCCCATACACTTCTCTCTAGACACAGCACTTATTCGGAGCACCATGTGCCCATAGAAACTACATGGATGAAAATTAATAACCACTTTAAATCCCTGTGAACACACAAGCAATATGGAAACTAAACAGGCAGCTCCCAGTGAGAAGCAGCATGTTCCATCTCTGACCCAGAGACAGACAGACAGACTGCATCCTAATACAGTTTAAGTAGGAGGCTGTCCTGCAGCCTTGTGATTAATCTGTTCAGAACCTGATGCAGTGAAAAAATCTGAGCCTAAAAATTTTAATTTAGAATACTATGGGATATTAAAAAAAAATCACAGACTTAAAAAAGAGGCTTTATTTAATTAGTGAAGATAATGGGGTTTAAAGCACAGTAAGGCTTTCCCATGCTCTGCAAATTCTCTCTTTCTTATAGGAAATAATAATTCTTTGTCCAGCCCAAGAGCTTCTGTAGTCTATAAAACATCATATAGACTATATGCTATAGAAACAACCAGCAGTCCAACAATCACCATATCCAGTTCAACTCAGAGCAACTCAATTTAGGTTCTGCTTCAATTTCAGACTTAATGGTTTGTACAGTAGACAGGTCATCCATTTTTCTACCTGATTCTGGTGTTTAATAAAATAAACTATTGGTCTTTGAGAACTTATTGGATTCTTGCAGATAAAGTGAAAATTAATTAAATACTCCATTATCACAGTAGTAGTTCCTCACATTATTATGTCAATTACCTCTCCTGCTTGATAAGTTCAAGGAATTATCTGTATTAGCACTGCTTGGTAAGTTTAACAATTGTGCCAGAATGGCCAGAACTTACAGCAAAAAGCACATTTTCTTCTCTACACAATCTTTTGGACTGCAAGAAATTAATTTCTAGTAAATCCCAGGATAATAATGTTGAGACTTGAGTAGACTGTTCAGTCAAGTGCAGAAGCCACCAATTTATAGCACATTAGTATTTACTAATATTTCCCTCTAAGTATTAACACGGTTTTCCTGAAAAATAATGTATACACTTTACATTGCAGAAATTAATTATTTATCAGGTCAATACTGCATCCTTCAAACAGACTCTCTGTGCTGATGCTCACAGTTCTGTATTTAATCTTCAGCTAAAACTCAGAGGTCAGTAAATTCTGCTGCCTCTCTCCAGCTAACATTTCCCTTTAAAATTCCTCTTCGTTTATTTATCTACTGTGTCTGCCACAGCCAAGAAACACATTTTCTAACGTGCAGATAAATTAATGTTCTCAAACTGCAACCAACTTATCATCAAAAAAACACAAACTATTCTGATGTGACACTTTCTGAAGAACTGAATGTCTCTCTTTACGCAAGACACTGCCCCAACTGAGAGGTCCTCAGTCACAAAACACCTGGAAATTCCAGTTCTAGCTCATCCTGTTCAATTTATGTCCTTCATTTCCTGCCGTAGTTGTCAGTTCCAACCTTGCAGTCATGTAATATTTTATTTGTTGCTCACAGCTGTACATCTAGTATCTCCCATATGATGCCCAAATCTGATCACCCAACTTGTGTCTTTCACCAGGCACACCAGGCTACACTCTGCTTCAGCTAAATTGTTGTTGGTATGAGTTTACAGCATTGTGTAACATTTCAGTAAGCTTACAAGAAAAGTATAAAACACCTTCCGTTGCTGTAAAATAACCATTATATTGCATTAAACATAAATCATGTTGCTAAAAAAGACACATCATCAAAACTTTTCACAAGTCTGAAGCTCTTCTGTCATAGCCAGTCTAAACAACTTTAGACTGCGTCAGCATTGCCAAGCTCCTGGCTCTCACTCCCTCTAGGTCTGCAAATGGCCCGAGCTTACCGTTTTAACTTTGGTTTTTGTACAGCAGGCTGTGGGGCAGGGTTGGAAAAGGCTGTACTTTTACTGACTGGCACTGAGCTTTTCTTGGAGTTAGCAACCTGAGCAGAGTGACTGGAAGATGATTTGGGGCTCCTCCTCTTGATCTTCCTTTCTTCCATTTCTTCCAATTTACTGCATCTAGACTAATGTCTTCATAGGGAAGGAAAGAAAGTGAGAAAAAATCCATTAAAACTGGTATTCACAATAAAACCAAGTAGAAAGACAGCTCATGGAAATGAAACTTATAGTTCCTTCAGAGATGAGCAGTCCCTCATTTCTGAGAACAAGAAAATCCAGTTTTTAGGAGAAGCTGTCTGGCCTGCTTGATGAGCGGAAGGGGCAGGACTTAAAACCTCCATCCGCCAACAGGTACCTCCAAATGATCTCAAGCACTGTGTCCCGTGGATTACGCCTAGGAACACCACGACTGCTCGGGCAGGCAAAACACCGACAAGTGCTGTGGCACGGGGATGCTGCCACCCATCCGTGCCACAGAACCGCCTCTGCTGAGGGAAACTCAGCCGATGCCGGCTTGTTGTTCCTGTGACGCAGCTGCTGTTACCGCAGCTCCACACTTGCTATTACTGTCACACACTTGCTGTCACTGCCGTGACACGTTTATTGTTATTATGGACTGTTAGCACTCCTACACCACCGACGGGCCCTGCCCAGGTCCGCACGCACAGCCCACCCGTGTGCGGTTACCGGGCGCTCCCTCGCCGCCTCCTCGCCGGTGAAACGCCCCTGACACCCGTTACACCCC
>NW_005054316.1:3921716-3922863 GCF_000277835.1 Geospiza fortis | reverse complement strand
CCCCCGCCCCCGCGGGCGGACTACAGCTCCCAGAACCCTCCGCGGCGCGGGGCGGGGTCGCGTGCCGGCGTTCGGTGGCCGTCACGGCCAATGGTTTCTTTCTCCCGAAATATCTGATCCAGGTCCACGCGTGTTAAAGCACGCGGGGAAAAACCACCGCACTGCCGACCTGGTCCTTTTCCCAGGATACCGTGCGGTAGCGCTCTGCCTTCTCCCCTGCTCACTCTATCTCCTGCCTGTAATTACACCCCAGCACAACCCGCTCTATACTGAATAGGCCTCAGCTGCTTTTGGTTTTTAGGGCTTCACTGAGCACCGGGCGCCTCAAATTAATGATTTACACCTATGGAAAAATCACAGAGTCATTAGGGTTGGAAGGCAGGATCTCCTAGAGCAGGTGACACAGGAACATGTCCAGGTGGGGTTTGAGGTCTCCAGAGAGACTCCGCGACCTCCCTGGGCAGCCTGTTCAGTGCTCTGCTGTCCCCGGTGTGAGGAGGCTCTGCCTCGTGTAGAGGCGAAACATCTTCTTTGACTTTGTGGAGCTCCAGTGAGGGGCCTGACTCATTTGTAGCCTTTGTTACCTGTGTTTATTAGCAAAAGTTTACAGCCAGCTGAACGGTGCTTATACAGGCGGCAGCTGAGCCCGCCGGGAAATGATCCTCAGGTGATGCAAGGCATCGCTCTCTCCAGATGGGATCAGCAGTAGGAATTCTCCTCAAGAGGACATGCTGGAAGAACTTAGTAGGAGCTATGTGGGCTAGGAATGCTGCCGGTGGAGCAGCAAGTTCCAGACGACAAGAGGACATGGTATTCAGCTGAGCCAGGGCAAGTTTAGATTGGACATTAGGAGGAATTTCTTCACAGAAAGGGTGACTAGACATTGGAATGGGCTGCCCTGGAAGGCGCTGGAGTCACCGTCCCGGGGGGTTGTTAAGGAGAGACGTGACGGGGCACTGAGTGCCATGGTGTAGATGAGGAGGCGGTGCTCGGTCACAGGTTGAACTCGCTGATCTCAGAGGTGTTTCCCAACCCGATTGTTTCCGTGCTCCCGCAGCCCTGGAGGGTGGAGGCTGGGAGGGGAGCGGAGTGGTCGGCAGAGGGGCCATTCCCCCCGGCGGCAGCGCGGGCCGTGCCCGGGGCTCTC
>NW_005054316.1:3912564-3921698 GCF_000277835.1 Geospiza fortis | reverse complement strand
GAGTCATGGGCAAGGGGGACGGGGGGACCCATCCACGTCCCCGCGACAGATGTGCCCGGAACGGCCATCGTCCCAGATAAACGAGGAACCCTGCTGCCACGCTGAGTTGATGCAGCTCTCAGTGTCATTTCCGACCTGGATTTCAGTCCTGAGCCGTTGGCTGGCAGGAACTTAATTTTCAAGGCAGGAGTATAATTAGCAGGGTGTGCCTACCTAGCCCGAGTAATTAACGAGTTCAGCCCCACCAAGTCTATTTCCTGGTGCTGTCGCTATTGTGTTTCTGGTCATCACTTCTCACCTCAGTGCTCCCTACCGGTCCTGGCTTTGTGGACTTGAATGGTCGGCACACCTTTCCTACCTATGGCTGGTAGCCTGAGCTGTTTCCCTCACATGTGACAGTAGTTTGTGGCCTAGAGAAATTAACTTATCCACTATCTCTACTCCTTGTCAGCTTGAATTGCTTAAACCTGCAATGAGATCTTATTTTTGACTTGAGAAGCATGTTGTTCATTACAGTATGTTTTGTGATGAAAACTCTCAGACATTATTCACACACCAGCTGTGAGGGGTACTATAATCTGCATCATCCACAGTGAAAAAACATTGACCAGAAGCTTTACTAGTGTTTGCAAGTGTGTGTCCCCATATGAAGCTACCTCATGACTTAACAGGAGTGCAGCACCTAGAATGCATCCCTACCTCTGTCCAAACTATCCATGATACCAGGAGAATTAATTCTCCAGTCATATCCTGATACTGAACCTTTTTATGGACCTTGAATTAGAGCTGAGGGGCTATTCAATAGCAGCGTCTCATTGAGACTTGGATGGGATGTTAGAGCTGTGAGACAACACAGTGGCCACCTTGAGACCCAAAAGGGGAGATTGACTACAGGTTGACCTTCAGTGGACATTTGGTCCCTGTAATTCACCTGAGAATCACTCCAATTGCAAAGTATTTCATTGCAGCAGGACACAGTTTGGGTCTGGGGAGCTGGATCAGTTCTGATACATTATGCCCAGTGTTGTTGCAAGAGGTGTGTGATAGACTAGTGATACACTGACAACTCACTTGTGGGAATAAACAACCTGAGGATGTTTGCATGTAAGCAACTGAAAAGAAAGAAATTTATCTCTGTAAGGCTGGAGATGCATTACACCAAAAGGCAGTGGTACAAGACTTAAGGGACAGGTAGAGAAGTTGAAACAGCTGATTCTGTAATACAAAGCGCTTCTGATATCTGGTTTGGCATGCGTTACAGGGAAACAAGAGCTAGCAAAAGTCACACGGGCTGTGAGCCAGACACAAATCCTCAGTCACAGGGCTGCCCAAGTAGAATCCTCATTTGCACACATACATATATGTGTAGCATAAATATATAGGGGATTACAAAAAGTGGACAAATTGAGACTTACAGGCAGATTTCTGCAACTGTTTGGGAAATTTCTATAAGTACTGCTTCTCCAGGGTAATGGAGAAATGTTGGGAATGTTGGTGTTCATGCAGCTCATTTCTCACATGCTATATGAGCAAGTAAATGTACTTGCCTTGCAGTTGGTATATAGAGGTGTGGTTTGTTTTCCCCTGTGTGATTAAAGGTGTTCTGTTTGGATGGAAGGTGGCTGGGTGTCCTTTGTTTCTACCACAGCAGTTGAAACAGAATGACTGATGGCCTGCTTTTAAATAAAGGGGAAATGTTTCCATCACTAAGCATTTTAAAAATAAAATTACTTTCATATTCAGGAAGCAGTTGAATTCCAGTTAACCCTGCTTCAGTTTAGTGTCTCAGTAGGAGGGAACAAATACTACAGAGAAGACAATAAATTTTAGCATGCAGGAAATATTTTGCTCCAAGTGAATTACTTATCCCTGCACACTGCACCACATTAGAATTATTATTAAGGTGCCTCTGTTATTTTTATATCTGATTTAACAGAGCCTACAGGGCAGATAATTGGAAAGCATCAGATTTTATGTTTTCATAGAGAAAGTAATTCAATAGTGAATAATTAATTTCTTTTAAAAGATAATAGTAAGTTAAGAGCAAAGAATTAAACGTACTGTGGTCTTGATTTGCTACTAGAAATCCTACTGCAGATAACGCTGTTGCCTAGAAACAAAGTTTGAGGGAGAAAAAAGACATGTTTTAGACTATCTCTATCTGAGATTTTGCATAATTTTGTATTGTGATAATGATTCATAGTGCAGGAAAGGTTTTTTTCTTCCTTTAAAAGGCTTTTTTTTTTTCCTGACAACTCCACCATGCATTACAGTGGTAGCATTTGTGTATACTTGTTGACTGAAATGCTCCAAGGGTAACAATGTTTTAATGGCAACAATGTTATTGTTAAAGCAGCAAATTAAAAACTTAATTGAATCTGATTTTATTTACATGTATATCTCCTTACAAACTAGAAGCCCACCTTTGAAGATGCTTTGAAGAAGAACTTCAAAGAAGTTGTCTGTACTTTGTATTGAGATATGCATGCAAATAAAATCAGATTCCTCTTTCTGAAAACCCTATTCAGTTAACATGAGATGGCAAGTCGGTTCTAAAGGCTTCCAAGACAGTGATGAAAGCACTGGGTTCTATAGCTTCTATAATTAATTTCAGATGTATTTCACAGGTTGGCACCTTGTACGCATGGAATCCTGACATTGCTGTAACATCACCTTCCAGAAAAGAGCGTGGTCTGGGACAAATCTGCTCATAGGAAGGAAAGTACTTATTGCTGATTTGTGAGGAGCAGCATAACAAGGGGTATATGTATCTATCAGCCAGATAAACATGCAGAACTAAGCAGCAAAGTTGAAATTATACATATAACTAATTACCACTAGATTAATATGGATGTAAAATTGCGTGGGTTAGACACATGTACTCTTTACAGATTGGTGATGGATATGTTCTCAAGAAATGTGACTGAAAATATGTCAACATGTATACTTATATTGATGTCTCTCTCCCCACACTATCATTATGCTAAGTGAAGAAATATGATCATATATGAGAATATGATCATATAAAAGATCATATAAATCATTAGATTTATGTATAATTATTGATCAGTTTCCACATCTCTAGCATGAATAGTCCATTGAAATCAGTACTGTTACAAGAACAAGCAGTTTAAAACCTCCACCGGTATTGTGTGCTTATGAAGTGTTCTGATTGCAA
The DNA here is from genome assembly GCF_000277835.1 of Geospiza fortis. Lineage (NCBI taxonomy): Eukaryota > Metazoa > Chordata > Aves > Passeriformes > Thraupidae > Geospiza > Geospiza fortis. The sequence goes on along the minus strand of NW_005054316.1, from coordinate 3,918,520 downwards.
AAAATCAATACTTGATTGGCTGCCAAGACATTAAATACATTACCTGCTTAAAAACTAATGAATCTTTTGCCTGAATGTGGATGAAGAATAAAGGACCTCCTTGGGCCAGCAGTGTGGTGATTCAGGCAGCCAGGACATAGTGACGAGGGAGGAAGGAGGGAGAACAGAAGGGAGTTGCTAAATCCCTTGGAAAGCAGCAGAACTAGGCCTCTAAGGCCCAAATGTCCCTGGACAGCCCCACCTGTCCCCCACCCCACAGCCCAGGAGTCCAGGAGCCCCAGCTCCTCCCCATCAGCTCAGCCTGGGGACTTCAATTCCTGCCTAAGCTAAGCATCTCCAACTCTCTCTTCAGCTCCTGCATGGACACCTGGAAAATTACTTTTAAAGAATGTTATTAATATATCCACTAGTTAGTCTGGATTTCACATTCACAGTATCATGGAAGTAATAGTGGTTGGAAAGCACTTCTGGAGGTCATAGCAACATGAGCTAACTCAGTTTGTAAGAGACATCATGAGGTCTAAGTCAAAGCAGGTCAACTGTGTGCATAGACCAGGTTCCCAGATTTTATCCAGCCTCTCTTGAAAATCTTCTAGGATGAAATCTGCACCAATATTCTCTAGCACAGCCTCCTCCTCAGAGCAGGGCTACTGCCACATCAGGCCATCTGTGTCTTTGTCTGGCCAGGCCTTGAAACATTCAAGAATGGAAACTCTACAACCCCTGCAGACAATTTGTTCCAGTAGTGCATTACTATACTGGTGAAGAAGCTTTTCCTTATACAATTTCTAGTTGTTTAAAAACATGTTGATCTTTTGTATGTGTTCAGTAGAGATAGAAGATATTGTGCGGTTACATTTACCTTCCTCTAAATATTTAAATATTTGTAATATGCATTAAGATCCCCAATGAAAAAAACAATATTAAACTGTACTTTAGTTGTTTTAGCAATCCCATTACTCCAGGTGGAAAAAGAAGTCTGTCATTGGCTCTGCCAGCACAACCAGTATTTCAGGTACAGTCCCAAACCTAATAAAATTTTTCAGACTCTATCAGATGTAAAACTAAGATTATCCATAAATGCAGTGGTGGTTCCCTAGTGCTTAATGTGTTGTCCTTTAGAATTATTTCAAAATGGTTTCCATGGTTTTAGATGCTGACATGTTGTAAAAAGAGTAGGATTTTCTGAAGGATAAGGATGATAGCTGATTTCCATCTCACACTACTGTCTTGCTTGGATGATACTTACTTACATGTTAAAATACATTATAATCAAATAATTCCATCTACATTATAATCAAATAATTCCATTTCACTGATTTTATAGTAAAAAAGCCTTTCTCATAGGACTCAACCCATTGATAGACATGAGAAAAGGCTGGGATAATATGGCACCACTCCTGCATGCATGTTCAGTAATTGACAACAATTAACTTCATATGAGGTTTTTAAAAAGTTAAAATAAACCTCCAGCAAATTCTTCCCCCTTGGACAGCCTGCTGAATTATTTTTGCAGGTACTCACTGGGCTACTCACTGTAAATAGAACAATGTTTACAATCACTCTAAGATTATCATCATGGTGTTTACAGAATTCTATGAAAATCAGCTAAAATGAACCCTTGTAAACCAAAATGGGGAGTAAATTCTAGAAACAATACCAGATCAGAAAACATGTGACAAAAGGTTCTTCTCTACAGCTGGGGATGTATTGTGCAAAGTATGGTTTCTGATGTATATTATAGAAGTAATACATAGAAAGGATTGTTGGATTTTATTTAAGGTAAAATTGGTAACACCTGTTCTTGGCAGGCACCTGCTCTTTTCCACTTTTAAATATTGAATAATGTTTATGATTGATTTAGTACAAGATAGAACATGCAGCTCATATCACAAAGATCCAATGCACATCCTTTGTTTTCTGTAGCCTGTTTTTAAGCTGTTCAGTAATTTAGCACAAGAGGATCATAATGGAGTAAGACCTTGCAAGGAAAAAAAGCCCAATATTAAGGCCACAATTGAAATAAAATACTTGTTTGGTTGTTTTAATAGTTTGTTTAAGTGCCTACAAAAATGGATTTATTTTCTTTGCCGGTATTTACACTTCATGTCAGTAAGAAGAAACTACTATTCATATTGTCTCCATGAGATGCCACTGAACAATATTACTAGTACAGAGTAACCCAGGCATGCCAGGGAAGGTTGAGTAAATAAAGTTTAACTTTTCAAAGCAATTTCAGCCTCACCTCCACTATGTACAAACATAGGCTTGAGGACATAATCACCTGTACACACCTCTGAACGTCATGGGCAAGAATCCCAATGGTGTGAGACTCTACAAACTCAGGGAGCAAATAAACACAATTCCTACCACACAAACCCTAAACCAGATGGACACAACACAAAAGAGGAAAAAGGAAGTGTAGATTCCGGTAGATAACCTGTATCTACATGATCCACCGTGTCAAAAGTTCTGCTGGCATCACGGGTAATGATGAATTCATAGCTTACAGGAAAGAATTTGTAGGTCATTTTTTTGGATGGATCATTTGGCTTAAAAGAAAACTGGTCGAACTTAGGGTTTTCTTTTTAAGCCACACAATACAAAACTATCTCAAATATGTGCGGGTTTTTTCTTTCTTCTTTTTTTTTTTTTTTTCCCTAATGGTAAACTCCATATCCAAAATGATAAGCCTCATTTGGAAACTTCAGCTCAGGAAAATCCAGTAATTTTTCCAAGTGAGATCCTTGAAGATTATGCCCTCAAGAACTGTGAAGGCAAGCAGCTAGGTTTCCTTTACTGAATGTGCTAAGAGTATGAAATACAGCTGTCACAGTTATAGAAATAAACTTATATTCTAGAAATATAACTCAGATTATTAAATTAATATCAAAGTAGAATTGTGAGTTATTTGCAGCCTGCAATTTTTCTTGGTCAGATTTGTAGTTGGCCTAAAGTAATTTCTCTGTGTTGTTCAGAAAATTTAGTTTCCTTCCTCCTCTATAGCTTGGTGGCTTAGTACAAATACAACTGCTTCGATGTTTTAAGAGCATCAAGTGACTTTTTCTTCCAGGCTAGAAGATATGTTACTGAGAAGTTCAACTGACTAAATGTCTGTTCTCTGAAAACAGACATTGGAAAGCATGTTTGTAATTTCAGACTGTGTTTTGTTATATATATACAAATGCAGAACTAAAAACAAACACAAATCCATTGCCTAAAGAGAATAAGTGTACACAGAAATATCTTTATAGAACACTGTTTCCAAGCAATGCAGACACTAAACAGTACTCTAAAGTTTTCTTTTTAATATGATTTTACTCCAGTAACTCTAATTAGCAAAGGAAAAATTAAGCATCTGAAGCATTTTCCTTTGCATTGGAAATGCTAAAGAGGAATAGCAGATAAAGTTCTCAGCTCCAAACAGGACAACTGTGACAGTGGGCACCATATTGATGTAGGATAAAGAGGGTCTTTGGAGAAATATGTTTAAGGCTTAAATATGAGCATTTAAAATAAATCAGTGATGGAATACAGCAGGCATGTGAGCAGCACCGTTTCACTGAAGGCAATTGTTTATAGAGTAATAGTTAATTATAATATGGTACAGTAGATATTTGTCAGAATAATTCTATTTTAAAGTTTCCTTAAATTAATTGTAATACAATAATGGGTTTACATGATACCTCTTTTAAAGGGATATTAATAAGCTCCTCCTGACTATTTGGAAAGCATGGTAAAGAGTTATAGAGTTCAGTGGAAAATGACTGACTATATGGCTTCAATGGATTGTGGATCACAATGATTGCGTTAGTATTTGAAACTGCAGTTACAGCTGTCATTAAATTCAAAGCACAGAAAAACTGACACAGCAAAGAGACAAATTGGAATCATTGTAACACTGTTTCTTTGCTTTCATTTGGGTTTTATTTCTTTTTTAATGTGTATGTACAACCAGGGATTAAATATTCAAACTTCTGGAAAGAGACTACAAGGGTGAGTCCTGGGAGGAAGCTAAATACAATCAACTATTTTTTCCTTCTAAAGAAGCTATTCCTGAAATACACTGAAATTCTTTACACTTTCTTCCACCTCATTTCTAAGAAAAACTAAGCAGAAGTTCTTTAGCTGGATTTCACTGTATTTAAAAGTTGATTCCTATGATATTAAGCAAAGCATAATAATGTTTTTTTCTTGAACGAAAGATTTATTTTGCTAGAAATTATTAAAACTGGGCATGTTCTAAGGAATGTGTACTCTGCCAAATCTAAAAACACTTGGAAGAGAAAGGAGGTCTGTCTTGCATACTGTGCTACATGTTTTTTACTGATTTATGAACAAGACACTGATGCTTAGTTTGTACAGTTTGTTGGGTCCATGCAGTGAAATAAACACAGCTGCATTTATTACAGTGATTACATAATCACATATTTGGTACTCCCAAACTTCTGGGAATATTCAAAGAGTAGTAAAAATCCTAATTTCCTTTACCCTCTCTTTTACTCTCAATTTATTTTATATTTAATGTAAGGCTTTAGTTTGTATAAGTTAGATATTTTAGTAGTAATGATTCTGCAACAACGGTAATTTAGGTCATTGGCGCAAGTTGTAAAGAGTGGTAGTGCCATTGCATAGTTCATAGAAAATACAAAGGTGCCACTTATCACAGGTATTGCTTTGAGTGATCCTTAGCTCAGCTACTCCAGGTAGCATAGACTTTACTACTCAGTGTAATTTCTAGATAGCCATAATGCCATCCATCTTTCAAACAATTCCTTTAGAATATGAATATATTTTATTTTACTTTATTGGCAGTATGCCAGTCTTTGAGACTGAATTTAGAGATAAACACCAAGCTTTGCAGCACAAACACATTGTATTTCATCACACACATCACCAGGTAGATGAAATTGTGCAAAGGAAAATAAACAAGGCAGCCAGAGACCTTTAATGATCTACCACAGTGACAAAGTCTTCCCAAATGAATATTTAGGAAGAAAAAAGAAAAGTTCTGGCATCCTGTAAATATCCAGAACATGGATAGTATGCTAAATATATTTAGGAAATATTTTGTCTTTTTTTTTTTAATCTGAAAATGGAGAGGGGAGTTTAGACAGTGGTAGAGTTTCTGATTTCTGTAGATTTCTGCACACACTCACTATTATAATTTCCCCAGAGAGTGTTTCATCCACGGTGGAGGTCCCAGGGAAAAGTCATGCTCACTCACAAGGAAGAGAATGGGGAAATCTGTGCTGGTTGATAGAGGGTTTATCATGCCCTGCATTTTTTTCAGTGATCAAATTCTACATTTTGTTTATGAGGCAGAAGCTTAAAACTCATTCATGACTGACTAGCATGCCATCCATTTGTGTTCATAACTGAAATGAAACAGGGTGACATCTTTTAAAAAAATGTTATATGTATAGTTTAAAGAAGTATTTTGCTGTAGCTGTAGTCCCTGTTGGTAGGAAGCTAATACCTAAAGAGAAATTCAGTTCTTCTTTGGTGACCAGCACAGTCTGTGTGTTTGGGATGCAATTAAGAGGCTTTTGTCTGTTGGATGTATTGTTTACCCTGAGTCCTGAGGCATTCATTTGAGATGATAATCAGCTCTGTTAAAAGAATACAATTTCATATTGTTTGATGGAATGTTTTTTTCAAATTGTTTTAGAATTTGGTACAATATTTAGTTAGTGAATCAAAATGTAAACTGTGTAATTGCTTCAAAGAGGACCAAATATAATACAATTACAGAAGACATAAATGTGGTCAGTGTCCTAGATAAATAAAAATTATATACAGAACTTACACAAGCTTTCAACATGATCTGTTTTCATTAAAGCTAAGGATAGCAACAAATTACTTTGGTCAGCATCTATGAAATTTCCATATGTTTATTCTGATTTTCAGTTGATAATTCCTGCAGCCTTTGTTTTTCCAGATGAAGGTTTTCTTG
>NW_005054316.1:3911754-3912542 GCF_000277835.1 Geospiza fortis | reverse complement strand
CTGTACAGTCACTGGCTGTTTGCATACCTGTAGTTATGTAGCTCAGTAATAATGAGTAGTTACACATGACTTAGATTAGATATAAGAAGAATTTTTTCATGGTGAGGGTGCTGGGGCACTGGAACAAGTAGCCCAGAGAAGCTGTGGATGCCCCCATCCCTTGAAATAATGAAGGTCAGGGTGGATGGGGCTTTGAGAAACCTGGTCTAGTGGAAAGTCTTTCCACTTTATCAATGAAAAAAGTGTATCAGAAGCTTTTCTGCTATGGAAGAAGTGGAAGCGCAGAATGCACTCTGCTAGGAGACACAGAAATGTCTCAACCAAATGAAGAAAATTAGTATGGCAATTTCAAGGAGTACTATTTTTGACCCATTGAGATAATTTCTCAGCAATTTGGTTTCTCTTTGGGGAGATATAGGTTGGGATTGTTTCCCTTTTCCAAGAACTGGAGTCTTAAAGGCAGGTTGTCTCTGAATTCCACACAACTACAGTGAGTGCCAGTCTGTTTTTTTGCACTCTACTCAATTGAACACCAGGTCCAAAAACCTCTCATGATCACTTGAGTTCTGAAGGGGCTGTTATGCTATAGTTGTATTTTCCTAGGCTTTATGATCTCTTGCAAGTGTTTCTATTCACAGTCTCGATTGTCTCCACTGTTCAGCTCCCCTGAGAATGATCCAACACACTGCTGTGTCTTGAAGTGCAAAGAGTACATTTTCCTGCAATTTTTTCACAGCATGTCACCTGCCTCTTTATATGCAGCAGAGCTGCAGCTCTTCTACACTGAT
>NW_005054316.1:3906684-3911718 GCF_000277835.1 Geospiza fortis | reverse complement strand
GGAAGGAAGCAGGGGTGGGAGAGCTCCTCTTTTAGAGGCAAAGAGCTGTTGCACGTTGTTGGTGTGCAGTTGAATCATATCCTCAGGCCATCACAACTAACACTTCCTCCACAGTGTCATTCCCACTGCAGTTAGCTTTGATTGTTCCATTGCACCACTAGTAGCATGGCTTTTATCCAAAGACAACTGTGTAGAGATAGAAAACTGAGAAGGGGTTTGAGAGGTTATAGGCAGGCTGAACACAGCATGCTGACTCTCACACTTCTGTGGACAGGCAGAGCGCTGTGGCACAGAAGAGCTCAGGCCAGCTAAGCAGAACAACCCAAGGTCTAAACCAAAAGCTGGACAGACTCAAAGAATAAGTTCCAGCTTAATATTAGGAGTGAGAAAAGAGAAAAATCACTGGGACTTGTGCAACAACCACTAACCTTTAAGAGAGTGCTCAAGAAGATACTGAACTCATCTACGTTGGAAGTGTGAATACATCTACTCAGTTCTTTAAATTACAGGTATAAAGGTGTTGGAATTACACTACTGCCTTTGTTTAATGTTGACAATAACATGGTGAAGAAAATTAGAAAAATGCACTGCAGAATGAAACAGAAAATGCAGCTCAGTTCCAGGCTTCATGTAAGAGCGTGATCCAGGTATATACCAGACAAGGAGAGCTTGGAGTTCACAAAAGTTGGAAATTATTAATGTTCAGGAAAACAGAACCTTGTAAGTAACCTCTGTCAGAGACAAACCCGTCGTCTTCAGAGAAGCTCTGCTATTAGTTTTAAAAGAATATCCACAAGATTCTTTTTCTGGACAAAGAAGGTCTTTTGGGCTATGCTGGGTATGAACTCAAGCACAAAAAAACACCAGTTCCTGATGTTGGTAATCTGGAAGAAAAGTAAGGATTGAAAGTTCTGCTGCATAGTCAGGCAAAGGTGATCTGTGGCCTAATGTAGTAGTGTAGAAGTTTAGAGAAACCCAGCAAAGCAGCTATAATTTTGTTTTGCTGTAATTGATTTTATAATTTGATATTTCTATAATGCACAAAAAGTATGTAGTCATGAGGGAACAGACTTTATTGAGAATCATGTCATATCCCATGTGTTGCCTATCTTATGCAGGTTTCCTTGAAAAAAGTTTTCTGCTAAGACAAATGACTACATGATGATTAAAAGAGCTCAGTGACCCAGTAAGACTGAAAGCATCCACATAGTTTTGGTTAACCAAGAAAGAATAAAAGGTCAGAACTTTTCTTGCAGAATTGGTTTAAGCTTACACCAGACTTCTACAGCTCAACAGCTAAAATAAGTAAAAAATACATAAGCTGGCTATGTATTTTATATATTGTATATAAAATGTATGTATATATTATGTCCAGGACATTGAGCTTACTTTCTCCACTACAAACAAGAGCTCACTTGAGCTGCTTTGAGAGTGACCAAGAAATGTCCTCCTCCATTCCTACAAGTTACACTGTTGTTGTTTCTGTGTATCCATTTTGGTTGGGTTTTCCGAGCCTACACAGGCAAACAGCTTCAATCTGTGGGTTAAAATACAATGGATGAGCTTGGGGATCCATCCAAACTACCCTCTTGGCACGAAGGTACAATGTCAGGAAGAGCTGCCTGATGTTACATGGTTGGCCCTGTGACTTTTGTTCTACTGCTCACCACTTGCTTCTGAGAGCCCAAAGGGATTGCAGAAGTAAGCCAAGGGAAGAGCAGTGTTCATTCTGCAGTGGGTGATGAGTAAGTCCCATAAGACTTTTCTTCTGTTTCTTGAAGTAGAACATGAAAGTTATTAGGTCTTTGATTTGGTAATTTAACTTGAGGCTTAAAATGCCAAAGGATGAAAGCTACAATTCAGACATAATGAACTTTCCAGTGAACTTGAACTTTGATTAAAAATGTACTAAATATTGGCTTGAAATATTTAGTGGAGTCTCTGCTGTCCTTTTGTCTACCTTTCTACTTTGTCTCTCATTTTTCTATGCTCTGTTCCTCTTCTGAGAGGGTCTCCCACTCCTGACTGAGGGTCTTTGGAGGTGTGAGACCCAGAAGACGGAGTCACAGCTCTGCCAGGCAGAGTAGCTGTGCAAATGGAAGTGACTGCTGCCCACAGACCTCCTTCTCCAGTGGATGCAGCTACATGGAAAGCAGCTTCTTGCTCCCACAGTTACAGAATTGCCAAAAAACTGCACTGAGCGAGCAGGCAGGGCCATGATGAGCTCCCCCAAGGGCAGTGTCCTGCCAGACAGCAGGGACAGCACCAGGGCTGTCACCTTCCGGCCAGTGGTGCCTGCCTTGACTCAGTGTCCCCCTGGGCCTGCAAGAGATTTAGAAGGGTCAGGAGCATCCTTGCAGCTCTGCCAGAAAAAGAAACATTTTCCAGTTTTAACCTCTGGAAACAGACAATGTGCATGGCTACCTGAGAGAGATAGGGTGTCCCTAAGAAAGTCTGTACTTCTGCTGAATTTTAAAAATTCAGTAGAAATTTTAAATGCTTCCTTTTCAGCATGATGAATGCTTTAAATCCCCACTCTGTAAGTATTTAAGCTTCATTTTCTTTCCTATATCACTTCCTTTAGCACAGAGAGAAACAACCTTCACTGGTTTCAGTTAACCTATCTTCACATTTAAGTCATTCAATATTTACATTTTTTACACTTGTTTTCTTTTCTGAGTATTTCATGTGGTAACAACCCATCCCAGAAAAGCAGACCATATAAATTAATGAGAAAAAGTATCTTTCTGGAATAAACACAGAGACTGTGAATATTTCAAAAACATCAGTACATCAGTGCATTTAAAATTTAGATTTATTTCTTAACTTGGTTTAACTGGCAGTCCTAAACCACCTTATTTTATGATACATTATTCCCACCAGAAATATTCAAGCTGTCAAAGGAGTTTATTTTAGTTTGCAAACATAAGAACCAGTGAAATAGGTAAAGTAGACTTCACTGGCAGTGAAATCCCATTCACTCAGTTTAGCTAAGGCTTTTTACTGCATTTAGATGTTGCCTCAGGCTTTGATTTCTGGCTATTATTCTGTGCTCTGATCTGTTCTAAGTGCCTTTTCCTGCTTACAGATGCAGGAAAAACATGCAAAAATATTTGCAATATTAGGATGTGATCCACATTTTCAGAAAAAAAATTAGAGTGGTAAATGTACCTTTTTGAAAGTATCTATTAATAAACTTAAAAATTAGTAATTTCCAATCAAACAAACACACAGCCTTATGAACCCTGGCAGATTTGTTGCTGTGGGTTCTTTTCAGCTGGCACCTGAACTGACCTCTTTGCTCAGTTTCTTCCTACTGTGTTTTATATTGAAGTCCACCTCATTGATGGTACTCCTGTAGTTTAAACATACCATACAAAGAATCACTCCTCCCCATTCAAACATGCCAGCGAGCAGGATGTATTTTTTATCAAACAACTACCCAAAACAAACATGTCTAAGAATTAATGAAGACATTATGTCCCAAAATAAAACCAGGAGAGTTCAATATGACAAAATTACTGCTTCCCATCCTCTGATAATCAATCCTGACAGCTTCCCCATCGCAAAACTAATTCTTTGGATTCCTTATGTGCCTAAACCCCTGATTAAACACCATTTTGCCTGTTTGCACCATGTTCTTCTCACCAGTTTCTATAAATATTGCCCATGTACACTCAGTGGTACTGTCTGTAACACAAAACCAGTGGGAGCATTCCAAGTTGCAAAGCTATCCATTGGTAACCTGTTTGGACAGAGGTGTTAAGAAAGGAGGCTTTGTTCTTTATGTTTTAAACACTAGATGGCATTGCTTCCTCCCCCTGCCCCCCAGGGAAAACTCGAAGATGAAACTTGCCTTGATTAATGTAAGAGAAGAATTAGTGGTTTGCAAGTTTTGCTATGACTTGATAGGCCCTTCAAAGCCTTCCCTGTAAATGTTAACTCTCGAGTGTGCCACCAAGCCTTTGGTTTGTATTCCTCTGTCTGCAGCCCCCATACTTCTCCACGCAGCAAGGAATTTCTGAAGCACTACTGATGGAATGGTTTCCTTCAGGATTCCTTTAGGTAACGAATGCTAAAGCTACGGGTGATAGATACTATGATGCAGAATATTTTGTTACATAAATTGCGTGTCCTCAAGATGCTAATGAACGCGGATACATCCCTGGACCTTTCCTTCTCCAGCTGATTCTGTTTCTTTCATCACATATATTCATGAGCTCTGGCAGGAGCCAGAACAAGCTATGAGGCAGGAAGGAACTATACAACCGCTTTTCCCCAGGGCCCTTTCCCACAAGAAGAGAGGGATTGGGTTCCTCTCTTTATCATATAGCAGGAGCCAGAGCCAGTAGGGCATTGTCCAATTAAAATTAAATAGCAGCTGTTGACAGTTGCTTGTGGGCTAAATTGGTTCTGTGGGGAATAGCTCATTAGAGCCGGCATCTCCATGAAGAGCTGATTGTGTCCTGAGCGCGGGGGCTTCTAAGGCGGGAACCTGCCTTCGGTCCACACCAGGGTTACGTGCAGCATTTGGTGCTGCCACACTCGCTGTCACGGGCCAGACTTTTCTTCTCCTACCTTGGTGTAAATCTTACTAAAAATTAACCACAGAGAACGCGCCGTTCCCAGACAGGCTGCTCATCTTCCCCTGCCTTGGAGCGGCACCCCTGGCCTGACCCGCAGCACGGCAGGGGAAAGGGCTGAGCCGAGACGCGTCCCGTCTTGCTTGGCCCCTTTGGCCGAGCAGAGGAGGCCGGGCGGGCTGGCTTGGTGAGACCCGTGTGCGGCCAGCCACAGGTAGGCGGCGGCCTCCTGCTTTTCCCAGGTTCGTGGAGGTTTTTTTTCCTCCCTCCCTTCCCTCCTCCTCTTTTTCCAGCTCTCGCTTTCCGGGTTGGGAGTTTGGTGCGTTCAGAAAAGTGCCCGCAACGGCGCGGGGTTCCCCAGGTGGAGCTGGTCCGGGCTTTCTCTCCCCTCCTCCTCTGGCTGCCTTTCCTCCTTTGTGGCCGCATCCAGGGCGCTTCAGTCCCCTCCCAC
>NW_005054316.1:3840508-3905468 GCF_000277835.1 Geospiza fortis | reverse complement strand
CCCCGGTGCTTCTGTGCTGCCGAGCCCTCGCTCACCGGGGAGAGAACGTGTCCGCGGGCGGGCAGCGGGCGGGGGGCGCCAGCACCGGGAGCTGAGAGCGCTGCCATCCCGGGGGAGTTTGTTTATGTGCTTATGCCGGGTATGCGCTAGACTTGGGATCAGCCGAGCTTCTGACAGTTCAGCCCACATGCCTGATTAATTCTTTTGTATGTGCATGGAAAGACCTCAGTAAATAGAAACCTAGATGTATTTTGCAGCTGGGTTTGTGTCTCTCAGTTCTCTCGAGCTTCTGTTCTTCGCGCAGAGCTGATCTCAAACTTTGGAATTTCAACTTCATACGGAGCTCAGGCAGCAAGATGTAGATTCGGCCTCGGATTCCTAAGTACTGGCAGCATGGGAGGCTGTTCTTAAGTTTTTTCAGAGCTTGTAAAGTGGCCCTTAGAAGTGACTAATTGTACACCTACACAGAGCTATAGAAAAAGGTGGTTTGGTTTTTTTTTTTCCTGAGCTTGGTCCAATTTTGCAGAAAGGACCCAGTAAAAATTGCATCTGGTACATGAAGTTTTGTTTATGCTAGACCCAGCTCCCCACAGACAATGTGGGAGATGGCTTGCAACATCAGCTTAGCTTTCTCAATGTGCTGGAAACATTCAGGAACCCAAAGAGTTGTGTTGCAACTTTTGTGGCAGCTATAGAAGGTGTAAGCCCAGCCTAAATAGGGTTGTTGCTCAGAGTCCACCGACAGCTTTTTTCTGACTGGAAGTAGAAAGCTTGCTTTCCATATGGCACACTTATGAGCGAAATTGATAAGGAAATAAGTTAATTGATAATTTCAGAAATAAGATTTAAAGAGTATGAAACTTAACCTGTTTCATTGCAGAAGTATTCCTTATGGTATGCTTGAGTATGTGATTTCTCTGGGGGAGGACACCTCCATCATCCATACCAAACCTTGTGGTTTTTAAGGGTGAGGGTAAAGTTTGTGCTAACCAGTTTTACTGTTTTAGGTGCTTTATAACTGAATGATAAATGTAAGGACAATTTCTTCCTCACCAGGACAAGTATAACCTTTCCTGCCACTATAGTTGTGTTAATTAGGCGTGGTATGGTGCTGTCACACTTGGAATGCAAGTGTGTTATTACTGAGGATACCTGCAGTATAGTGGTATATTAAATTGATTGCCTGATAGGAAGCAATATTTATTTATTTCAGTTTAAAGAGAATGCTAATGATTACCATACACTGATGCAATGTATATAAAGGCAAGGGGGAAATAAGGCTACTGCTGCACTGAAACCCTGAAATTCTAGGTGTCAGACTCTTAGTGATTGTATTCTTTCTTAGTCATCTTTTTGCACAAATTATATATTCGTGAATTGTTGGTGTTGTTGTTATAGCTCAGTTTTTCAGACTAAGCCTGTTATTGCTTTTAATTTGATGGTCTTTGCTCTTGTGATCGTACGCCCAAAATGGGATGCAGTTCTTATGTTTGATTTTAAATTCTTTCTAAGTGTCATATCTTCTGTTCATTCAGTTTTGCTACTTTGCTGCTGCTGCTGCTATATTCACTTTTCAAAGATCTCGTTCATTTAAGTCTAAGAGAATTAATGATTATTTAGCTCTATTTTTTTGTGTGTGTTTTGGTTGGTTGTTTGTTTTTTGTTGGGGTTTCTTGTTTTGTTTGTAAAGGAAGGTTATTTTATTTACCTGTTCAGTCAGTAGGAATTGATGTGTAGGCTGAGCATATTGTCATGAAACTGCACATAAAGCTATGACAATTCCTATAGGCTTTCTGGATACTGCAGTCTGCTCAAGGAGATCAGGTAGGATGCTCAGTTGCAGTTAGAGTCATGAACATCTCTGTAATACAAACCATCAAGACTTGTCTGCAGATTTAACCCTGTTCCTGACATTAAAGGGAACTATATGGAAAACAAAGAAAATGGTTTAATAATGCTGTCTTTGTTTGGGAACAACAGCAAGGGGGATTTTTCCTTCCAATTTTTGAAGCCTCATGGAGAAAGCTGTTTGCTGGTGCAGGATGTAAGAACAACAAGGATTGTATAATTGCTTTCCTATTTACTAGGTTTTTACTAATCATAAACCTTTTCAGATATTGTAAACTACTGCACCTTTTGTGGTGCACAAGTACACACACAGGTGCAGAATGACATTGTATCAGATGACTTAAGTAATTTGCTCTTGCATTCAGGATGAGGGGATAGGACACTGTACACCTACTTTTCAAATCACGGGTAATTTCTACTTGAATAAATGTCTTTTGTTCTCTTTGTGAGGCCCAGACAATAATTTCCTCTTGCAACTGAAGGTCCCAGAACAACTTTTGAGATCCCAGCATGATGTTGTATGGGAACGACCAGCAGAGGACTAGAAAACTTCAAATCTGGGTTACAACCACTTTTTGGGAAATAGCTGCAAACTGGCACCTGGTAGAAGATATGCAATGTGTGTCCATGGTGCTTGGGAAAGTACATACTTAGAAATTGTTGGTTTGTGGTTTGTTTTTTTTTTTTTGCACTATCATAATTTTGTTTCAAAGTTAAGTTTACATGCAGTACCCTTCCGATAAGAGGGGTCCATCAGTGTTTGTTCCTGGCTGAGCATGGGCAGGGGTGTGAGGGAGGGAAAGCAGGCAGAACAAAGCTCTTTGTCTTCACTCAGTCACTCTCTGCAGTCATTGACTGTGCTTGCTGCTCTGTCTGTACAGTGCGTCCTTGTGTGTGTGTAGGATCCATATGCTCCTAGATCTAGATGTTAGAGTATGAATAGGTAAATGTGCCTCAGATGATCTCTGATGTTTCTCTTTGGTTACAAACTCACTGGTATTCTGTAGGGAATGCATTAGTTCAAGGACATCCATTCACTGCCCCACATGGGAGAGAACTTTCTGATGTGGCAAACTGGTTAAGGGTGTGCTGTAGTGCAGTAGGTGCTATGTCTATGCAGCCCTTACTAGGGATAAACTTCCCCATGTCTGGAATTCATCTGTGTCCTTCAGCTGGGAGGCATCCTTTCCAAGGCTCTTGTACTGGTGTGCCACATGTACTCGGAGAGTTTAATTTCATGTCTGCTTCAGCACTTTGAAGGCAGCTTTCAGATGTATGCAATCTTGGTGATGGCTGAATTTTCAGATTCACTAGAATGACTGAGTTTTCAGATTCACTAGAATGACTCTGCTTTCTCTGGTTTGGTTTAGCTCTCTCTAATTTTTTGTTTACGGTGGTAGAGAAGTTTTTCGCTCTATCCCCCCAACTGAGAAAATTGTGCTTGTCTTGATTTCAATACAAGACTATTTTTAAGGCCAGTTAGTAAAATGGTTTCCTGACATGTGTTTGAGCTTTGCATAATAAGCAGGGTGTTGTGCCACAAGAAGGGACATCAAAATATGGTGAGACACAGCCCTATGGGCTGATGACTGCTTTATAACTCATGGTGATGGGAGGCACTAATGGCTGAAGGTGCCTTATAAAATTCAAGTGTAGTATGCAGTACTTGTGACCTTAGTTCAGCTGCACTAGTCATATCTAGAGAATTAATTGGATTCAGTACATTTTTGAACAGTCTTTCATCAGGTTTTCATTAAGCTTATGTGTGTTGCTGTTTTGCATGATGTTTTGTCATATGTTTCCAGCATCCAGCTGCCATAATGTGTTTTACACCATGGGACTTGCCTAACAGCTTTTTATTTTCTAGCAGTGTGCATCTGTAGCTGTGACCTAGCATCAGGTGATGGAGTTTTTCATCACTTTTGGTTCTCAAATGCCAGAGTGGGTGAGGACAAGTGCCTCTTTGAAGTGATCAGAGCTCATCAAAAGGCATATGATGGCTGCAGAGAAATCTTGCATGAATTACAAGGCCAGCTCTTGGGAAATGCTGTGGGGCCTTAAACAGTCATTGTTTTTGTAGGGCATGAAGAAGGACATTTTTTCCATTAATATTTGTCTTCTGCCATCTGCTGTTATTTATGCAAAAAATATTATTGCTGTCCTTTTCTGTAAATCCCAATGGTTTGACAGACTGGAAGGCTGTTCCTTCCATCCTCTCTGCTATTTATTTTAAAGTCTTTCTGAAGAGATTATTTGAGAGAGATGCTGGGAGTTTAACCTAATGACAACTTCTGGTTCAGTGTCTCCACTAGCAGGATGGGGTTTGGCCAGTTGCACCTCCTGTTTTAACAAGGAACTGATTTTGTGGGAGGGAGGAAATGCTACCTCCTAATTAGTGTTGCTTAAAATCCTTCAGTGTTTGATTTTAAAGGCACAGCATAATAATTTGATTTTGATGCACAATGTCTATACATATGTATGTTTTTGTTGTTTTTTTTTTCCCCTCCAAGTTTAAGGACATTAATGCAAGAGAGCTGGGAGTGTGGGGAGTAAGGCTTTCTATTTGTCTGCATGATGGAAGGACAATCCAGTTTACACTTCATCTCCTGCTATTTTGTTTAGTAAGTATTTTCCACTCTTTGTGTGCAAGGCAGTACTGGAGCACATTTCCTGCTTTAGCTGAACAGGAAGCTTTATTCAACTTATTCCTAGGGAAACCCCTCCTCCATCCCAAGCCACCAAAAGTGAGCATTATTTGAGACAGTATCAGCAGTAGGCAGCAGATGAAGGGGCTGGCTGGCTTTCTATAGTTTCTGGTGTAAGGACAGAGAATACGTGATATTCATCATCCTGCAGCAATAAGAAGAATCCTTCTTCAGAAAATTAGGGATAAAAAAAAAGTCAAACAACACACCCCCACAAAAGAAAACAAAACACACCACAACCAAAATCCCCAAACTAACCACCAAAACCACAGTGTGCTCATGAGAAAGCTTTGGTGAAGAAAAGACAGGCTTTTAGGTGAAGAAAAGACAGGCTTTTAGGTGAAGAACTCTGTTCTAGCACTATTTGGGAGCTACAGTTCATCCATGATTGCAGATGCTTGAAGTGACTGCACTGTGGTACTTCTCTCTGTACCACAGTGAGAGAAGATTCAACAGCAAAGTTCAACCATGTTAAACAGTTAATTCCTAAGTTCCCCCTGGGAAAGAAAAGAAGAAATTTTCTCTTTAACCCTGTTGTAATTATTCAGTTTGCTACTCAGAAGCAATATAACTCTTGTTTTATTTAGCTAGTGCAAGACTAATTATCTGTGGAGATTCAACCTGATCCAAAGGAGATTTCGTTTGAAATAAGCAGGAAGAAAGTCTGAGTTAGAAAAAGATTTCCCATGGGGATGGTGGGCCAAGTAGTTGTCCTGCTGAGTGGCAAAGCTCCAGCTGAATTCAGTTTGATGAGGGTTTGGCTTGCTGTTCTGAAAACAGCTGACACTTTTTGGCTGAAATGTAGGGCTGCTTTGTACATGGCCCAGAACCTATTATACACCACCTACGAACATTTATTTCCGTGGAACTTATGAGTGGCTTGATCATTCAGGAAAAGAGTGTTTAGGAGAGGTAGTTAATGAATTAAACATACTTGTATTTAGTTGTTCTCAATTAGGATCTATTTTGAAGGTTGCTAGATATTTTAGGATGCACTAAAATGTCCTCAGAAGTTTTTCTTCCTATTAGTATTGGCACACTCTCGTCTTGGTTGAGTGCAAGTTAGTAATCTTGTTCTTGTGGGCTTCTCTCTAAGCTAATATGAATCTCCTGCAGAAGAATAATTTTTTGGATGAGCCTATTAACAAACATAGAACAACACAGTGGAGAGCCACTGAAATTCCTCAAACCGTCTATCCTGGAATTTAAACCAGCCTCTAATCAACAGAAAGTGGGATCAGGCTTTCAAGGGGGGTTGGGAGCAGCTTATCCCACACATGCTTAGTGTTCCCTGCATCTTCCACTGAAGTGTTTGGTGCTGGCTGCCCTCAGCCATGAGGTACTTCATTTAATGTTGCCCAGGCCAGATTCACTGTGGTAATTCCTGGCCTTTTCCTGTGTTTCTGGGTGAAGGAGCAGCAATTTCCCTTTCCTCATCTTCCTTTCTTTTCGCCTACATGCTCAAATAAATGATAAAATAAATGATGGCATGTTCTTTGCTTCCTGTTATCTGGAGCACTAGTGCAGCAGAAACAGAAAGGAGGATTGGGAAACTGAAGGAATTAAAAGACACACATTGAAAGCTTGGCAATTATGCAAAGCCCCAGTTTCTTTTGTAGTCCTAAACTAGCTATCAGCAGGCGAGATCAAAGCTGTCCACCCTAACAGTTAACAAGATCAATTAAACATGCTAATTAAATGTTGTTCTTGGCTGTAAGTTGGATAGGAAACCTGCTGGTTAGATGGCAGTCTCCAGAAAGCCTGGATGTCATGCAACTTAAGAGACTAGAAAAAATATTTTGCTACCTGTGGGTTTAGCACAGATTAATGTGGGTGGACTTTGTGAGTTGTTTGTACTTATATCCTGCCATATTTTAGTTGGGCAGGGCTGCTTCTGGCTTCAGGCTGTCATGGGTCTTTTCTCTTTGTCATTTGTAAATTATGGTGATTTAAGTTAGGCTGGTTTTATTTATTTATTTATTGGCCTCTTGTCCTTTAATCAGCATTGTGCATATGAGATTTCATTGCCCTTCAAGAACTAGGAGTAGTTAGAGTATAAATGTTTAAGGTCCAATGAATGTGATTGAGCTTCAGGCACTCTGCAGTCTGGAGGCAGCGTAATTACTCCTGCAGAGAGAGGCAGAACCCAGTAATTGCTTTGCTATCACTCTTCTGGGTAGTTACCCTGTTGAAGCCACTGGACTACGCAGTTTTTAGGTCAAGATCTGATTAATTTTTTTAGTTCCTTCCTCTTGTTTTCTCTTCCTCATTTTCTTTAGTAGTTTTGACTCCTCACTCACTCTGTGCTCTGAGCTGCCTCTGCGTGTTCTGAGGTGTGACAGTCCCAGTGTCTGCTCTGCACCTCATCATCCGTGTCACTTGTTAAAACTCAGCATTTTGTCCTCCTCAAATACAACACTCTCTGCAGGCCGGATAGTTGATTGGGTCAGTGAGGAAGGAGGTGAGGACAGAGGAAGCAGAGACAGGGAAGGGTGAAGTTTGATGCAGCTTCTGGCTTTCTCCTGACAGCCCCCCTCACTCCTCTATTTCACAACCCCTTGGTGTTAGCCCCAGCATAAGGCCTTCCTGCCTGGGGTGGTGGCACATAATAACTGAGTATGCCCCTTTCTTCATTTCTATTGCTTCCCTTCCAAACATGTCCATTGCTCTGCTATAGGGTATAAAGCAAGCACAGAACCATTTACAACGTTACAGTGATGGAAGTGAGAATATCAAGGTATTACTTGAAATTAAAAAACCCTCAAAGGAACTGACTTTAATGTGTGTCTGTGGCTGAGTTCTTACAACTTTCAAACTTAGAGGACATTTTAATGTTTCAGTAAGTTTAATTTCCCTAATGTGAGCAGCAGCTCTGTCTTAATTTGAAATTCGACATCTTGATAACAAGCTGATCTGTTAAGTTAGTTGATTGGACATTCCTTTTACTGTAATCAGGCTGTAGCCTAGCTAACCAAATTTTGATTAATCCAAGATTGTAATTTTTTAATTAACTTAGCTACTACTTTTCAGAGATTAGGACTAGAACAGCTGCCTCCTGAAGTATATTGGAACTATGGATGCTCTCTGAAGAACTGAGCCACTTTGTTTTTTCTACTTGCACTAAATGCAAATGTTAATCATAATGGGAAAATGATAGCAATTTCAAGCATATTGAGTAATAGTGACAATGGTGGGATTTTTTTCCCCTGGTTGAGCAACCAATTGGAAAATGAAAACAAGACACTTCTACAGTATGTTTTAAATGGTAATGTGTTGTACTTGAATGCTCTTCTTTCTTCTTGGTCCTCCCATTTTTAAAATTTTTTTTTTGTGTCAAAACGCTGGATACAGAAGAGCTCTTGTCAGCTTTTAACTGGTGGGATAAATATTGCCACTCACTGGCTTATATACATTCCTTGTGTCTGGCTGTTACTTTTGTAAAGTTTCTCAAAATCTTGGGTTTGAGTAAGAAAGCAAGCACAGTCTTTCTCCTTGCAAATGGGTATCTGTCTTTTGTTTTCTGCTTCAGCAAGTTTTAGCTTTTGGCAGCAGATGGAGTTTGCTTACAGGAAGCTCAGCAGGATCCAAGATGAGTGCCTTGTGGGTTATCTCTAGTGGCACCTTTTCGTCCTGCTGCATGGAAGGGAAGAGCTCCCAAGCAAGTGGTGTTGGCTTTCCCTTCCTGTTCAGTATCTAGCTCATGGTGAGTAACTGAGTCTGCTTGGAACGACTGAGAAACCAAGCGATGCTTGACTAATATGGTATCATTAAAAGTTAAAAAGAAAATATCAAAATGTTGTTAGCCACATTGTCCTTAGGGACACTTAAAACATTTTGAAGTAGAAAAAAGGACCTAACTACCAGGAAATGGGAACAAGCTCTTACAAAACTTTTCATTAACTGTGGTATTTGATCTTCAATTTAGAAGAAAGACAGCAGAAGCAAAGCTTGATTGATAACATAGCAAAATCCATCACCCATTATTCTGGACATGATGCAAATAAAATCCTTTCTTCTACTCAAACTTTGAATTATTTTTCTTCCCTCCAATACATATCCCAGACACTGAAAAATATTTGTTTGCAGAAGTCCAAGAACCCAAGAATTTCTGAAAATGACCACTCTGTAATATTGAAGATATATGTTCACGTGAATATGAACAATAATGCAATTAAGTACATGGTTATAGCCTGCTTTATACTATTTTGATTTGTAGTGTTGGAAACATGTAAGCCTTCTTATGTGGATCTTAAGATTTTTAAATATGAGAAAGAAATAAGTTTGTTCCAGATTTGTTGTGAGGAAGAAAGAATGAAAATACAGAAATGTTCATAAATACATCTTGGTGTGTTAGTTAGATGCAGTTTCCTAAAAGTTGTTCATTGAGCTATTTCCTTGTTCTATTAAAAAAAAGGTAGGAGGTCACTATGTAGTTCCTCCTGCTAACTTTATTTTAATAATGTGTATGTGATAGAAGATTGGGTATTTTAGGGTACAAATATACTTACCATAAACTCATTCTGCATGGCTGAATGCATGCCATAGGGAATGGCTATGGCAGGAAACAGAAGGGTGATAGTGGGGTTAGGACTGAAAGGTTTTGTACCAGCTGCATTCACGACCCTGTTGGAAGCCCAGATATGGGAAACTGGTACGGCAACAGATCTCCGTGGGGCCAACACCCTTCCTGCTATCTCTGGCTGCTGCCCTGGCAGTGGGGAGCATGTGCAGCCCTGTTGGGCAGGCTGGGGCAGCCCGAGCCCTGCAGGGAGCAGTCCTGTGGAGGGGGGCCCTGACCCCGTGGGGCTGCAGCTGGGCTCAGCCCCGGTTGTGCAACGCCAGCCAAAGTGGCTCTGCCTCTCGCTTCGGAAATCACGGGTGGCATCCAAGGCGCAGGGTTTGCCTTGTCCTGGGGAGGCAAGCAGGATCATAACAAGGGTGGTTCCAATGTAAATACATGATTGCAGTTGATTTTGAAATTACTGTTGCTGTTATAATTGTATAATAATTACGAAATACGTAGAATTTTAATCTATAATCGTGATCTTTACCTTCAGGAAAGAAAGGGAAGCTGGAGAAAACGAGGCAAGCATGCCTCGTCAGTTCTCTTGCCCTGCCTTGTCTGGATGGTCAGTGGTAGGACAGGGCTGCCCTTCTCCAAATCTGCATGGAGAGGAGAGTGACTGTGCTTGCATATCCTGGAAGGATAAATTAAAGGAAGATTAAATTGCAGTGTTGGCCTGTTTGCGATAACAAAGTTCCTTAAAACACAGCACAGCCACAGTGCAGATTGAAGTGAGATTTAGAAGGCTCTTTGCCCTGAAAGAGTCTAGTCATAACACATATGAGTGAATCCAGAAGATGGTAATTTAGTTAAGTGTGGCTTAAAACGGTCTGTTTTGAAGAACCCAAAGTTTCACAACAGTTATGGGCTTTTTTGAGGTCTAGAGGAAGAGCAGGTAATTAGAAATCCACAGAGTGTTTGCCTGAGGTGAAGAATACCACAAAAACATACAGCTCTTGGTGCTTTTTAGTTTGTCATGTTACAAAAGCCTCTGTTTGTCCATATCTGTTACAGAGACATTGTGTCTACTGCATGGTAATGAAGACTAAAACCATCTGCAGTTCTTATTATCTTGCCTGCTCCCACTCATTGGCTTGAATTCTGTAATTTGTGATGTCCCCTCTGAAGAGTGTGGTATGTAACATGGGAGGGGAGTGCTCTTCAAGGCGTGTTGTTTTGACCCTGCTGCTCTAACTGAGCATGTTTTCCTCTCCCACCTCTTTTCCCAACACATAAAATACAGTAGCTTTTTCTTTACAAAACATTTTTTTACTGTTAGTAATCTTGCTGACAAATCGTGAAACTTGCTTCAGTTTGGAAATAGCTGCAGCTTGTAAAAGGTAGGATGAAGAGTGAGTAATTTAGCATTGTACATAGACATAATGTGCTGCAGGTTAACACATTAAATATTTAAATTATTTAAATGCATTGTGATGTGCAACTGGTAGAAAAATGAATTAGGTCATGATAGACAAAAGCTTGTCTTCTTTTGAGCTCCTGTCAGCTTGGCATGTTTGTGCTCCACTGATTTTATCACTAGTTATGTCTATGCACATATGGTATTTCTAATTTAGATTAGTATTAGTGGCTTGTAAAAATATGAATAAAGTTAATCCCAAACACAAATGAAAGCATGGGCATATCTCTAGTGGAACTTTGAATTTATTAGGGAGAATATCTCAGCTTTTAATAAAGACAGCCAATTGGAAAAATGACTGACTGGCAAAAGGCAAAGAGCAAGTGCAGGTAGGAACTCTGTATGTGAACACTGAAGTGAGCAGTGTCACTCACTGTCATCCTGAAAGTTGTGCATGGTCATGGTTAGCACAAGAGCACAGCCTCCACTTACAGGGTGTTATAAAAGATACTTTAACTGTGTGCCATTGCTGCATTACCTTTATCCCCTGCCTTGGTGGCTGTTGTCGAAGCTGAGACAGTGAGTTTGAATGGAATGAAACTTTTCAAAGGAGAGTTCTTGAAGCTGCTTAAGTGGTCACCAAAGGTCCTGTCTTGAGAGTGTTGCAACCGAATGGGTAAACCTATAATGTTCCCATGGGTCCACGTGTTGAGCTAATCCAGATCCCTCTGGATGGCATCATTCCCCTCAGGCGTGTCAACCACACCACTCAGCTTGGTGCCTGTCACCTGCAAAGTTGCTGAGGGTGCACTTGATCCCTTCATCTTTGTCGCTGATGGCATTAAACAGAACTGGTCCCAATATGGCCCTGCTTGTCACTGATCTCCATCTGGACATTGAGTTATTGGTCACTGCCTTCTGTCTGTGGCCACCTAATCCAGCCCCCTACTCAGGACAGGCTGAGTGGGAGCCATGTGCTGAGGGCTGTGTGCATTTGGGTTTTGAATATCTCCAAGGATGGAGCAATCACAACTCCCATAGTAAAACTGTTTTTCCATATGCTCAAATGGAGTTTCACACATTACAGTTTGTTCTCATTGCCTCTTGCCAAAGCATTGTAATCACGAACATGAATACACTACTTACTGGAAAGCTGTCCTAGAGAGATACTAGAGGGACCCAAGATGAACAACAACTTATTCAAGAGAGCTTTGGTAAATATCTGTCCTGGTTTTGGCCAGGACAGGGTAATTTTTAGATGCGAGGGTGTGTGGCAGGGACCCAGATGTTATTCTGTACCACCTCAGGCTATTGCTGCAGGCAGGGAGGAAAGGGACTTGCTCTTATATTCTCCCTCTCTCTCCCTCTCTCTCCCTCTCTCTCCCTCTCTCTCCCTCTCTCTCTCTCTCTCTCTCTGTCCTGGGGAGAAGAGGTTTTCCCAGTTAAGAAAAGGTGAGGGAAGCTGTCGGGTATTTGCTTATTCTCATGGGCTATCCATGTAAATAGTTTCTTTGTCCTATTCCAATTTTTATTAATATTGCTGCTGTTCGTTTTCTTATCTCATTGCTGTTTCCAGTTAATTGTTCTTATCTCCACCTGTGCCTCCAGCTGGAGTGAAGGGGGAGCAAGCAGTGGTGTGGTGTGGTTTTAAGCAGGAGTACTAAATTGGAAAATACCATTCCTAAACTGTGACTATGTCTTAGCACATTTATTTGAAAAAGGATGGGCAAGGGAAGGTGTCAGTTAATCAAGTTAGAGAGCTGGGAGCCAAAAATCACACTCTAAAAATTAAAAATAATATTTTTTATTTTTACTTATAATTATTTACTTGAGGACTTCTGACCTTGCAGTGCTTTTTGAGAAGAGCTTTAATACTCTCCATAAAAATACCTATTGTTTCTGTTGAAAGGCAAGGTAATAAACTTGATCTCAGAAAGATGGAAACTGTCTCCAGTGGAGAAAGTGGAAACTGTTTCCAGTGTCTCACCTTACAGATCCTGCTGGCAGTGACCTCTTAGGGAGTGAAAAGCATTCACTGTGTGCAGGAGGAGTCCTGAACAACCCTTCCGCATGCTCAAGAATTTCAGCAGCGGCTTCTCTTTGAAATTCTGACAAAGATCCTTGGCTGGGTTTTTGGAAACTGTCTAGGATCTAGGTTACATTGCTACAGTACCCTATTTTTTGCTTGTTGATGGGAGCTTTATTAAGGAGGATGGAAAACATACCATATAGTTCTGTTCTTCATCTTGCTTGGGGCAAGCAAGCGAACTCCAATGAGAATTACAGGAAACACCTTTTTGATCATCCACAGCAGCAGTTGATCAAATAAAGCAGTTCCTCAGTAGCCTGAGTTGCTGCTAATTAAACACATTTTCCTATCCTTCCCCTAAGTAAGCAACCCTTCAGGCTGACTTAATTGCCAGGACTGTGTGTGATGGTACTTTAGAAGAAAGTTGTGATTTAAGGGCCAAATCAAAGCTATTGGAGAGAAATAGTTTTAAAATGTTTTTGCTAGACTGCAGAATTATCTGGTGTTTTACATAACTTATAACTTACATACATGGATGGCAAACTATCATTATACATTTTTTTTCCCAGTGCAAGTTCATAAACTCTTGTTAAAATTGTCCAAATTCACATGGAGGAAGCCAAACTGGCATTCAATACAGCTATATTTAAAGCTCTTGGCAGGACTTTTCCCATATGAAAGATGTTATATGTAAACTCTTGGAATAAAACTCAGAGTTTTGTGATGACAATTCTACAGACTGCCAGATCATCTAAAATTAAGAGATTTTTAAATACTAGATGAGAGTTCTGTGTCAGAGTTCTCTTGTCTTACATTGTCTTTCTGCTGTCCATGTAAATTGATTTTTCTTACAGCACCTCTGGGAAATATCCACTGGAGAAGCTTGTAATCTCAGGTATTTGGCACCTCTGTTGCTTTTTGCCATGGAATCCTGCAAAAATGGGGTTCATTGAAAAGTCTGCTCTTAAGTATTTAAGTGTAATGAATGATTTTTCTTTTTTTTTCTCCCCACATTTTGTTTCTAAGGAGAACAGTTATAGCCTGTAGAATACATCCTGTTTTCTTGGCTGCAATGAAACCCTTGCTTTTTATTGGTAATACCTACTAGTTTTCTTCTTTGTGGAGGCTGCCAACATCTGACCCAGGACTTCTTAAAGACAAAGGCTAATAGAGATGTGTTCCTTTGTTTTGTACCGAGAGGAAAAGGTTGGGGTTTTTTCAACCAGCTAGTTTTCCCTGTGGTGCTTTTAATCAAACCTTGTGTATGTCTCTCTCAAAGAAAAAAAAAAAAAAAACAGCTTAAAATGAAAAAATCAAATCCCAATAGACAATAAAGAAAAAACCAAACAGAAAAGCCCCACCAGGTGAAATTGACTTTGCCCAAAGTGTAAGAGAGACAAAAAAGTAAGGGCCTTTTATCCTAAACGCACATCTTCTGATTTTTTTTCTCTAATCTGTGTCAGTAGTAGTGTAGATTAGCCCCCA
This sequence comes from Geospiza fortis, assembly GCF_000277835.1. NCBI lineage: Eukaryota > Metazoa > Chordata > Aves > Passeriformes > Thraupidae > Geospiza > Geospiza fortis. The sequence goes on along the minus strand of NW_005054316.1, from coordinate 3,891,480 downwards.
GTAATTTTTAATTTGTTAGTGTTTTTCAATACATATTTTTATATGAATAGATCATGTAGCTGAAACTTCTTTTTGCCTGTTTCTTGTTTGCGTTTAAGGTCAAGAAGACACATGGGGTGAAAGTCTGGGTTGACTTACGATTTGCATTTTCCAGCATCAGTTTTGACCTTGAGTTGCTAAGTATGAACTTGGAACAAAAGAGCTTTATAGAAGTGGCTGATGGATGGGTTGTAATATTGAAGCTTCCCTCCCCCATGCTCACATCCTCAGAGCTCAGTCCATCCTTACCCTGTAGTGCTGCCTTCATAGGCAGGAGTCTGCTGCTCCAGGAGACAAAAATGCTGAGGCTGGCACTTTGGGAGTCTGTTTATAATAGTGAAGATGTAGGAAACAGAGAGAAGTCAAAAGTGTGTAGGTAAGTTTTGAGGTTGTTTTCTATTTTTTTCTTTCAGTGGGAGGATGTCCCCCAGTGTTTCCTAATGAAGTAATGTTTTAGATGAACATCTTGCCTATCTATTGCATATGAAATGCTCTTGTATCCCTTTTGTCTTCTCTCTGCAAACAGCTTGCTTTGTGTGGATTGTGGTACATTTTTAAAAATTACTTTTTAATTAAAAAAAACCTTTTTGAACCCTATCCCCCTCCAGCTTTCCATTTATTTCAGTACCTCTAGCTATCACAAGTTTGTTTTTTGTCAAATTTGCGGAGCTCCTTCTTCACTGAAACGCTATAAAATCAGGGAGAGGTTGTTTTGGGAGGAGAGGGAATTCGCAGCAGTGGAAGTAGCAACCTGAGTGGTGATATATCCAGGAACACTCTGGAGACCATATTTTGCAATACTGAAATCTGAAAGCAGAGTTCCCCCTGACTAGGGATTGCCCTTGTGCTTTTAATCAAGCTTCATTACTATTCAGCACTGGTGTGGTGTGAGAGCAGCAGTGCTCCTGTGGAGCTGCAGCCATGCCATGCTGGGCTGGCACTGTGGCTCCTGGGCTTCTGCCAGCGGCCTGGGGGCTCCTGAGACTAGGAATGGGGGAACCTGGCTACCTATGCTGCCATATCATAAACTAGTCTGTGTTGGAAGGGACCTTTAAAGCTCCTCTAGCTGCCTCCTTTGTGTTTAATTAATTAATCTGCTTTGGATGGGAAAGGTAAATTGGTTACAAGAACAGATGGCACAAATGGAAAGGGATGGACTGAAATGAAACAAAATTAGCATGAGGCAGGCATCAGTCCCATTGAAGTAATGAAGTTCTTCTGCAGTCATCTTGAAGTCAAGTTAGACTCTCATATGTGTTGTCTTAGTGTTGCCAGTGGGGGTGTTGGTTTGTTTCTGGAAGAAAAATAAACATAGAAAGGGAGGGGTGTGTCACTTATTTTGCTAGAAGGGAGTTTAGGAAAAAAAAAAAAATGAAAAATCTGCATATGTTAAAATGCTGTGGATTAAATCCTATGGGTACTACAGATGCTGAGAGTGCTCATGGTTGCCAGCACCCCTATGAGACCTCTAATAATTACAGCTGTCTTGTACTGTAACCTTGTAAGTTTTCCTTTAGGATGATTGAGGCTTGCTGGAAGATCAGAGATCTTCCTCTGCAAGCCTTGTAGAGACAGATCTTGGTTTTGGAAGCTGGAAGTACTGAATTTGTGGGTGCAGAATAATGGGCTGATGCACAAAGTGAGAAACCTCTGTATGAAAAATGCCACTGCCATCCTTCAGTGGAAGAGCACCATCCCTTCCTTGAAGGCTGGTGCTTCAAAGTGAGCCACAGCATAGATGGGGCCATTGTGATGTGGCCATAACTGTAGCTGAAGGTATTCTCACTCATAATTTTCAAAAGGGCTTTGAGGATGGCAGAATTCCCATTTTACAGTTAAAGAAAGAAAACTCAAAGGTCAACTGCCATGTCCATACAAACTAATATCAGAGCCTGCACCTCAACACTGGTGAAATAAGAGATCCCAATGGATTAAGCTGCCTTCCAGTTCATGAGTTGCACAAGGTCTGGCTGGAATTGGCTTGCCTTCTGTTGAACTGTACTTTGATCTGTTTGGCTTTGATGCATAGGGCACCGGTGGCCAAATCTATCCACCAGATCTGAGGAGGAAGGGAGTAGGAGTGCCTGCTATTTTGCAGACTTGGGATGATTGTGACGATCAAGATGACTTCAGTGGATAAAGGAAAATAATTACATTATTTCCTGTAACATTCTGTAGACCTTTAAATGCAAGGCATTGGTTTTTACTCCAGCATTGTATAAAATTAGTGTTTCTATTATTTTGGTGTTGTAGGAAATCACCATGAAAGTACCTTCTCCAATGATCAATATTGCAGAGGCCCAAAGATGCCTTGGATTTCCTGTCCATCTGCATGGCTGTGTGCGTGCCCAGAGACATGCTTGCTCCTTCATATCCAGCTTGCCTTCTTGTTACTCTGCTTGTTGGAATCTTTCCTGCTGCTTTAACAGTCCTGAAAAGCCTCCCTCAAAAATCCCTGCTTTGATTAATTGTAGCAACTCCTTACAAACAAATTGAAGAATGGATTTACCACATAAATTGGTAAAGGATGGCGATGAACATACTAAAATTACTTTGTGAGGTACATCTGAGGATTTCTGTGGAAAGGCTCAAATGCTTTCTTTGACTTTGGTTAAGTAAATTTCACTGAAGATGTGTATGCAATATCCCCAGTGATTAATTGTTCTCAAATACTTATCCCAGCTGAGTTATGTAATATGAATCTCAGAAGGATTCCCAATAAAAAGTCTGTGAATGGTAGATGTTAATGTCTGCAGTGACTTTTGAAATTTTAGATGCGAAAAGTGCTAATGGGAAAAATATTTTACATAGCTGCTGAGATAGGGTCTAGATTTTTTAAGGCTTTGTGTTTAACTCCCACTGACTTAAAATTTTGAGGCTCTGCTATAAATTATTCCTTATGCTTCTGCCAGAACAATAGTTGAGTTTCTTCAAAGAAATTAGATTAAGGCTGTGAAGTGAAAAATACCAAATGGAAAGGTATGTACTTAATTCCAACTGCTGCCTGTGAAAATCTGCTATAATATACTTCAGATGGTATGACAAGGTTCCATTTCTGAGTACCTCAATAAAGATGGTTTTTTTGGCAGCAGGATGATTAACAATTTTTCTTCGTTACATGAAGTCCTAAATTTTTCAGAGTGGTTTTTCCTGGCAACTCAAAAATGGGAAATGGACAAACACTGAGCTGAACATGTAGAAGTTTTCTGTATAGATATAAAATTGAATTTCAGGGCTCACAATACCTGTACTAATACTTGACGATCATGAGTTTTCTTTGCCAGGGCCTTTCTGTGGAGGTTGGAGGCAGGACAGGGACATGTCTTGTGCTGCAGTGCTGAGATCAGCATTGTCATGGGAGTCCTGTGCCTGCTGCATGCAGGGGATGGGGAAAACAAAGTTTCTCTACTTAGGTGTAAAGGAAATATCACGAAACATCTGTTGTGGTAAAGGAAAGCATAGTTGAACACATGAAAGTGTGAGATCTCCAATCCAGATAGGCAGACAGCCTGTGCTTATCTTGCCTGTGTTGTTCAGCTAACTGCTGCCTCAAAACCAGGTTTCAGTGACGAGGCTGCTGACGTGCTCGCCTTTTCACCTATGATGTGCACTACCACAGTGGTGTTTCCTGGTGCTAGGCTTTGTCTACCACTCCTCAGCCAACTTTTTGAGTGGAATCATGCCAGCTGTGTTTTCAGACCTGTGCACATGGTAGCAGTGGCTTTCAGGTCCTAGTTTCCCATGCCCATCTGTGTCAGGAGCCATTTGAACCCATCCATGCTGCCCACAGTGGCAGCTCTGTGATGACAGCTTACAGCAGCCCCTCACTCTCCCCACAAGAAATGGCAGTCCAGGCTTATCCAGCAGGCTACTGGTGCGACCACTCTCACTTTGGTTACAGACTGGCTTCTTCTTGGCTGCTGGGAAGATCTTGGTGTTGGAGCAAACATAAATAAAATCAGCCCTAATCTGTTTGTGTTGAGCTGACCAATGTGACCAGTGTTAAGCACAGCTGATTGATTACCTGGTGTTTGGTTTTTTTTAGAAGGCCACAGCACAGAGCTGGAGATACTAGGGTGATGTAGCAATGGGACTTGAATAGTCATTAAAAATGAAGGGAATTTTTGCTAATGTAAGAATGTAATGCAGCTTTTTTGTGTGTTTGGTGCAATTTTTGTAGGGATGCCTACATCTGTGGTCTGCCATGGAGGGCAGCACTGCCCTTCCTGTCCTAGGAGAAAACTGATCTTTTCAAATGGTTCAGCTGGTGACCAGTAGCTTCCTGCTGTAGCATTTTGCTTGGTCCTCAGCGGGTCCCTATCCAAACCTGATGACCAGATATGCAGGGGGTACCAAGAAGCAAGGAGGAAAGCACCATCGTTGGAGAGATGAAGCAGCAGCAGTAGTTCCAGCAGCCTCCAGCTTTAAGTCAGGACATTAAAACAGGTTTGGATTTCAAGAAAGCAAATGCTATACAGAACTGGAGGTTATGGAACTCTGAAAATCACACATGGTTTTTTTTAATGTTGAGGCACAGAGGCAGCATGTGACATGCATGGGGCATCTTGCAACTTGTGATGAGCAAATGAGGGGAATTATTTGAACAAGCATGGCCAAATATGGCCCATAAACAGGAGCTAGAGCAGCCCCTGGTTTTGGTGGAACTCAGGACAGTAACATCACACAGAAGCCAGCTGTGGCACTTTGCTGGTTAGCCCTCCATCTCTTTATAACCACTTGGGGTTGGCTGTGCCTCTTGCCATCTCTTTAACACCAGTGACAACATTCTGAAAAACCATCTGATTCCAGAATAAATGTGCACATGCAGATCTCCTGAAAATTAGCAGAAAGTGTGAAATGAAAACAGATTTAGTTGTTTTGTTGTAAGCTGGTATGTAGTTCAGCTCTCTGTAACCACTCCCAGAGGATATAATAAATACAGAAGTGTTTAAATATAAGGCTTCATATTTTCTTTAGTAAATGGCTTTGAGTAAATTGTCCTGAACTATTTTTAACTCTGTAGAGCAGTTAATGGTATAAGTATGTTTTTTCAGGATTTTTGGTCAGCTTGTGGGTTGTTTAGAGGAAAAAAATTGCTATCTGTTTATATACATGTTAATCTAAAATAGGGTTTTTTGAGTTAAATACCATTAGGTAGTAATTTATTGCCTTTGGTATCAGAGGTATACTGGGGATGGTTTTTGGGTTTAATTTCCTTTTAGAGTGTTGTTTTTGGGGTTTTTTTTTTTGCATTTTTTAAAAAAGCTTTCCTCACAGTGCTTAAAATAAAACATGCTGCACTCTCTCCCAGGCCTTGCCTTCCCCCAAAAGAAAACATTGTAAACCACTATTTTTTTTCTCAAAAGTAATTCAGAAATTACAGGTTGAGTTTTATTAACGTCCTTCCCATGCTATCTATAAGCATGTGTGGCATGGTTGCTTATATGGAGTCATTAATGTCACTGCCAGGTAAAATTTGTTCTGGATAATACAATTCCCCAAAGTAATGCTTTTTTTATTTCTGAAACACTGAATGTCTCATCACCAGGGGTTTGACAATAGTGATAGTTCCAATTGTATTGGTGTTACTCTAGTTTACACTTGTGGAATGACTCTTCATTTGTAATCTTTTGAGGCACTTGGTCTTACTCTTGTAGGAATTAAAGTTCAGCTGAATTATTATGAGGACTAACTAAGTTGGTCCTTATTTTATGTCATTTGTTTGGTTTTACGGTTGCAGTTTAAGTGTTTGGCAACCAAACCCTGAAGCAGAAATGGCAAACAAGCCCAAACTGACATATTTCTAAGGTTAGCTAAGCAGTAATGAAAAGTGTGACAGCCATCTAGTAAGTCCAATCACAGAATATTCTGAGTTGGAAGGGACCCACAGGGATCATCAAGTGCAGCTCTCAAGTGAATGGCCCATATGGGGATTGAACCCCCATCCTTGGTGTCACCAGCACCATGCTCTGACCAACCGAGTTAATTGAGTAGTAACTGAGTAGTAACTACACTGGGTTAGAGTTATTTGAAGCCATACATTGCATTCATTCATTCAAAATGTTGCAATTCCTCTGCATTCCTCAAGTAGTTCCACTCATTTGTTTACATTTTGAAGATCAGCAGAACTCCAGGAGTTATATCCTTATAAGCTTTTACAACAGAAAAGGCACAGATTTTTATGAATAAATAGCCATGAGTCTGTGCAATACGCATTTCTCAGTGGTCAACATAGGTGTCTACTACCAGTTTTTTTCATCAGCTTTACCATATGCAGTGAATATTCTTAAAATTTTGGCAAAGTTAGTGTTGTAAGTATTTGCAATTATTTAATTCTGGAGACAAAACCTAAAACAAACCTGGACCAGTGAGGTTCATTATCTCTGTACCTCCCGGTCCCACTTGATATGCACGGCTTTGTACTGTGTTACAGTGGGGAATGGAGGCAGAGGTTGGATCGCTGATCTCTGCCCTTCACTTAGGGGATAGGGAGTGTACAGCTCATCTGATTGTAACTAGAAACAACTGCTGAACTTTCATCTGTTAATTACCCTTTCACTGAGGACTGCACTGCCGTAGCATCTGGTAGTCATTATATCTTCTTTAAAAAGAAGCCAGTAAGAAAAAAATATAGGAGGGATAAAAACAATGAGGTATCAGTTTAGAGCACAGAATTGATAACAAATGTTCTATTTCTGGTTTCTTTGCTGCCATAGAAGCCTTGTACCTTCATACAAATAATATGTGTCTTTCATCACCTGTTAAATGAAGTGCCTGCTGCTTGCAGGTGCTTTGATTTTTTTTTTAGTTTATGCAAGTATCAGTAGAAAGCTTTGAAAATTCTTGGTTTTGCTTTTTCTTTCCTCTGCCTGTGGTGTCATATTTTTGTCATGTTATTTTGCAGCCATGGTTGTTACCAACGTCATCAAGCTCTCCTCTGGATGGTTTTTCACTTTCTCTCTGCTGTGCAGGGTCACAGGGAGCCCAGAGAGGCTGTAGTGCTGTGGCAGCAGCATTGCAAGGCTGCAGGACTGCAATTGTCACTGCACCTGTGTCAGCAGTGCCTCCTCAGCTGCCTGCAAGGTTCTAGCAAACTCACAAGATTGAGTTGGGATTTCTAGGACAGTAACAAGGAGGACTTGTGTAGTGGCTGGGAAAGGGATTTATATTCTAGTTCTTACTGTTTTGGCCTAAAGTATGAGGGGTAGGGTTGCTGCCTGTTCCTGTACAGAATCCTTATTTCACACCATAATTCATGAACATGCCTTCCCTGCATGTGCAGAGCTTAGGTGTTGGAATGATGCTCTGCATAAAGCTGCAGTGCACTTCAGTCTGCACTGATTTTTGTTTCAGACTGGCTTCTGTGTCTTTTCAGTAAGTTTTATGTGTTGGAACATCTACACTGGCATAACCTGCCCAGTCATACCCAACACACCAGAAGAGCTTGGTGCAAGGCATGCATGTCAGGTAGCGGTATATAAAGCACCATGAAATGTTTTAGGGCTCTTTCAGATGCCTTATGACCCCAAGAATATGTAGAAGAATTGTAATGCCCCCTCTGATGGTGGTAGCAGGCTGTTGGCAGGGCTTAGCCCACCATCCCTGATCTTTGTAGCTGCAGGTTGTTGCTACCTTTAGTTGTCTCCTCCTGCCCTTGCTGCAGGCTCCTTGGGCCAGATCCAGTGAAGGTGCAGGGCTAATTCAGTCTGCTAACCCAAGGGCAAGCTTTCTGGCAGAAAGGACAACAGTTTTACTGTATTAGGAGTAATGTCCATGCTGGAGGTGTCATGATTCACTCACTTCAGCAGCGCCCACCTTAACAGCATCTGTCCTCTCTCCAGTGTGATAGATCAGCACCAAAGTGATCAAAGAAGAAAGCCAAGCTGAGACAACTGTGAAGATGTGAAAGAACCTGGTAGGAGCTCTTTATCTGGTATTTTCTTACTATGCAACCATACATGAGTAAGTAGGGATTTTTCTTGCTGGGCCTGGGAGCCTGGACTTGCTGTAAGATACCTTACTTTGCAAGGTAACCCTGAATGCCTAAACTCAGTTGATAACCCTCTCCTTGGTTTGTTAGCTTGGTTTTTCTTTTTTTTTCTACTTCTTTAAGGACAATCATGGGTACTTCTCATTAAGTGATCTCTTCAGACTGAAGGCAGTCAGAGTGCCTAAGCTTCAGTTGCTGGGCAGGTATGAAATAGGAGCCCTGTCTTTGCCTACTGCTGAAGTGAAGGTCACGGGACCTGAAAGGAAAATTTGGAAAAGAAGCCTTGAAGGCTTTATAGTCTGGGAATTAGGGCTGTTGGCTGGTTTGGATTGATGTGGGTTTTGGTCTGCACTCTGGGAGATTTTTTCCTCTTTTAGTCAAGTTTGGTTTTATTTTTTTTTCTTTCTTATTCATCTCCCTGATTAATAATAAGGCAACTATTAATAATTAAAAGTTCTATGTATCCAGATCTGTGTTCTTGATTCAATGTAATTTATTAATCTAATTCCTTTACCCAGATGACCAAGTATTTTTGGCATGTCAAAATGAAAAACTTTGCTTTGTGTATTTCTCTTGCATGCCTCTCTGGTCTCTCGCCATCTCTTGTCTTTGTAGGGACTGGAATTTTCACTTAGCTGAAATTCCTGTTTCTCTTGCACACCTTGAGTATTCATTACTTTCCTCTATTGAAATTGATGCCAGACCAGTGTTGCTTGATCTACTGCTGCAATTAAATGCAAATTAAACCAGTTTTGCTCAATGTTAGTCTGCAGTACAACTCACTAATTAAAAATGCCGAAGTCTTGAAAAACCTGAGTCACTGAACTTCCCAGCCTGGTACAACTGTCTGTGACTGTGATGCAGTGGCACAAGTTAACTGGTTTGGAGTTCAGGGCACAGCAGATGCCTCTCAGATACTAAATAAGTAGAAGACAGGGTATCACCCCTTCCTGTTTGCAGCTGCTTTAATAGGAATTGAGCTTTTTTTAAAAATATGATTATTCACAATTGGTGGGTTTAATTCAAGCAGAAGCTAGTCTAGTGACCAAACAGGCAGGTCTGTTCTTGTCACGTTTTTGATTTGTTCTGTTTTGCTGGAAATTCAGGTCTTTTAGTTTGCCCCTATAATCCTGCTTTTCTGGGAGCCAGAGTGGGAGGAGTGCTCCTTCTCTGAGTTCAACCCTGTCTGCCTCATTCACTGGTGTCTCATCTCCTTTTGCATTAAAATCAAGTTTCCTCTTCCTGCTTGTTTTCTCCACCCCTCCTCCTTTGCACATCTCTACCCTGTTTTCATTTGTTCTGTAAGTTTTCCTTTGGTGTTGATGCTTCCCAAAAACCTGTCCTGTTGGGACAAATTAGTGTTATAACAAGCATGCCCTATAATGTTACCTCTCTTCTATGCAGGGTGCACATGAGGCCTGATTTTGAAATTGCCCTTGGCATGGGGAGTTTATTACTCAGCACACTTTCCCCTGACAGTGTTTGGAGGCATGACTATATAGAGAATTTAGCTGGGAACACACTATAGGATAACTTGTAGATGTGCTGGTAGGAGCAGGCATTTTGGTGGGTAGCTATTTGCTGCCCTGTGTAAATTACTGCTTTTCATTAGAGTTGTTTTTTAAACTGGTTCCACCTTTATGCATGCGTTCCTTTCTTAGGCTAGTCTTAAACACCTTAGGAAACTGTCTGATAATTGGGAAGCTGGTGATGCTCTACAGGCTTTATATCTGGGATGTTTTGGATTGTGGTCACTTTTTGGAACTTTGTCTACTCAGAAGAAGACCACCTGTCTCAAAGTCATCCCCAAACCACAATCAAACACTGAAGTTTTTATTTCATTTTTAGTGTCACTAATAGAAAATTGTTTATTCAAAGGAAATGTTTAAAATTTATGGTGGTCCTTTTCCCTATCCCTGATGTCTTGTCATTCTGAAAATTTGCCCTGAGTACTCAGATTGTAGATTTCTTGGCAATGTTGTTTAATTTCTTGGAGTTTAGCTTGGTGTGGACTTCTGGTTTTGATACCAGTGTTGTCGAAGGATGGTAGATCTTCTTGCATCTATTGAGCAAGTGTGGATTTTCTGTGCTTGTGCAGTCTGTCACTGCAGTCCCAATGCCAGGGAACGAGTTGATCCTGCCTCCACAGAGTGGGCTAGCTGCTGTGTTACCGTGGTTTGACCACTACCAGTGATCTGTATTGGATATGAACCAGTGCTCCAGTACTGACCAGCACCAGGGGCAGATTTCTTGTGCCCCTTGGCTTCTGGGAAATGCATTTGTTGGTGCCTGTGAGTACTGTGTGGAAGGAGGGCTGTTCAGGGTTTCACAGTGGTGCTAATATTTAGTCTCTACTCTGCAAGTAGAGTTTGACCTATGTGAGTGCAGAGCCAAAAATGCAGAAAGCTCTGGTTTTGGGACTCAGGTTTTTCTTTTAACCTTGCCTTCTGTTGCTGCAGTTTTTATCCCTCTCCATGGCTTTTTCTGTATACAACAAAGAGTTGGACATTTTGTAAGCAGCAGAGCAGCATGCCACTGAAAGCTATTTTACACTTGCATATGTGAGATTGTCCTGTTGGCTGAGCACTGGAGTAGACTCACAAGGCTTGCTCTCCTAATTCCTGCTCTACCATTAATCACTAACATAAACAGGGATAAATTCTTCCCATGCCCTTATATTTACTAGGAAGTCTAATTCAAGTGAGCTAATAGGAAGCACTGAACAATCCAGTGAAGAGTGCATTCCCTCAGTTCTTCCTGTTGAAATCAAGGCCTCTCTCCAGTTCCTGTTTTAGTCCTGTTACCATTAATAACCCCTCCTAAGCCAGTGCTGCAACTTGCATTCCTCTGCTGTGGCTGAAGGCAAAGCTGGGATGAGGAGGAGGTTGGGGCATCCTCCACTGGGGCAGTTTCCTGCCCAGCCCTTCCCTTTGCCTGTCTAAGAGCAAGAGCTAAATCATGGCAAGCAGGGCAGTGGGGAAGGATGGGGGCCACATTTTTTATTCAGGAGTGCTGGATTCAGCTGAACTTGGGGCATCAGCTGCTTCTCTTGCTGTCACCTATTTCATCATGCCCCAAACTGGAGTTTTAAGTGTGGTCCTGCAGAAGGATAGCAAGGCAAAAGCCCATGTGTTACATAAACACCTGCAGGCAGCATTCTCCTGTGATCTTACACCAGGCAGGCTTGGCAGGAGGCTGTGATGGAGCAGAGGGAAGTTTGAAGGGAAGGAGGCCTCAAGTGACACAAAGAGATAGGAGAGGGCAGGCCAGCACTGGGGCTGCAGGAAGGGTATGTGAGGGGAAATGATAAAAGAAGAGATCTGTTTTAAGTAGCAAGAGTAAGAGAAGGACAAGGAGAGTATTCTTGTTTGTTTATTTTTTAACAGCCAGGTGGAACACCTGCCATGAGCTGGCCTTTGTGGAGGGACAGAAACCAAACCTTGGAACTTGGTTAAGAGCGTGTGGGTGCAGCAGATCCTGTGCTTGTAAGCATGAGAACCAGTGCCTGTATTCCTCTGTACAAAACCTGGTACCTACAGCAAATATTGCAGAGACTCCTGGTTTAGGCTTGGAACACGGCATTTCAGAAAAAGCAGACATTCTGCTGTGCATGGGTATGTCTCTCCTGCTACCAGAGAGTTTGCTGCCTTTCTCGTTCCTTGCCGTGCCTGAGGTTGGTTAAGATCTTGCAGAAGAAAGTAAAACCAATGTTTAATTCATTCATGATGAAATGTTTGATTCCTGACCCTTCTGAAGGACTCTTTTAACTTCCAAAGATTGAAATATAATTGTGTTTATTTTAGCATGCCCAACCTTGCTCATTGCCCTTTCCCAATAATGGTTGCTGTATGCTTTGAGAGGAATAGCCATGCATTTTTATTTTTAAGATTAGCATATTCATACTGAAATATAGGTTCCATCTTTTCCATGAAATAGTGAATGGGATTAGGGAAAAAAAAAAAAAAAAAGAAAAGGCAATCCCTGCATTCTCTAGTGCAGTGTCTATGGAAGTGACCTCTGGTTTGTTTTTGCTCAAGGGTTTTCTTTTCTCCATTTTCTCCACTTTTAGCTGCTATGTGAAATGTATGCTAACTTCATAAAATCATAATAGGCCATCTTAGGGGAGGTCAAATATAGAAATTATACTTAACTGAGTCCACTTAAAAGCCAACAGAAATAGAACTCAGCCACAAATAATATAATGCTGCAAGAATAATAATACACTATATTCTGGGGCTTTTTTATTTTTTAAAATTCTTTTTTGTGTATCATCCCTGGTAGTTTGGTTTTGGGCATTGATCCTGTATAGCTCCAGATGGAGCATGTTCAGAAGAACAGTGGTTTTTACCATGAAATTTTGATGGGGCATGCTTAAGAAAGCATTCATCATCTAAGGATTCATCATCTAAGGATTCATCTTCTCTCAGGTCTAAAGCTTTGGTTGGGAAAAACTGATTTGAGGTAGTTCTTACCAAGGAAAGCCAAAAAGAGTCAGTTTTGATTTCTAGAATTCAGTTTCATTAACTACCATCAATGGAAACTTTTCCAATAAAAGAAAAGCTCTGGACTGGGTAATTTTACAGTCATTGGACTAATATCAGATGTATTAAGAAAATAAAGCACAAGCTCACAGATAAAGATCTAACAATTAAAATTAGGTATTGTCATTATGTCTACAAGTATCTCGGGTATATAATCATGTGAACACTGCAAGGCACAGAGAGAGGGCCATGTCTGACCACAGGGTTAATAAGGGCAGGAGGTTTGGGTTTGGATAATACAGGAAGTGAATGGCTGAGGGAAACACAGAATCCAATGCAGTGAGTCCTGGTTTTGTATTTTATTCATAGATCTACTGGCTTTCTACCATGGATCTCTAGCCCTGGTGTCTGTTTTGAAAAGGGCTTTGCATAATGTATGATTCCTTTTGAAATGGCCTTGAAATACTTCTTCGGGGTGCTGTTCTCTGTCTTGGGGGATGGACTGAAAAGAATTACAAGCACCAGCTGAAGAGCTGCAGAGTATCTGGTTTCAGGGTCTTTCAGCCTGTGCAGAAAATAATGTTTCTGTACAGCAACGGTGCAAGCAGAGAGTGTTGGAGGAGATCTGTTGTGTCTACAGCAGTGGGGCAGGTTGACTGCTGAGAAGCTGCTGGGTGACAGCAAGGGCTTCCCTGGTTATTGTCAAGTGGTCTCTATTTATTTATTCACCTAAGTTTTTGCTCCCATCCTGACAGTAATGAATTTTGGTAAATCACAGTGGGGAAAATTGACTGGTAAAAGAATTGGATCCTGTGCATGATCAGCTTTGAACCCTGCACACGATGCTGAATTTAACAAGAGTTTGCTCGTTGTAAATATTCTTGTGTGCTCCTTCTGTTGGAAGCAGAAATTGAAATTGCAGCTCTGCCAGGCAGGGGAGAAGGAGGGAGAGGCAGAACTCCAGGAAATGGCAAGTTCTTGCCCGAATGCTGTTCTCCGCTGTGAACTTTTGTACCTGTAGTATTCTTGGATTCAGCTTTACCAGTGGGAGCAATTAGCTGCTGGTCAAGAAGCATGTTCATGAGAGCCAGGAGGAGATTTCTGGGGGAAGAGCTGCAAAGGCAATGGAAACAAATACACATTAGAAACAGATTAGATTCCTGAATCTTAGCAAATTGAAAAAACCAGAATAACTTAGGCTTTAGAAAACCTACTGGAAATGAGCCAGAACTTTTTGCAAACTGGAATGACCTTAGCCTGCCTCAAATTGCTGCTCAGTATGAGACCACAGTTAAAACAGGGATTAAAAATGAGAGTTCATACTCCTACCTGCAGATTAGTGGATCTTTCCATGTTTGGTGGGAAAACAACCCAAGAGTAGTGTTTTGAAGACCTCAGAACAAATCCAGCATGTATCAGACAATGAATCAGAATAATAATCTTAAATTTAGAATTGTGATAGTAAGCAGCATGAGCATGGCACGAGGAGTTTTATTCAAGTTTAATTGAAGCTTTAATTTGTGACACAGCAGTTTTTGAAATGCTGGCATTACCAAGAATTGACGGTACAAATCAGAAAGGTTTATAGTGTGGATTGGAAAATGTTGAACAAAGCTGACAGTAACTGTATTTGTTTGAAAAGTGTTTCTAAATTCATCCCCTTGGAGAAATCCTGTATCTCTTTCAATTCACATTTCAGGTTTACTGGCTGAAAATCTCTGTGGCTTGACTGGTTACGAATGTTTTCATGCAAGCACATTAGCTTTTAAGTTGGTACATAAGCTGCTTTTTTTAAAAGAAAGTGAATAAGCTTGTAAAATAGTGTGTTGGAAACAAAAAAAGTCTTTTTTTCATATAGACAGATCTGATTCATCAGAGAGCATCAAAATAACTGTCACGATTTTCATTTTAAAAGGAAACCAAGAAATCTTGGCACAAGTGTAAAACTTTCTGTTGCTATACTGGCCTGTTGCCTGGAGCTAAATATTTGCCTCATGAATTTTCCTTTCCCTATCAGGAACAGGAAGCAATGTTACAGATGAAATGCATTAAGGTTTGTAAGTGATGCCTGTTATTCAAAAAAGGAAAGATGCTTACATGTGACATGATTTATCAACAAGATAAAACAATTTTTATTCTGGCTGAATTCTGGATGGTCACTTAATTTTTGGGAGTACTTCTAAAGTGGAGATTTGTACTCACTTGCTGCAAGTCCCTTCTAATGAACACGCATATTAGACCCAGATTCAGTTAAATAATTCCAAATGCTGTTAATATAGCTAGGCACATTTCCCTCTATTTTCCCTCTTAATTTTTCTTTTCTTTTAATGAGCTCAGCCACCAGTGATTCAGGCTCTTGCCACTGCTTCTTAGCATTTTGTGTTTTGTGCTCTTATGGTAACTCTTCCTCTTCCCTTTGGTCCCTGAGGAGGGGCAGCTGTGCCTGGCAGCAAGTTGCTGCATTTTCTGTCCTGTATCACTCCCTCTGTGCCCTACCTGGAGTTAGAGGAAAGAGAAACCAATCCTGTCAAGAGACTGCAAAACCTCAGAGGCCACAGAAATATGGAAAAGGTGTTTTAAGATGCTGCTCCTTTCAGAGGCTTCTGGAAATGCTCCTACTTGTTGGGAAGACCTCACTCTGCAGCAGAAAAACCCAGTGTCCCCATCAGTGTACCTGCTGGCCTCCCAGGTCAGGTACCACCATGATCTTGGGAACATTGTGTGTTCTATCAAATGCAATATACACGACAATTGGCTCACCTTTTCTTCCTGTTTGGGACGAGATAGAGGGTGAGCAATTGATTCATGCCCTATTCTTAGTCATAAGGGAATTCAGAGCCACCACATCTAGCTGATAATGTGGTGAAGGGCTCTCTGAAACTATAGTAGCAAGGTTTTCCTCCAACTTGGCTTGTTTTGAGACAATAAAGGTGATAGTGCTAACTTTGATGGTCACAAAAGACTGATGAAGGGCTTTTTGCTGTAACTGTGTATCCTACAAAATCCACTCTGTGTGTGTAAGACATTAATGACATCGAGCAATAATAATTAATTCAATTTGTATCTTTATTGAATCTGCAAAGGCCTCTCTTTGTGCTATATTTTTCTGCTTTTAAATAACAGTTGCCATCTTTATGGTATTAAAGGATAAAATTTAAATGATGAAATAAACTAGCCAAAATGCAGAGCTTTTTTTTTGCTACTTTCTCTTTCTGTGTTTCTGAAGTTAGGCAAGCTGGTTTTCTCCCAGTGTTTTTCCAGGGATATCATGTTATCTGATGTTTAATTATTTCCCTCTCATTGCATATTGGAGAGTAAGATTTCTGATCTCCAGCACAGACTTGCATATTTTATTATCTTTATGGGTAATTCTCAAAAACTTTCCTTTCATTCTGCCTTTTTATGCAGCTGTTAAAGGGCTTCCTTCTTAGCTAAGCATACCTGACATTAAATATTCTCTGTGTATATTATGACCACACATTTATAGTTTGTGAGTTGTGCTAGTTTGGATGAGAGTTTGGCACACAATGGAGGTTTTCCATTAATTCTGGAAAAGCTTTGCATGGTAATAAGCCTTGCAGTTAGCTGAAGCACTCTTGTTTCCTAATGGAATCTGCTTTCTTTAGACTCTCGAGGAATTGAGTGAGAGCACTGTGGTAGCTGTGGTTTGTACCTACCTGTGCATTATCACACACCCTTGTAGGAAGGAGCCAGAAGAGTTATAGAAAATATCTGCACTGGCTTTGATGTTTACATTTTTCATTTTATAGCCTTTCAAGAATTTCAGGTACTAATGAAAAGTTGATTCCTAGGTGGGACCTATCTAGTGGCCTTGTTGCAATCTACTGATCTTGCTGGGCAGGCATTTGTATTTGTAAAATGTATCAAGTTATATGCTTCCAGTTCAAGTTATATGCAGGTCAGAAACAATTTCTTACATTGAGGGCTTTCTATTTAACTTCTTCTTCAGCTTTATTGCATCGAGGTATAAAATTTGTTTTTGTCAACCAATTACAGCTGTTTGTGTTAAAAAATTGTATCTGTGTATGATGTCACTCATCTGGATAAATCTTTAGTGTGTAAGAACTGCCCTTCATTCAGATGACTTATGTAAAAATATGGAGAGAGAAATTAGAGCCAAACTGATACAGCTCAAAACCCCCAAAAAACTATTGATTGTGAGAACTGGAATGACCCGCATTAAGGGCTTCAAATGGAGAGCTGGAAAAGAGAGGGTAGAGAAGGCAGGGTGTTTAGGCAAGAGAAAGATGATGAATAGTTAAAAGGCACTGAAGGTCAGGAAGTTTGGAGCTCAGCCTAGAGAAAGCTCAAGGTGTGTGGCATTGGGACTGTGCCCTGTGTCACTGGTTTTGAGCAGCCAGCAAAGGAAGCGTCCATCTCCTTTCTAATCCCTCATGCACACAGGGACACTGGGGGTTGCTATGAAAACTTTCAAGCTCTCATTGCAAATTCTCTCTAGCTACAGCAAATTATCGCACACAGAGATTTTGTCTGGCTGTTCTAATGCAAATGGGCAACATTGAGTCTTCTGTCACAAAAAAAGTGATATTGAGCAAACCATCTGCATGGGTGTTTTGCCTGGTACAATTGCTGGGAATATAGCTGTTTCACTCTACCATGCTTTCATTTAGAGTCGATTTAAAACTACTGTTTTTATTTGTGCCTTTCAAACTGTGAAAACTTTGACTCCTGTTTTGTTTCTAAAGATATTTACTAATGAGGAGCTGATGTAATTTGTTTTGGAGGACAGGCTCTTTTATACACAGAGTTTTATGAATTGAGATACAATCTCTGATAAACGTGAACAAAATTAATGGGCCTTTATGAGTGGCCAGAACAATATTTATTGTTTGCAAGCTGTGTTAACTCGTAGGGATCCCCTGACAAACCGGGGGAATGGCCTGTTGTGATTTGCAGCTGCCTGCGCCACAGAATGCGCTTACTAGAGCTTTCCACCCGCTATTCAGCTTGCTGTTGCCTGCTTGTTTTCTGTTTTAAAAAGTGTTTTCGTTGTCAAACTGCATCCAAACTATTCAGTGGAAGCAGCCCATTTGCTGGTGTTCCGAGACACTTCGCTTTGTCCCTCCTGACATCCGATGATGGACGCAGAATATTCTGAGCCAAATGGTAAATATGAGTCTTCTACTTATGTCACTGTTTTTAGAGATATTGATTTTATTCAGATCCAGCGCATGTTTTATGACTCTGATTGTATGTGGGTGAGGTCACAGTGCTGTCCAGAGCTCTGGATACCAGCAAAATCCCATGGATGTAAATATATAGAAAAGAGACAAACTGCATTGGGGGAAAAAAAATCTCGTTTGCATAATAGGACTTCAAAGGAAGATTTTTGGTTTCTGTTATTTCTGAAAACATGAAAATCCTACATAAATGTGTAGGATAGTAACCACATCTGATAGTGTAAAAGGGTGTTCTGTGAAATCTGGCTTTATAGGCACATACAAAGCTAAATAGCATAAACTGAGGGGGAGCTACCAAAAAAACAGGCATTTGGAATGCCTGCCTTGGTGAAATAGGGAAAATGTAGGAAAGCCTGAAATTATGGGTACAAACTGAGTGCTGAGTTTTAGGAGAAGATTGCACCAAAAGCTGCAGATATGAATGAAAAAGATGTATAGAAGTTTGTGCACTGTATTTGCATTCTTTGCACTTCTAATTTATTAAAGGTTTTTCTGCTCAGTTAGTGCCATGTCAAATACTGAAATTGGATAAGAGTGCTTCAAAGGAACTTTTCTGATTTGTTTCTAGAATCCTTGTTTGTATTTTAGGAATTAATGCAGTTCTTAGGGAACAATTCCACAAATATGTACATTTTGTTTTCTTGCACCACCTAAAGGGAACTGTTTGTGTGGTCAATCAAATGCAGAAGCCTTTGTGGAATTACATCTTTAAAAAAAAAGTTCTCCAAAATATTTTTATGCTTTTAAATGTTTTTAAGATAAATATGTAGCAGGTCTTTTCATGTTTTATCTCAGGTATCTGTCTGCATAATTTCTAAGGTAGAAAACCCCAATATGTCTTTCTTTTTGTTTCTCTGTGTTATATATGCTTGCTCTTTTTATTTTTTAACTGAACAAACCAAAGGATACTTTTAAAAATTACTTGCTTCTAGAGGTGCTACAATGATATCATACTTTTAAAAAAGGAAAAAGTTTTCATTGTGATGTTGGAGACCTTTTGTTCCTCATCCTACTGTGCAAGTGTTTATATTTTATGTTTTTAAGGAAATTAATTTCAAACAGTTTCTGATTAGTGGCTTGGCCCTGCTTCATTGTCATGCTGATTTTCATATGGTTCTCTTAAAAATAAAATATCAGCGAGGCAGACATGGTAACAAGAGACAATCAGCAGTCCTGGATATTTCTGGACACCTTAATGTGGGGAAAGCCTGTGAGGGAAGATATACTGCCTGTGAAGAACTAGGCAGCCAGGTCCTGAGCTTGGTGTCCCAGGCAGAGAGTGAGGGAATGTGAGGTGAGGAGGGATGCAGCAGTTAGAGCAGCAAGGGGAGGCACAGCCAGAGAGGGCACAATAAGAATGTGGTGTCTTCTCCCAAATCAGGGAAATTTAACATGTGATGTATGGCATCACATAGTAGGCTAGAACAAGGGGGTTGTAACTGGGAGCAGAAATGCAAAATGTCAGAAAAGCGAGATGCTGAGGGGAAATGTGTGTTGTGGCTCTGGATGCAGTCAGCGATTGCAGCTCCCTGATGAATGAAGTGAGGCTGATGGCCACCCAGCACTCCTGTGCTGCAATAAGCACAGAATTGGTGTCGTGGTACCCAGCCAAAATGGTTTGTGCTCACCAAATTGCTGCTGATCAAGGTGGGACTGTCAGCACTGGGACTTGATGTTCAAATCATTGCCCCTTGTACTGGGAGGTGCCTGGCTTCCCTGCAGAATGTCACTAATCCACAGCACATTTAATTTTTTGTTTGCTTACATGTAGAAGACGTAGTTAAATTAATAAAACTTCAGTTACTGAAGAGTTACCAAGAGTTTCTTCATGGCTACACAGTCAGTAGTGCTAAATTTACTCTCTTACTGCTGGCCAGGTGAATTTAATAACTGTTTAAGCTGAACATGAAATTGGGCTGCTGCTTTGTCGTAATGAAAAATGTGTTTCTTTAATCCTCCTAGGAAACTGTAAACTGGAGGTTTACAGGTATTCTCTTAGTTCACAGGTATTCTCTTCCATTTTCTGCTCCTTTTCCCTTGGCACCACTGGATGGTGAGCGGCCTTGTGCTGTGGCACGTGTCCACCACAGCAGTGCTCTGTTTAAGCCCATCATCCTGTGTTGGTGTCTCTCCTCCTCTTAGGTTTTATAAAAACTGCTATTTTATTACTATCTAGTAAAGAATTGTCTGTGCTGCATTCTGTCCTGTACATTTGCTTCTTTGTGTCAGTTTTTTAATCTTGCTGGGATAAATGAGGCTTTGGAAAACCACAGAGAAGAGTTTAGTATAAGGGGAGGCTTCAGTGTTAACTTGCTTTCATTTATGTCCTGTGGTATGTAAATCCACTCTGGATCTGTCTGCCATACTTTAAGTCATGGTTGCATCCTTGTCTCCAATGTTAATGGTGTGAAGAGCAGGACTGCAGCCTTAGCACTGAGGCAACCAGGGCAGAAATGAAAACTACTCTTTGTTTTCACATTAGTCCTCCACCTATTTTTTTTTCCCCTGACAGTAAATGTACCTGATTTTTAGCTGGCAGAAATCTGTCAGCCTGGCACTTTGATCCTAAACTCAGGAATACATTGTGATTGGATCATGATGCTGGTCTTTCCATTTGCTGAAGCTTGCAGTAGCTGCTCAGGAGGAACACAATGCCCTGCTAACTCCGCTGTGTCAGTGTTGGCTTCGTCATGATACCAGAAACATCTTTTGTTCACTGCTGGTTTATAAAGCTTTTGCTGGTTGTTTTTAAATTGATGCTTCACACTGGGAGAAGTTAAAGGTGGTTATTTTTTTTGGAAATCATGAATGCACAAATGTGCCTCTAGTTACTCTGTGTCAGCTAAAGTCTGAAAATTTTTGAGGAAAAGAGCACCCTTTTTTGACGTTAGTAGATTTGATAGTAAGAGGGGTTTTCTTTCTGTTTTGTTAACTTTTTTTTTGTATTGAAGACCATAAATTTGTATACTGCCCAGAGGTGCTGAATTCCCAGGCAACAGATGATAGAGGAACTGAAGTCACTGAGAAATTACATTTAAAGATGTTGCTCATATGGTTGCAGAACTCAAAAGTAAACTGCAGTCAAGTTGTTTATGTAATTGTTTATAGACATTTTCATTGAATAGTTAAATAATTTTTACATTCTTTTTTTCTTTCCTCAAAAAAAAAGTAGGCAAAGGGAAAGCACTGTAAACTAAAAATATTACAAGGTTAGATTGAACTACAAAGTTGTATTTAGAGTTTTTATCAATTGTATTCTTTCCATCTGTTTGTGTTTGGGATAAGACAAGCCAGAGCTGAAACTTAGACTTGTCTATTTCAGATCCTCCTAATTTGGCTATTGGAAATTCAGAAGCAGCATCCCTTGAGGGCCTTCTGTGTGCCATGCAGATACTCCTGACCCTCTCTGTGATTTATATGAAACAACCATGCTGACCTGTTGGCCAAAATGAATGTTCTGTTTTCTGTTAACTGGGAAATTACTGCTGTGGTTTTACTTTTTCAAAAGGGTTAAAAACTTGTGGGAAGCCCAAATGAAATTGGCTTTTTTGTTGTCTGAAATTGGCTTTTTGTTGTCTGAACTTGATTTTGTTACTCTTGCAGTGTCACTGTTTCACAGACGATCTTCTAGGCTAGACAGGATCTGCATTTCTAATACAAAAATTCAGGCTTTTTACAGATCTAAATGGAACAAAAATAGACAAGTTTCTTCAGAGTTATTAACCTGACTCCTTCTCATGAGCACTAATTTGGCTCAAAACTGACACATCAATTGCAGCAATTTTCTTTAACATGTGAAACACTGTAATATCTGCAAATTTTAAGGGTTATTAAAAAAATGCATCTCCAGTAACACTTGAGAATTAAATTCTGGTAGGTTTAATATAAAATAGAGTAGATGTTTGCCAAATAGAAAAGACATGTTCAAAATACAAAGACTGTTCAGGACACAGGGTCATAATGTTAAGAGGGTGAAACATGAAATGAAATAGGGTATTTTGTTCCAATAGGGTGCATTAAAAATATTTTGAGTCACATTTGCTGAATTTTTTATTCAATATTTCACTGTATGAAAAAAATCCAAATGTGCTAATACCTTGTCAGTATTTTCTTTTCCACTGTCTCCAACTAAATTGAAGCCCAGCTCCAATAATGATTTTCTTTCTCAACCTGTCCTCTTTATTTCTAGTCTGTCAGAGTATAATTTGAGAAATACACCTATTCCCTGGGCAAGAACTAACAAAGTATGACTTGTTCTTCTAGATGAGTTCTTTGCCCAAAATAAAATGCTCCCAAATTAGAGCTGGGGTTGTGTTGATGAAAACAATAAATTGAAGACTGAGAACTTGCCAATATCCACATTTCCCCATACCAAAGTTATTGTTCGTCAGGTGTGTCATCATGTGTCTTGCCACCATTCACCAAAATAAATGCCACTGGAGTAAATGCCAGTCTGGCATAAATCTTGAATATAAGTAGCAATGAACATGGGCAAATTGTGGTGATGATTTTGATAAATGATACATTTTGGTGTGATGTTTAATTTGTGGTAAGAGTTCTGGAAGACCTTCACTGAGATGGACATAATTTGTTGCTCATAGTCCATATAGACAGGCTGACTTGGAAAGAACAATGGAAGTTGCTTTCATGGTAACAAATAATTTGGAAGTTGGTTTTGCCTATAGAGTTTTATTTGTATCTGGTGGTTGGGTATAACTGCGGTGTTCACGGTTCTTGTCTAGTTAGATGTTTCCTTCACATTTTTCCTACTAGGGTAATTTTCACTGTGTGTCTTTAGAGCTGAAAGAAAACATTAATGTTAATCCATAACATTATTTGAATGTTACACTGGTATTGTATGAGCAGATTCAAAGTGCAAATTAATTGAAACAGGAGCAATTTTAGTAGGAGGTGTCATATTGAAAGCAGGGCAATGGGACATTGGAGCTATAGTAGAATATCCTTTAAAAGTTAAGGTTACAATTCTAGCAGGCTATTCTTCAAGTCTAAAGATGGTCCTTTGGTTGGACGCTTCCTTATGCCAAGTTGTGGGATGCAGCAGCAAGGAGCAGTTGGCCATAGCCTGTGCAGCCAGAAGCTGGTTTGATGAGTTCGTTCATATCCCAGTCATTCTTGGGCCTGTTGGAGCCGTTTCCCAGTGTGGTTGTCTGCCTCCTGTGACGGGAAATGATATGGGAGCTGGAAACAGTGTTTCAGGGAGAGGCAACAACTGGCAAGCAATTCCACTTGCTCCTATGTAGAAATCTACACATTTTAGCTGGGCATGTACCAAGGTAAACAGACTCTGGTTCCTGGGAGGAAAACTGCGTTTGTTCCCAAGCTGCTCCGTGTGCAGTCTGGGAACCTTTGCATTGGGTCAGGGTGTGTGGGTGGAGATAGTAGCTACTTTATTGCCTGACTTTTATCAACTGCTGCAAATCTGTCAGAGACCCAATGTGAGTTTTGGTGTCTGAGGAAGGAACTACCACAGAGTTTAGAGAGTTCCTGCCTTGAGCTCTCAGCTGCAGGTTAGTGCCCTGACAGCAAGATTTTTCCAAAGCTTTTCTATCAAGTGCTGCTTTATCATGAAACTTCTTTAAAAGTACCCTCAATCTGCTTGGAGGTTTCGCTATGATAGAGATGTAACTAACATGGAACATTTTCGTGGTCATTTGATAAATTCAGAAATCGTTTACTCCTCTGTAACCTGCTCCAATTTTTACACAAATTCTTAACCACAATTTATTATACTAAATGGCAAGAGAGTAAAAGTTCAAACCAGGTATCATGTGACTCTTGGAAATTTGCCCTTTCCACAGGGGATCTGATGTCCTTAAAAGCATTAAACCTGTCCATAATGCTATATTTCTATTTCATAATTAGCAGGTGACTAAACGTTTGCAGTTTTGACTGCTTTACTACACTGTGCAGGTACTTAATGTTTTTGCACACTTGGATTTCATAGAATGGATTGGGCTGGAGGTGACCTTAAGTTCTAGATCCAACCCTCCTGCCATGGGCAGGGACACCTTGTAGTAGACCAGTTGCTCAGAGCCCCATCCACGCTGGCCTTGAACACCTCCAGGGATGGGACATCCACAACTTCACTGGACAACCTCTTCCAGTGCCTCACCACCCTCACAGTAAAGAATTTCTTCCCAATGCCTGGAATCTAAACCTGCCCACTTTCAGTTTAAAGCCATTTACCCCATGTCCTATCACTGTACACTCTTGTAAAAAATTCCTCTCCACTTCCATCAAGATGAATATCCAGAAAGCTTTTGGTAATATTAGAGAGATAAGTGTTTTAGAAAGAGTGAGCTTTGGCCAGATAACCAGATGAAGCAGCTGTTTTCTGGTTCACCGTCTGCTGTGCTTTTGCCTTCTATTCCCTTTTGTCTGTGCTGTTTCCTTGCAGCCCCTGCTGTGGATCTGGCAGGCCAGGGGAGAGGGAAGCAGCCAACCATACCTCCTTGCACAGCAGTGCTCTTGCCACCACTGCTCTCCATCAGGAAGCAAAAGGCATGTCAGTCTTTACAATTATTTGCTACTAACTCGTTCTTCCAGGCTTTGCTGCCTTCTGAGGCACAAGAAGTTTGGCCCACCTTGTCAGTATTGTGTATTAACTCTACTTGTCAGTGCTGGGATTGCTTCACTGCTGTCCTTGCCAGGTCTGATGCTTAGTCATTGAATGTCTTTCCCTGACTTGTTACTTCATTTTTCTTTCATGTCATATAGCATGCATGAGCTTTTGCTGAATGATATATGCAGAATTATTCATCATTTTAATATATAAAGGCTTGATGCATACCTGAGTCTAATGAGTAAGGAAATGGTTGTTTAAGTTGCAGTATTTAATTTATATTTTGTAGCTCAAAATAAACAGTCCAAATCCATAGGCTTCTTTCCAATTAATCATGCTTACAATACTACTGTGAAGCTGTGTCTTCTTTTCTCTATTTCTATTCCTTCTGTCCATCAGCCTCACCATTTGTTTATCCCCATTTGTTTTACTTTCTCTCAAGGCTTTAAATGACTTTGAGAAAAGGTCATTTATTGGGTGTATAGCTTGGGTTGGAATCTCTTAGTGTAGGCAGTGGGAGTTTTCCATGGGAGTGACACAGGTGAGAGGCAGCAGTTCTGGCACCAACATTAAAGTAAAGAGGTAGGGCCAGTTTTAGATGAGCATAAGCTCTAAATTATGATCTGAGTGCAAAATTGGAGTAGCCTGTTTCTCTGTTCTGCTCAAGTCTGTACCTTCATACCAAGCTTTTACAGAGCAGTGCTTAGTCAGACCTGCACAGCCCATGGAATTTTATCCAATAATCTCTCTACCAGGCTCAGTAATGCATGTCTGAGCTCATCATCTCTCTTCAAAATATGTTTGACAACTAAAAATTATAAAACAAAAATATTTTTCATCCTAAAAGAGAAGTATTCTGAAGGTATACTTTGAAGTCTGTTCCTCTTCCCAAAGACTTTGAAGTCTGCAACATATGTGAGAAATGCAAGTTAAAGTTATTTTCAGTAGGGAAAAAATAACTACAAAATATTTGAACATGAGTAATATTTTTTTTGTACATCTGGGTTGTCCTGGCATTCCTTATATAATCCCATGTGCATGGAAATGTTGAATTTGCAATTTATTTGCATCGTTTCAAGAGACAGCACCAGAAGGACTTACAGAGGCCGCATACTCAGCCAAAACTTAACACAGACAGAAAACTGAGTGGTTTTAGCTCTAAAGCTGGAAATAGTGGCTTTATTAATGTGTATCTGTCATACAATTCTCGACCAAACTTTTGGAGTTTGCATCTTCATAATAGGGAATTTTCTAGTGCTAACACTTTTTACCAAGTAGGCAGGACTTCCTTAGAGGTGGCCCATGCTGTCAGCCCATGGTGTCTAAGAAGCAGGAGAAAAACAACCTTATTGTTACACTCCTTTTGTTTTCCAACTGCTACAATCAGTTAGTTTTGTTAGATGTACATCAAATGCTTCTTTCTAGGAAAGCACAGTAACTGCTCTGAACATGGTATGTGCTGTACACTGAGAACATTTCATGAGCAGCAGAAGTTTCTTGCACCTCACTGATGTATTTTTGTGCTGCTGTGATTCCAGGGAACCAAAGGTTCTCTCACTGTTCTCAGAGCTGAAAAAAAATGCAGCATTAGAAACTTATAATCTTCTTTTGGAGGATTTTAATGCAATATTCAAATAAGAAGAAAATAGCTGTTAAACAGAAGTAAAAGTAAACCCGGGGAAGGTAGCTGGGGAGAAATGATAAAATATATTTTGTGTGAGTTTGACTACTTGCACCAGTTTTCACATAAATAAACATCATTAGGGCGTGCTTCCAAATCTTGAATTTTTTTCAGCTGTGTACCATGGTATGGTGCCAGAGACCTGAAGAGCTACAAATCAGAGCTTTGCAGCCTAATTTCTCAGGGAGCTGAAAGATTCTGTGTGTCAGTACTAGCTTTGGTTAAGACACTTCTTGGAGTTGCTTTTTCATTAAATTTTCAGGTCTGTATATATTAATTTTCCAAATTAGTAACTTATAAGTGGAATATGGATACATGGATGCTGGTATTATGCATGGAATATGGATTACGTGGACTTGGAATCTCTGTTAATAAAAGGAATAAAATACCTTTTCTTGTCTAAGTAATTGTGAGGCTTGCTGGGACAGAGTGGGGGCAAAAAAATGAGCCGTGCTACCATTTTCAAACTGGCTTTTGTCAGTGTATATGAGTTTTCTACATGGTTATTTTATTCGCCAAAATTTATCTGTGCAAGAATGACTCTTCTACTTTTCTCCTCTGCATTGTTGCACGTGTTTTACTGCACATAAGGCTTATTTTACATTCCACAGGAGCCTGCCAGGATTTTCCATTCTGTTTCAAAGCAAGAGTTCACGTCTGAGTGTTTTCTCACTCTAGTAGTGGAAAAGGTCTGTTGGAGTGTGCTGTGATAACTCTGCAGAGAGTTAAAACTCAGGGCAACAGGAATCAAGGATTTGAAAAGGTGGAAAGGTATTTTTATTTTAATAAAAGTGATGAGCATCTTATTTTCCTTGGGTATGAATGCTGTTTGCCTTGCAAATGAGAATTCAGCTTCTCAAATCAAAGATCATTTCAGCAGTTGTGAATGTATGAATGAAACAAAACGTTAAGAGATTGCAAAAGTAATGCAAATGAGTGAGGAATTTTATCTTTTTAAAAGTTGAAGTAAATTGAGTAGAGGGGATTTGAAACTGATATGTAGCAAAAGAAACAGGCATTTAACTGCACTCAGAACCCTGCTTGTAATACAGGTGTTTTAGCAACTGCATTTTCCCCTTGGATTCAGAGCTCTGTTTGAATGTCAGTGTTACATGCACTAGAACACAAGGGCTTTGGGGTTTGCAAGTAAAGCTTTGCTGCGTGCATTTTCTTGCACATGCCTGCTCTGGAGCACAGGTGACAAGCCCTGGACAGTTGCCTCTCTTGGGATGCCATGTCATGGTTGTCCTTTTGTAACCTAAAATCGGGGCTGCAGCCTGGGTGTGCCAGGCACGGGCAATCCCTTCAGCAGGCAGCTTGTGTCTTACACTCTGTAGGGGACTCCCTTCTGCAGTCTAGTGACAGCAGACAGTGACAGGGAGCCAGCAACTTTGGAACACGGTGTTATTTATACATCCCCTGAAAATGTCTGTTGGATGCACAATATTGTAATGCACAAGATGTAGCTTTGTCTCCAAAAAGACCTACGTGGATAGGTTTTACTTGCTCATTGAGAAATTCCTCTAAGCCTAGATAAGTCTGTCCCTGGCAGGGAGAGCTGGCTTTAGCTGTGTTTTTACGAGATGGATTCACATCCCCTGTGTCAGCCCCACATGCACTCCGGTTGTTCTGGTGCAGCTCTCATGCAACCCAGAACAGGGACTGGATCTGGCTTAAAATGCAAAAAAACCCCAACATGTTTTGTGGCTTTTGTTTTGAGAGGTGAAGCCAGATCTGCTTGTCAGCATGGCTGTGTAAACAGGCATGCTGGCATCACTGTAGGGTGCAGGCAGCAGCGTTTCAGTCGGGCGCTACTGTGGGAGGCTCTTGTGGATGAAATCATATAGTGAGCTTACAGCACGTCTGTGTAGGGGTCAGCCTGTGCTCTTCTCACTGGCACAGTCGTGCTGATTTTTGGTTTTCTTTCCCTGCTTCATTCAGACCCTTTCTCTTTTCTTGAAGTATGAAATAGCCTTTGATTCAGTTGTAAGCTTTGGGAAAATTAACACATTCAAATACGGTCTGATTTATGCAGGCAGTCTCCCCAGTTAATGGTGTTGGCACTGTCAGTTCCTTTTGAAGCTGTGTCTTTGAGACATTTACCTGCTTATTTTCCTTTTTTCTTCCCTGCTTCGAAGCTTGGCAACCTCTTTATAGCTCACTTTCTTCTTCACCAAGGAAGCAGAATTAAAAGTTGAAGAGCACATCTGACAACACTGATCAAAAATAAGCATTATTCTACTTCTTCCCTTTTCTACTTCTACCCTAGCCTCTACCTCCCCTCAAGTTAATCTTTACAACTTCCAGTGCAGTAGTTGACCAAAATAGTTAAATTTAAATATTTTGGGAGACGCCTCCATCTTCCCTCTTCCTGACTTCCATTTTCTCCTGTGGGCTGATTATACTGGTTCGTTATCTCTCTTGGCTCCTGGGGTTGGTTGCAGATACATCTCTAATGTGAGAAGATGGCAGAAGCTGCCACTGTTATTATTGGGCTTTGAATATATTGCAGTCTGGTATTTTCCTGCTTCTAGAGCTCTTTGAAGAGCCTGAGAACCAGTTGTGTGTGCTTTTTGAAGTTCTTCCTCTTGAGCGAGGCAGGAATCCCAACTGGCTGTTGCTGCTGATATGTGAACCCAACAGCTTTTCCTTAGGACTGCACCCTGAAAAATGGATGTGGTGACATAATGGCCACACTGTTTTTTTATCCTTTTCCTTCTCCTTCATACCGTGTCTTCCTCCCAGCTCATTGAGGAGAAGCACATGGAGGCATGCCTGAAACCATGTAGAGATACCTGCAGCATTGCTAGTATTGGCATGCAAAAGAAATTGCAGGCTGTCTGTGTTTGTGTTTGCTGGGGAGGCCTTAGAATTTGATGGCAGTCTGATTGTTACTGCATTCAGGTTTCAATGCTTGAAACAGCAAAATTGTATGAAGTCATATGCAGTGATTTGAATGAACCAAGATAAAATCAAGAGGAAAGGAAGTGGCTGAAGGGCCTTTAGCATGCCCTTATTAAGACTTGTAACCAAAATACATGTAGAATTTAGAATTAAAGACCAAGTCTGCTTTTACACTTCTCATCTGAATATTACAGTTTCAAGGGGAAGGATTAGTTTGACTCGTCATTTAACACAGTAAAGAAATGAGAGGTGAAAAAACATCTGATTCACCAGTTAGTACACATCCAAAATTGTCATGTTAGGCTTGTTTTGTATATGCATGACTGCAATTTCCCCTGTGCTTAATGCAGGGAGATGAAGCATTTCAGGAGACCAGGCAAAAGGGATGGGGAGTGTGCTGTGTGCAGGGAGCTGCTGCCAGCCCTTGCCTGCACTGTGGCTGGCATCTGTACTGCTCCATCCTTGTCCTTCCAGCCACTGCAGCCGGGTGCTGGGCTCTGGGATGAGCCTCAGCGTGGGAGGACCACGTGTGGGCATGGCCTGCTGGGCTGCTCTGCCTTGATGAATTGGCTCTCAAGGCGTTCCAAAAGCACGTGTGTGTTTGTGAGAGATGAAATGGGCGTCGCTGATGTAGTTGGTTTCAATGTTTTAATGGAGAGATATAAACTCTTAATTTTTCCAGTGGAGCAATGTGCCGTGCTCTACTCTCACCTTCGTCCCTTCCTCCTTCCACAATTTCCTTTTGTTATTTTTTCAGAAACACAGGTATTTGGTCCCCTAGATATTTTGAGACTGCTAGTGCTGTGATGCATCAGGAACACAACTGCTGTGGATATTCACTTTATCTAGGCCATTGTTCTACAATTGCAACAAATTATACATAGCTTGTTATGAGCAGAGCAAAGACTTTCCCTTATATACTACCAGCCCTTAAGTGCAGCCAGATTCATCTCCATACCTGAGTCTGCACAGCTCAAGAAAGTCTGTTTTTTTATAAATATAAATAGAGAACATAAAAGGGATGCAGGAAGGAATCCACATTTAGTCAGTTTGATGTGGTTTCCCCACGATGTGTCACTGTCTTGCAGTCCCTGCATTACCAGCAGCATTGCTTTCCAGGATGCTCTCCACAGGACAGTTCTGCAGTGATCAGTGGTCTCAGCTGTGACACCCTGTAACAGAGGCACCTCCACAACCATTTCTTTGGTGGCCACTTTGTCTGGTCTGATTGAATTGACATTCTTTGAGCAGGGACTATGATCAGGAGTAGTCTACAGGCAATGTGGAGTATAGTTTGAAGAGCAAAGCAGAGAGCCCAACTCAAAACCAAGAGATAGCTCTTGGAGTGAAATTGCTGTCTAGGTTGATACTGCTGGCATTGAATATTCAGTGTTTTGAAGGAGAGATACCAGTTGGATGGGTGTGTATTTTGTGTGTTGTGGTATGCCAAGCTGATATGCAGAACTGATTTACTACTTGATGTTTGTCTCATGATGGGGAGGTGGGAGGTGGAGCTGGAAAACAACAGTCATTTAGTCCTCAGTTTCTTCCCCAGTTATTTTTCTTTATTGTCTTTGTACATTTTATTGTAGCTGCAGACGAATATGTTCCTCTAATAGAATAGATGGTGACATGTATATATGTACGTATACCTGAAGTCCCTCTGCAATTACCAGTGCAATAAAAACAAGTGATTCAGTAAATTTCTTTCAAAGCTGTAAACAAATGATGAAATTAAGGCCCTGCTGAAGGTGATCATTTTCCATGAGGAGATTTGATGGTCTTGTGCACACACGTGGAAGCTGCGGAGCTCCCAAGCCCTGCTTCTGGCGCTGGCAGCCACTGCTGTGGTAGTGAGCGAGTTGCATCACTTCTCCCCGGCTCCGTGTTAAATAGTTTCCTCTATTAACTGGCCAAATGGTTTGTTTCCTCTGGAGCACTTCATCAGGGAGCTGCCAAACCTGACATACAGTGGATCCTGTCTTGTTCTCTGCTGAGTCTCACTGAAGCCAGTGGGTGTGCTTGTTAGGCTGTAATTAGACTTTGTTATGAGTAAGCAGCATCAGGCTGTAAACTTAATATCCTTCTGAGGTGAGTACTGCTTAAATAATAAGCAGCCTTCTGTTTTGTCTATCCAGTCTAGTTTAAGTCCAGTAAGCTTTCAAAATGAAACACTACATTGTATGGCTCTAATAATGTCCTGCAAACAGCAGCTATTTCATACGGCATTTAGAGCTGTCTTATATTTGATGAAAATACATACGCTGATGTGACCCTTACTTACTAATATACGCTTTTTAATTCAAATATCTTTCTTTTACAAATGAGCTCTTCCTGGACTCTTTTGGCCTCAGCACTAGCACTCATCTTGCAGACTACTGTGCCTTCTGAAGCAATTATTGCTTACATGCTGTGCTGTACTTGCTGTAACAAACGCTGTCATATGGGATATAAAATAAAATAGACCTGGTTATTTCAAACTTTGCATTAGCTAGAACTGCTTAAGGAATCCTCGTTTATTTCTTGTTCAAATCTGTCTTCCTTTTGCTTCCCATGTTTTACCTATGAAAGCCGCAGATTCTGAGTACTTTTGGAGTAATTTGACAAGGTTAGGAGGTGAGTGATGGCACTCAGCGAGACTTGGGAATCATGAACTCACAGAGAATATGATTCTGGTGGTAGAAATGCAGCCTGCACTATTTTAAATTAGTAAGTCAACTACAGAAATTCCAGTTGGCAACGCACAACCCTTGAACTCTGTGCTCTGTAGATCCACGGGAGAGTCATGACAGGAGAGCACACGTGAAGCTGCCTACGTTGCCAAAAAATCATGTAATTGTGGTGGTTTCAAATGTGTGGGCTGTCCTTCCCTTGCCACCTGCTGTCCCTTCACCTGGCACATCCATTTCTCTCATGGCCATGTGGCCTCACACTGTGGGTTGGCTGTGCCATTGCAGCTCTGTAAGCTGTGCAGCTCTCCTGTGAGCTGAAGTGTGAGCTGGCATGGACAAGGAAAAAAGGATCCGGCTTTTTTTGCCAGTGTCACATCCTTGCTGGGTACAGCTAGCAGGGAAAGGGAGGGGAGGGATGCAATGGTGAGGAATGGGAATTGTTCAGTGCTGCTCTCACTCTGAGCGGTGAGGCTGTGGTGTCAGAGACTTACTGCTGGCTCAGACATTCCTGTGCAGAGCTTCAGATGCCTTTGCTGCTTGTGTACAAAGTGAATGTGGTTGGTTTAATGCCTATTCATCACGTGGTTGGGAGTGCTCAGGACCACATGAGGTTGGTGACCAGCTCTCTGCTAACCGGTTGCAACTTTTGAAGAGGCACAAGACAGAAACCGCTTCCCATGTGCGGTCCCTGAGGAGCCACTGTGCCACCTCCTCCTGCGATGGGCTCTTCCTGGCCCCAGTGGGATTCTTTAGGGATGAAAATAGGAAGAAGTGTGTGAGTGCAGGTCTTGGTGAAATGGTTACCAAGAAGGGGGACTAAAGCTTAAGGAGGACAGGGGGCATTCAGGCTGTGCTTGTGGTGTATCAGACCCATGGGTGCTCTTCAGCACTGGGGGAGGCTTATGGCAGGCCCCAGGAGGCACCACGAGAAGGGATGGGCAGGGGAGGTGTATTTTGTATGGATTTTGACTTTCCCCTCTAGCTCTTTCTAAACAGAACAAGAGGAACAAAACCTTTCCTCCCAAATGTTTCTTCATAAAAGGTGTAAAAACAACTGAAAATCCCTTTGTGTTATGCAGATAACTCAGAAAGCACCTTAAACACCAAATTCAGCTGTTTGAAGTTATTTTTTTGTAAGTTGCATGTGTGCCTCTAAAATTTCTAGGCGATTAGATGTTTGTTTAACAAAAAAGCTTGTTTTCTTTGTACTAAACTAAATATCCAAGATTTGAAAGGACTTCTTAGGCAAAAGAGCCACCTTGTCATCCCAAGGACTAATTACTGAGACCTCCTGTTTTCTCAGGAGTCTCATCCTCTTAGAATACATATTGCATTTTCAGAGCACATTTCCTTGCTCAGAGTTTCTCTTGTTGGGATTAGCTATTGTAGTGCTGTCACCTACCCTGCAGGGTTGCTCCTGCTTGGCTGCACGGGGGAGAAAAGGGGGAAATTACTGCAGCTCACAAAGATGCTTTGCCCTAATTATAATTCTTACATTGAGGAGCAATGGTCCACCCCAGTGCTGACCATGGGAAAGCATGCATTTGCCAAGTGTGCACTCCTGGAGATCCAGGACAAGCAATGACCTCTATTCAAGTATAAAGAAAAGTTCTAAGTCAGCTACTCCAGGTGTGAGTTTGATCAATCTGTTTCTCTTATTTTGTGGTTTGTTTTTTTTTTTTTCCCTCTTGCAAGTATATATGTTTTTTAAGGGAGGCAGGTGTTATTCCTTACAGCAGAAAAGGACTTAAGTTTCTTTTTATTTGGTTAAGTAAAAATGGGATGTCAGTACATGTACAGGCTACTTTTGGGGCAGTCAGAATGGCACCTACTACATGGCCTTGACTACCCTAAGGGAACAGAAGGACTCTGGTTTTTAATTTCCACAATTTAAGCACAGTAAAATGCTGTCAAAAAAGGTCCGTCAAGATCCTGTAAGTTTGATGAGGCCCTTTTCTTCTGTTATTTTTCCTTGCTAAGCTGCTTGGTCTTCCAGTGGCCTTCAAACTTTTGCATGCTGTGAAGTAACGAAGCAGAACATTAAATCTTTTAAATCCTGGGAGTGCCAGCAATCTACTGAGCATTTCACAGTGCTGTTGTCAGTGAAGAATGCTTGTGTGTTGTATTCTCTACATGGTAATCCCCTGAGTGTGAAATTAGATCTGGTACCAGTTTATTTTTCTCTTCTTTAATTCTTTTTCATATCAAATATTAAACATACTGTAATCACCCTATCTGTTTCTGGGTATATAAAGCAAAGGATTACCCTTTGGTAAGTAGGTTTCCAACTTCTTTTTTTTTAGTAGCGTAGCTTAATAGTACAATTTAAATTGAATAAAAGATGGTGTGAAGAATTATAGGCTTTTTCCCCCTCTTTATTTCTATGTGTACGCTCCTTTTATTAATGACAGTCTGATGCATCTCTTTTTATATTTTAAAAATCTGCTTTAGTAGCATATGGCCTTTTTGTGATCAAAGTTGGGCTTAATGAGTGCTTTCCAAGCATTAATTTGCCAAACTTAATGATAGTATTGTATTAACTTCAAGTTTCAGTAGCACAGTATTAACAGTGTCTTAACTAAATAGTTAAATTAAATAGTTCTTAGCCTTTACTCTGTTTCTGTTGATCACAAGTGTTAACTCACAAGTCTTTTTTTTTTTTCTTTTCCCCCTCAGTTTAATCAAGTCAGTACATTTTTTTATATCTGTGTCTTCAGCTGTGAAATGAGACTAATGCTTACCTGGCACATCGTGGAGTAAAGTGAAAATAGCTAGTGTCTGAGATTTAGAGGGGGGCCAAGAGAGTAGGGAAAGCGTGTGAGTGACTGATATTTAGTAGCTGGCACGGATGTGCAGCTATCTGCAAGGATGAAAATATGTAAACGACTGAAAAGACACGAATGAGATTGAATTGGATTAGTTTGAATAAAGAAATCCAGTGGTACAGATGGCTTAAACAGCTGAAATGGCACTGTGCTCACCAGCATGATGAAATCCTTTCTTGTGATATGGGAAGCCCCTGTGTTGTGAAGAATGGAGACAGTTCATGTTCCTTTATGGAAAACTGAGCTACTTAGGAGATGTTCCTCTAAGGAAACAGCAGGCAGTGCTTTTTGTAAATGTGGTTTGAGTTTGCAAATCTTACTGCAAGTAAATTCAAATAGGGGGATTATATTTTTTGCACTTAGTTGACCAAAGAGAAGAAAGGACTTGCTTTCATGCTTGTAAGAAAACAAGTTGTCCTTGCTGTTGAGAATATTGTTGCTCTTCGTCTGAAACTGAAGCTAGTTAAAAAAAATTGTCTAACCATACACGATGCACAAGGTCTGCTGCTGTAGAGAAACATGCGTATTCTTTGCTTTAAGTGAATAAATTTATTCACTGATTTATCTTCAGTCAGGACTGTAATGTTGTGAAGTTGTGAGGGACTTTTGTTTTAATGAATCCTGGAATGACAGGATACATTGCCCTACTTAAAACAGTCAGGTAAGTCTGTGGAAAACCTAAACTTCCTTATACTGATAAGCTTACAGGAGGTGCAGACTAAGACTAGCAAAGAATGAAGATTCTTTTTTCTTTAAAGCTGATTTGCAAAAATATTTTCATGCCTTTTAAAATAATAAGTAAGAGCTTTGAGTATTCACAGATATCCTTGTTTGAGAACAATCTAAGCTGCTTTTGTGCTTGAAGTCTTCTGCAATTCTGTTCTGTGATTGTGGGTAGGTCAGAAGCAGTGTTTGTTGAAGGTACATACTTTGCCTTCCCATGGCCTTACATGTTTTTAGTGAAAAGTTTGAACACTTGAAATGTTGGAATTTCCTTTAAGATCAGCACTCTAGGCTTTTGCTTCCATTTTCTTTAATCAGGGTGAGTATGTCTGAAAAATTATGCTGACATGGCAGTTATTGTCCACATGACAAATGTTTACATTGTGCCGCAAAATCAAGGAAAGCTCATGCAAAAAAATTTCATTGTTTGAGATTTATTTGACATACAGGTGTGTGTGGTTTCAGGATGTTGTTGCATCCCCTGTTTCCTGGAAAACCCTCTGATACAATAATCATGGCATTTTTCTCCTGTGTGAAACTTGCTGCTGTTAGCTACACTCTTCTGGCTTCTAGAGGTGCTTAATGAAGCCTTCTCCTTAAAATCCTGTGAGAGCTATAGCCAGATCAGAGTGGAGCAGACCCTCCTTTTTATCACTTTCCTCGCAGGGAGAGTAATTCAGCTGCTGTGCTGAATCCCTCCCCGCTGGCTGGTGTGGCTCACAGCAGTTCATTTGCCCGTGACCTCTCCTGTG
Organism: Geospiza fortis; assembly: GCF_000277835.1. Lineage (NCBI taxonomy): Eukaryota > Metazoa > Chordata > Aves > Passeriformes > Thraupidae > Geospiza > Geospiza fortis. The sequence goes on along the minus strand of NW_005054316.1, from coordinate 3,855,608 downwards.
AGAGCTGTTGTACTCACGTTGGTCAGTGCAGTTCTTGCTCACACTTAATAAAGACAGGTCCCTTTGATGCTCTTGGCACAGTTCTGTATGCGAAGGCCCTTGGCTGCAATGATTTGGTCACAGTTAAAGCATAATGAAGTCATGCACGTTTGCTCATTTTCTGCCCAAAAGGCTTGGTGAGAACTTGTGTATGCCTTTGTGTTAGGAATATCTCGTACCCAGGAGATAACTTTTGTTTTAAAACTGAGCAAGGAAGTGTGGTGGAACCTATCTTTCATGATCTTTAGGATGGGCTTGTTTCAGTGGGACACTACTTATGTAGAGAAATTTCATTACTCAAAAAAATCCCAGGGCAGCCATGTGCAAAAAACTCTGTATGTCTGCCATGGCTTATAATCTAATCAATTTCATATTAAGAACTTGATCTAAAAGACTTTGAAAAGCTTCCCTTCCTCTATTTTGGGGTATATAATGATTTTTTTTTCAGTGAATACAGCAATAACCTTGTTGACTCCAAATCTCATTACAATACTATTTTAATTGGAAAATGAAGGAAAAGCTGTTATAACCAGGGGCAAAAGCAAATATGAAAGAAGTGAGAATCCTCAGAGGGACTCCATCCCTTGCTGGAGTGGCCTTTGGTATGCGCTTTAGTGACACATTTAAATTATTCATACAAAAAATTTCAATGTAAGTAATGACCATTCAGTGCTTATTCAATAATGTTCTTCTGAAGAACAAGAGCTTTTAAAAACCTGGTAGGTTTTCAGACTGGGTTAAAGATTTTAAAAGAAATATTACTCTTAGATAGATGCAGTCTTGTAGCTAATAATATTGAGAACTCAGTGATGCCTTCCAGTGATCACAACTGCTTTAAAAATGCTTAGTCTAGTCTTGCTTCTGTAAAAATAATGAGAGCTTTGCCACAGGCTTCAGTGGAAGCAAGCTATGTCTCTTTAATTATTTGAGCTTTGCTTCACTGAAGTTTGGTAGGAATTGTGAAGTTAAAGCACAGGCACAGAGTCAGAGACCAGAGAATAATCCTGGCCCCATGGAAATATGCTGTCTTCCATTGTGGGTTTCCTCACAGAGCTTTTTAATAACTGCTGTTGTGTAGTTTTTTCTGTTTGTAAAGTGGAGGAAATACTATCACAAATCATGGGGGTCACGGTGCTTCATGTATTAATAGTCTCTAATGGAGGGTTGATTGTCTTGGTTGAAGCATGATGTGGGTGTGTAGATAGATTATTGAGTCTCTTGTAAATAATGAAGTTGTCTCCTCCCTGCTTACTAATTCACTAGTGGAAACACAGCAGAGAGAAATCTCATTCATTAAACAAAGGCATATTTATGCAGGTATTAATTCTTTTAAGGTATCTGTAGCTGGATGGTGATTTCAGACAAGGGCATCTCCTCCTTAATGATCTTAATGGTGTTTTTCGTTTGTTTTTTTTTTCCCACCTACTGCAGGAAATTAAAGGATTGTGGCCCTGCCTCTGTAGCACGTTCATGTAGTAGTACATGCTGTGTTTATTTGTGGAAAATGCCACGCTATCACACACAAGTGATGACAGGTTGTGCCAGCTGTGTTGCATCGGATCTCTCCTGTTGGAGAAGATCAGTAAAGATGCTGAGGCACAGCCATGGTTATCCTGCCAGGGGTGCACTGTTGAACCTGAGAAGTGGGTGTGTAACCTGCCCCCTTGCTCAGCACCCAGCCTGGGAGCTCCACTGAGCTTCAGTGTCACTCGTGGGAGTTTGAGTGAGCCTGCAAATGTTGGGCTTCAGTCAGGACTTCCCTCAACCTGTGGTGAGACACCACTCCACCCCATGTCTCACCACAGCCTTTCTCTGTGGCTTTGAAGAGGGCAGTGTGGAGGAAGTCCTGATTGATTTTTGCTTTACAGAGCTGGGATTTGGTACACAAGTTATGAGACCCGTAGGAATCATCAGCCAGCCCTTGCATCCCTTTGATGACTTGCTGTGGCAGCATTGTGGAGCAGTGCTGTGGTGAGACCTGTATATTCTACAGTCCTGGAAGAAGTGAGAAGTATTTTCAACAGCTCTTTACTTTAATGTACAGCCTATGAGCAAAGGTTAAGTTAAATTGGAAGTATGGGTGATGCAAAGGTTTGTGGCAATGCTGAGTTATATCTAAAAGAAGACAGTAGGAATTGCTGCAAAATGATTTAATGTAAGCTGTAGGTCAGCAGCAGCCTAAGAAAACCTATCTGTGAGCTGAATGGTGTCTCCTCCACTACTGTGGTCCTGCTCTCCATTCTTTGCTGAGCCATTTCAGTAAGCAGACGGAAACAAAACCCATGGGATGACACAAGAAAAAAAAAAGCTAATTTTCTGTTGGGTAATAGGCTCAGGAGTGGAGGGCTGGGATGCCGGCAGACAGCAATTAGATCAGCTTAAGCTGCACGAAACTGGGGCCTCGGGGCTTCCTTCTGCCTCATCTCTCAGCTGGCACTGGCTGGTCCCTTCTGCCACTGCAGCAGCTTTGCAGCAGGAGCTGCCTGGGCTGGGGCTGCGGAGGGGGTCAGCACCAGTGCAGCTCCCGGAGTGCTGCAGCTGGAGCTGTATCTCTGCAGCCGGTCAGTTGTATTCTTCTCTTGATGGGCTTCGTTGGGAAATGAAGAAAATTTGGGGCCTGTTTTGAGCAAATCTTTGGCTCCCGTGCCTGTTGTGCCCTCCTTGCGCTGGTGCACGTGTGTTCGTGATCGCATGGAGAACCAGACAGCGGAGAGGATGGAAACTTGCCCACAGAAGGTTTGATTTGCTTTACTTGACTTTGCCAGGTTATTTTGCAGCCAGATCAGCTCCTGGGCCAGGTGTGTGTGGGGGCAGTCATATCCCTTGCCTGGCACAGGGAGAGCTGCAGGTGGGCAGTGCTGCCACTGAGATGTCAAACCACAGCTCTGTGTGTCCTGTGCTGCTCTAATAGTCGGGGTAATTTGTTTGGACTTCCCTGGAGAAAGCCATTTGTTATGAAAACGTAAATGTAATAACATTGTTTGACTAATTCCTCTCTCATTAACCACACAATGTGCCACAGGGAACTGTGTGATTCCATTTTCCCCAAGAATGCTGAATTTCAGTAACCTGTGCTAACGCTCCGTCTCTATTCTAGTAGCCTGGACTGGAGCATTTATTGAAGTTATAAAGATATGTTAATTTCCAGTAAAATTTTCAGCTTTGCACTTCAATAAGAATACTTAAATATTTTAAGGTACTTTGAACTGATCCTGGTAGAACACAGCTTTATTATTTTGTTAAAGCTCAATGTCACTCATAAAATGTAAGTTGCTTTAGAAAAGTATCTCCTGTTATTTTTAAAGCAAATGTCTTCATTTAGTTGTAGATAAATAGCAGATTTATGATTTTTTGAAATATATGTATGAAGGAAAAAAAAAGGGAAGAAATACATAAATACCTAGAGTTGCTCTGTAGTTGCTTACTACAAATGCATTTATGCCTTAGACATCACTAAGTGAAATGCCCTCCTTTTACGAGTGCACTTGTTATTATCTCTTCATGTTGACATAGATGAGTCAAATTAGAGTTCAGTGGTAACTATATTCATTGGAAAATTTGAACAATATTAGTCTTAATGTTTCCCCTATAATTATGTGAAATACATGATCTTATTTGTGGTACTGGCTGGCTACCCATGCCTCTAGTAACTGTAATCATTGCATAGAAGCAAAACAGAAACATGGAATTTTCTGATCCTGCGTAAGTTTCTTTGGAGCTTGGTAACAACTGCAATGAACATGCATTTTTGAAGAAGATTAAGTAAACAAACAAAAAAATAAAAAGGTCAGTTGGCAGGCTGACAACTTGCTAGAGTTTCTGCTGACTCCTCTGAGTTTCCACTGTGATCGCCTTCCTTTGAAAACAGGACGAACGGGTTCAGATTTATCTGGCTGTGTTGTCTAAATTGGCTGCTTTTCACTGTCACAGTAAATGAATTTTGATTAAAGAGATGCTTTGAGCAAAGGTGGTGACAGATTTATGCTGTGCAAAGCTTTACCTGGTGACCTGAGTGTCTAGGCCTGGCACTGTTCTATATTTAGAAGGGGACAATTGACTACAGCAGGAGCAACTGAAGGTTTTTATTAGAACTGTGCAGCCTTTATAATTATGCAGCTAAAGGCCACGTTTTGGTTTATGGATGAAAAGTTTACAATTTATTTTGGTGTCTATAATAGGTCAGAGTGCAAGTGCACAGATTCTAACCTAAGTATTTGTCATTTTGAGTGCACAATACATTTTATACCAAGCGTAAATAACAACACAGAGTGCTGCTGAGTAAACCTAAATTAGTGAACCACTTTAACAAAGTAAATAATAAAAAAAGGCAAAGACTCTCAACTCCTTGTTTTCTAAGCAATACTGGTGAACTGAACTTTTACCTGGAAGACATCAAAATTCAGATTTAGAATACAATCAAATGAGTGTCAGTATTCTCATACTGCCTCACTCCAGATGGGGGAGATTTATAAATTGAAGTATAAATAGGAATGCCTTTTAAAATGAGATTTAATATTTCACGTGTTCCAGGAGCAGCATCTCTTTTTGGATGACCTTTTTGCTAGCTGCTTTGTATTTGGGACTTCAACTATTGGGTAGATTTAAATAGTCTGCAATATTTAAAAGGAATGGAAACTGTGTATAAGTATAAATAGATTTAAGCAGATGTCTGATGGGAGTAATTTCCTGCAGAGAGAAGATGCTGACTGAACACACTCCATTCTTGCACCTGAATTTTTTTTTTGGTGTATTTGTGCTTGTATGTGCTTTATAGAACATCAAAAGCCTTTAATGAAATCATCTGTGTATTGATAGCTTTCATATAATTTTAGAATGTTAAAGAACTTACCCTCAATTATAGGAATGGTAAGGTGCTCATAGTATTTTCTTTCTCAGTGGCAGTTAAAGGAGTTTAATTTATATCAGTAAAATTGTTCCATTTTAAGATCCTTATCTGTTGCTAGTCACTCTTTCACTTGATGTTTTTGTTCAGAGTAAACCTGAGTTTTAGGGTTTAACTTAGGGTCTCAAAATGAAATATTTCTCTCAGGTTTTCAGGCACTAGACTGTGGATTTAGCTGGCTTAGGTCACCTTATGTGCAAAGACTGTTTTAAAGCAGGAAATTGATACGTTTGGGAATTTTAAAAATTTGTGTCCCCTTCAGGACTAGTACAACACTCATGAAAGTTTGGACAAATGTGTGGGTAGAGGGAATTGTTGTACAGTTTGTCCAGGTACTGTATGCATTTGCTGCCTTAGTAACACTGATATCAGAGCAGGTAAGGGCCAGAAGAGATGACAGAGATGGAAAGAAGGCAGTGTGCCTGCAGTGACTCTGGCTGGAGAGGCAGCCAAGTGGACCATCCCGTGGGGAGGCTGGCCTCCACAGCCCTAGGAGAGGGACTTGCTTCCCATTCAGAGTCCACAAGCAGATCCTGCGTTTCCATTAGAACCTGTCCAGATTTAAAATCCCTGGGGTTCCTCAAGCCTATTATTTGGTAAGAGAACAGACTATTTTTACATGCAGTGTGTAAGGCCAATATTACACAGTCCAAGAGTATTACAAGAAAGTGTTGGTATGTGTAAAAAAACCCCAAAACATATGATTGAGTTTATATTAACGCCTTTATGTGAAAAGTTGTTTTTGAAAAAGCATTCATATTGCATCAAATCCAGGTTTAAATAATGAAGTCCAAGATTCTCCAGTTACTGATGAGTTTTGTACATGGTGCTATTGTGATTTTTGGAAGAGACACAGGAGTGATTTCATTTGAATCAAGGGGTATGGCTTTTTTCCACCATCTCCTGGAACTGGTCTGAGAGAAACACATGTACTCTGTATCCTTACACAGAACTGCCAGGGGTCCACATTTACAAAACCCTCATTAAACTGTGCTAGTCCTTCTCAAATCAGTAAAAACAAGAAATGAATTGCCAAGTTTATAGAACTATATGCTCTGCTCAACAACACTGTCTTTCTCTTTAGAATGGTATATCTAAAAAAAAAAGGCAGCCGGTACCAGAAATCTGTTCATTTTATTTATATTAGCTGCCCCCAAAGGGGAAGAAACATGCAGCACAGTGCTCTGTTAGCCTAGCCATGCTTTCTAGTGTTTCTGCAGGTTGTAAGAGTAATTCTTCTGTTTATGGTCTCTGTAGAAAATGTGTTGATAACATGAGTCATCATTTTCAGGAGAAGTACCAGGTGACGGAGAACAGTGGTGGGGGAATGCAGGGAATGGTTGGTTTCAAGAAACAACTGACAGGTGGTAAAATGGGCACTTGTTTGGGAGAATTTTTGAACAAGTGGTGAGGAGGCTTGTGCAAGTGAAGTTTCTGAGGGGGACAGGTTGAAGGATGAAGGCTGATGGACAGAGTGCAGTTGACTTGGAAAAGCCATGATGTACTTGGCCTCTGACATTCCCCCTTGCATATGGTTTTCCCTCCTAGCTGCATCAAGTGGGCTCAACACATGTCAGCCTTGGGGACAGTAGATGTCTGAGAATTTCAACTTTGGTTGCAGTGGCTCTCTGCTGGAGAGCAGATTTTATCTCTACAAGAACCTTGATTTTAGCATCATGTTTGTGTTGTGTTGCATGGACTTGAGCACTTTTGCTGGAGGCCAGCTGTGTTTGGGGAGCAGGCTGCTGGCTGCACTGACGGCACAAGGGGAATGCTGACAAAATCTGTATCACTTCAGGTTCATTTATAGGCAAGGGCTTGTTGGCAGCTCTAGCAGGTAAATTAAACCATGCAGCATCTTCCTTAGCTTGCGACAGGGAGCCCTTGAACCATGGGGCACTGCAAGCGTCTTTCACTGTAAATGAGCCCCAAGTGCTGGCAAAGCAACATTGGGCTGTTTCTGAGAGGCAGAGGCAGGGCCACACTGCTGAGAATTTAGCAAATGGGATATAATAAAAACCAGGCTGAAATGACATCATTCTTTCTGTTTCATAAGCACGCGCTGCATGTGTGGACAGTGCACAGATGTTTTGCTTTGATGACTTGCTGTGTAGGTTTATGGCCTCGGAATGTCGATAACTAAAGAGGTTGGGTTTGTTTTGAACTCCATTAAATTCTGTTGAAGCACGTATCGAACTTTAAGTTACATGCCTGCAATTTTTAGGATGTTTTACTGATAAAAATTGAATACTTTACTACTTCATGTTTTAATGTTTTTTAACATTTTTATTACTCTTCCTCTTCCGTTTTTCAGTTGCTAATTGTTTCCAGACATTTTTTTTACCATGATTAAGACCTCTGTCAATGTTTTCCTTTTATTTAATTTCTTTCTTTCTGTTTTTCCTTTTTTTAAAGTGCAAAGTGTAGGGAGGTGTTTTGATTCCATCCTCTTGCTAAAAAGTCAGAGCTTTGAACTCATGATGTTACTTGCCATCAGGATTTCCTGCCACTGGTATCTGAAAAAAAAAGAAAAAGAAATCTCTGGAGAATTTTCTAATGGTTTGCCTTAGTTTAGGCTTGTATTTCAGACTAGACTCTATTGTGTCTAAGAGCAGGATTGATATAGGCTGCTTGAAACTGCTGATTGCTAGGGAACAGCTTTGCTAGATGAACGTAACACATTCCATAGTTTTCTCCCTTTTATGGTCTCCATTACAAATATTTTTTTTTAGCTTCAGTATACTTTAGTGAAGTATTCTGCTTTTAAACAGACATTCAACATATGTGTGTCTGCTTTAACAAAGGGCCAGCAAGCTATATATCAGATCAAAAAATCGTTTTTCAGTTTGACTATATAATCCTACTAAATGGAGTTTATTTTTCCTTGTATGTCTTTTCTCTTGTTTGCCAAAGTTCCTGTTCCTTAATACTACCCCCAGGTTTCCTGAGAGCTTCCCAGTTCCCAAGACCAGGACCCTATTTTGGTCTTTTGTGTTGATGATTCAGAAATGCCATAAATTGAGAAGAGGAAATTAAGCAGTAATATAGAAACAGTGGAGATGGTAGCAGACTGCTTCAGCTGTGGACCAACAGATTGACGGTAGAGCGTAGCTGGTGTTTCTTTAGCCATGATTTGTGTTTCAGAGCACTAAAAGAGATCAATAAAATGGAAGAAGTTTTCAATTTTTTGTCATATGAAGGCTGTGCTGAGTTCTCAAAAACCCCTCACCAACAACAAAATAAACAAAAAAAAACCCTACCCAATACAGAGAAAAAAATTGCGAAACAAACCCAACCCATGTTCAAATTCCCCAAACTTGTAAGATCTCTGAAGGCAATGAAGCTTTAGGTCAGATGCCTTACGTGGGTGAGGGGAATACCTCTCTCTTCTGTCCCCAAATTGTCTCATCTTTCATGTGGGCAGGAGATCATCTTTTTGATGGAAACACCAGCTCTCGTTCTGCTGATTATCTTTTTTTCTTCCAAGTCTTTATTAGCAGACCCGTACGTTGTCCAGCACTCTCATAATTGTCTTCCTTTGCATAGCATAAGCATGTGATTTTTTTTTGGGAAATGTTCTAAACTGTTGTTGAGTTCTAATTCCAAAACATTATTTTGGTTTAAAGGAATTATGATTTGTTTTGAGTAACTGACTCTTCTGCACTACTTATCTCTTGCCAGCTGTCTGTTCATTTGATCACAACAGAAAAGTTGTCTGGGCTACACCTCTTGTTTTCAAGGCAAACTTATCAATTAAGGGCTTAGTTTATTAAATGTAAATTAAAACATTTTCAGTATATAGTCTGATTTATATAGTGATGTATATAATCAGTCATTAATGTTGCTTCTTTCTCACCCCTAAATATATTGTCTTAATTTTCTCTAAGAAGGGAGAAAAGAAAATGTCAATGTAGAGCAAACAAAGGTCCCTTGACAAAATTTGAAGGCATGTTTCATCTTTAGATATAAAGTGTTAAATGTTGAATTTAGTCACTTCTTGCTTTTTCTGAGAACAAAGTGGCTTTTTTTTTTTGAAGTTGATCTATGAATTCAGTGTAGTGACTTGTCTCTTAGAAGAAAATAAGGAAATAAAATTAGGAAAATTTTTATAGGACCTTACAGTTTAGTCTTTCACATCATGCAATATAAAATTGGTAAGCTCGTTTATTGGTGAATTGTCTTGAGTAGGTGGCAGTGATTGAATTTTTAGTCTTGTGGTTGTGTCCTAAATTTACTGCTGATGCAGGGAAAATGAAATGGGAGAGGCAGAAAATAGATGAAGTACAAATCTTGTGACAGTAATTGATAGCTAGGTGGAGGCATCCATCCAGAGCTGCCTGCTTGCCTTTATACAAACCCAGTTTAGTGAGATTGAGAAAGATTTTACACAGAGCTGATAAAGGGAGGGGGTTGGACTTGCTAGTGACAGTCTCACTCTGGTTATCTGAGATGTTGCTTACTTGGTGCTTAAAAAAAACCCAGCTTTGGAATTGCTCTTTTCAGAATGAGAGCTTTTTAAAGTTTGGGGGTTTTCTAAAGTCTGAATAAAATCTGAGTGTCCCCAGTGATTAAATTTTTTAAAAATTGAGATCAGATTTTCAGTAAACTCTCTGAATAAAAGAAGCATTGTAGGATAAGATTTTAAGTTTCATTAATTATTGAGTGAAATAATTTTAACCACTTGCGCTAATTTTTGACCTTGTTTTTTTTGGGGGGGGAAGAGAGTGTGTTATTGGTTTGTACTGGCTAAACCCTTTTCAGCCATATGGCAAGATTTCTTACTTTCATACAGCTGCTGCTTCAGTTCTTGCTTCTCTTCTAACCCTTGGGACCTTGCAGTATTTTTGTTAATGTGTTTGTTCTCACTACCTGGAGATGAATCAGCTACTTAACAAACTACTTTCACTGCTAAGGGTGTGCATCCAATTATCCAATAATGAAAAGCCTGTATTTTCATCTTGCATCCACCCTGATGGGGCATTACCTCGACAGGAGTTAAAATTATTGCATGCAAGCATTCAGCAACCTCCCCAGAAAAGCATCCCTTATCCTGCTCTAGCTTCATTCCTGCAGTCTAACTCCTTCCATTGCAGAGAATCTGGCTAAGATTTTCACACCTGTAGAACTGGGTTTAAGCAAAGCACTCAGGATCTTGAGCTTACCCCCCCAAAAATCATGAAATATGGAAACAAAAAGTGTTTTTAATACCTCTTGAGATTTGAACTTTTATCATGTTTAGGTTGTGTGAATTTCTGCATCCCCCAAATTAAATTTAGAAATTTTCACTTTCCTTTGAAGACAAAAGATGTGAGTCTTGCCCAGATACGCGACTCCCAAGAACTGGGATGTGGGAAGAAGCAGCACAAATGTGATTCACCCTGAATTTTGCAGGAATTGGCAGCGCTGTGAAAGGCATTGAGGGAAGGGTGCACATGGATGCTGCTCCCCCACACCCTGCATGCAGAGAAGCTCACTGGTTGCTCTGTGCCATCTTGCCTTCCTTGGCTTAGTTTCCCACTTGCGCTATCCCGGGAAGCTGCGTAAGGAGAGGGAGGGATATTGGAGAGAGTGTTTGATGAAGGTAAAGATATTCTCTCATGTGTCTGTTTGTGGCTCTGACTAACAGTGTCCCTGAGTGGAGAAGAAAGCAGTCATTATGGAGAAGCTGTGGGATGAGAAGGGAAGGTAGGAGGAGGCCAGCCTCCCTGCAAGGAGACGGCAGACCCAGTTTTACAGGCAGAACCTGTAGGACAACTGCAGATGAACCTCAGTGAAGACATGCAAATGCAACAGCTCTCTCTAAGCTTAAAACTAGCTGGTAGTGCCTAAAGGATGAGTGTCTACCCAGTGGACCTGCTGCTGAAGGCAGGGGGAGGGTATTTTAGGGTGCATCTTGAGGTGTTTTTCTGAGCAGAGGCATGTGCATGTTCTGTGCTTTGGTTCAGGAGTGAGTTCGTGTGAGCATCTCAGCTGCAAGGCAGTGACGTCTCTTTTCCATCAGGGCTGGAATGCCAGGGATGCCTGTCCTACCCTAACTCACATGACTGACTTGTCTTCTTGGTTTTTTCTCTCCCTGCTTACCACTCCAGCACAGAAATGTATTTCTGCCCTGTCTTGTTGTACTGGCTTTCTACAGTATGGTCTGAAGCTGAAGGTTTCCATGAAAAATCAAAGCAAAATCAGTGCTGAAAGCCAAGTAGCAGGCAACAGCGTTGTCAAGGAGGCCTGGAGTTAAACAATTTGTAAGGGAAACAAGTTTCCCTGGAATTAAGGTGGAAATACACTTCCACTTAATTTCAATGGTCTAACAAATTGTAATGTTTATAGTTGGCTGATAATGTAGAAATAACTCATGAACCAAAAGAAAAGTTTACTTCGGAAGACGGCTCTCAAATTATTTACCTTGGCTTCGTCCTTCCCTAAACTGGGGAGAACATAATAATGTTTCCCTCTCTTGATCTCTGTCTTGGCTGGTTGCTGAGATGCTTTTGGATATAATCCTTAGCATAGGAGGGAACTTCCAACATGGCAAAACTGATTGCCAAACCTAAAAAAAAAAAGAAAGTCTGCATCCAGTGATGACATTCTGGAGATCCTGGATGCCATATTTCTTTTCTCCTGTCTCAATGAAATTTCCACATATTTTTATGAAGTGTTTTCAGTCTATTTTGGTGATATAATTCACATGAATGTTTTGAGTGCTCTCTTTGCTCAACCCTGACCTCACCTCTATAGAGGTTTTTTTATTTTTTCCTGTGTTGAAAACTGCCAAAGACTTCAGACATCATTTTCCCACACACAGTGAAAATAAAGCACTTTTTAAAAAGAAACCCCACACTCAAGAAACACCACTCCAAACAGATTTTCCTCCAAAAGAAGAGTTCTGTTTGAAAATCAAAGTGGTTGTTTGGTTTGGTTTTCTGTTGTTTTTTTTTTTACTTTGAAGTACAAGCTGAATAGACATCCAGGGAAGTACTATGGTCAGACCTTCTTCTTTTCCTTATCAATACCCTGAATTTGTTCACCAGAGAACATAAAAGAGAGTTTGCAGAACTCCTGGACAGTTGTAGCCTTGGGGCTACAGCAACTTAACCTGCCTAGAAGGAGGTCCTGTTCTTTCAGTGCTCATGTCCACCCTTCTCCTTCAGGCTTTGGAGACCTCGGCTGTGCTTACACATCTGGTTTGGGGCCATGAGCTGGCTGGCTGCAGGGATTTGGATCTGGTTTGGGGCCATGAGCTGGCTGGCTGCAGGGATTTAGATGAAATCCCAGCATTTCTGGGAGGCTGGGGTTGCAGTGTCACAGCGCAGGATGAGCCCAGCTGAGGTGCATGCAGAGGGTGGGAAGGGAAGGACAGGAGCTTGCTTTCCTGGCTTTACTTGAGAGCAAGAGAAAACGTAATGCCCTCATCTCAGGGCAGATCCCATTGATACCCAGGAGGGTGGGCTGCAAGCACCCTCCTGGTGAATGTTGTAAGGGTTTTTTTTTTTGAGATTCTCACAGTGACCCCCAGAGCACCCAGAATTTGGGAGCTGTTAAGGAACTGCATTGTCATTTAGTTTCCTTATTAATTGTCTAAAAAGTGGCACACTTTTTCTTTTTTTTTTTTTCTTTTAAGACAAAACATGTAGGATGCTAAGTTGGCAATCTGAATTTTAAGATGTCTTTTAATCACTGCTGAAGGATGCTATCAGGTACCAAATATTTTACCCAGAATGTGATATTATTTATTTATTCATTCCCCTCCTGAGTGATGTTTAGAGCTGCCAATCTGCTGCATTTTGCTGGCCCTAAACTAAGCAGAATAACTCAGGATCCTGTAACCAGAGCAGCCCTTCATAAATTAAGGTCAGCTGGGTGCAGTGCTGTAACAACAGCCTGTAGCAACAGCCTCAGACCAAGGCATCTTTTGTTAACCAGAGGAATATTAACTACACTGGGAGTTCCTGAAAGTGGGTGGTTTCTACTGCCAAGCTCAGCAACACTTTGTCATAATGAAAAAACAATACTGTCTGCAAGTAGGGATTGAAAGCGTCTCCTCACATCTGTTTGTCTAAGCTTGGGAAAAGGTGCCATTGGATGGGAGTAGCAAATCCTGCTGTGACTGTGCTTGTGCTTGAAGGGAAAGCCTTAAATGCCAGAAAATGGCCAGGCATCTTTCATGAAGCTAGTTTTAATTTAATTTTAGGCTTGATTAATAGTTACTGCAATATTTGCCTTGCACATTTTTTTAATGCAATGCTTTAAAAAAAAAACTTGTTTAATATGTGATCCTTCTGTGTAATTGTGCTCTCATACAATGTCTTTGGTGAGAATGAGCTAGCAGAGTTTTACCCAGAATTGTTCGGAAGATACCAGTGTGGAAAGCAGAGATGACTCACAGTGCCTTGGAGGAAGAAGAGCCAGCAGTTAACCACAGAGCATGGCATTATCTCTATGCCAAAGCTGGCTGAGAGAGCCAACATATTTTCCACTTCACTATGTCGGGGGGAAAAAAGTACTCCTGACAAATATTGGCTCTCTAAGCAATCTTGATAATCTCGTCAACTTGATGAGTTTAGAACAGGTGTAGCATGGGAGGCATGTGAATCAAAAGAAGGTGGTAGTTCCCATCTAGAAAGCATTGTTATTTTTATTTGATTAAAAAATACATATGAAGCATGCTCATTTTTGGTGGATTCCCCTGGGTGAATAAACTTGGTTGCACAACAAGAATGTGGTATGTGATGGATAGAGTACATGATTAGATAATAAGTATCTCTGCATAAATTTATTTTGTATCTAATCCCATGTGTCTGTGTTCTTATTTCTTTAGGAATATCTACATGGCATCTCTTTCTATTGCAGGCAATTTGCCAGATGCCTTGTAAATAAGGAATGTCTACTGCAAGTGAAATAATACGTATCTCTTACTTCACAATGTGATTTGTTTGCCATTAGCATTTAGTGATGTAGTGTTCTTGTTGGGGAGAACTGATTTTGGCTTGACTTTACAGGCAGAATTACATGAAAAACACAGCAGTTAAATCTTTATTTTGATTTCATTACAATAAAAATCTATCTTTTACAGTACAGAGGTGACTATTTTCCTTTGGGGGAGGTGTTTCATTTAAATTGATATGACATATCCTGTTATCTCTAGTGGCCTTTACTTACACAGAAAATACAGTAAGAAAGGGGTTCGCTTCCATTTTGGGTCCTTCTTTTTCTCACCAATCACCTTCTGAAAGATGTAAAGACATATTATTGCTGTGGTGCTGTGCTGCCCTGGGACCTGGGCATGTTCTCCTGCACATCTGATGCTCCACTTCTTTTTGTGTAAGTGTGGAAGCTTGGATACCCAGCTCTAGCCATGTTCCTTGTTTCTGACAAGGAGAAGGTAAAAGACCTCATGAAATACTGGATTGAGCATGTGAGCCGGCAGTTGTGCCAAAAGATGAAAAAAAACAACGGTGTAGGCTGGAGCAGTATTTTGGCCTTGGCCATAGGAGAAGTCAAGCTGAAGGATACATCAGGACTGATGCTTGGTTTCCAAGCATCTGAAAAGGAAGATGTTGAAGAACCTGGGTGATGAGTACCTTTAGAGCTGCTTTCAGCCTGGCAGGGTAATCCAAGCAGGTTGTCTTGTGGGCAGGCAAAAGCACTAAGTGAAGACCAGGCCTGTAATTTAGTTCACTGGTTAATAGTGAAATGTCTGGATGACTTCATTTAACAATGACTATCAAGGTGTGAATCTTTTTTGCCCTGATGAAACCACCTGAAATAATGATTGGTGGTTGGCATTGGCTGTGAGAAGGCAGTGAGTCTGCTTTCTAAACTCTCCTGCTTGGGAGAAGTGGGTTTGGGGTGTTACTATTGTGGGAGACATCCACTGGGCTCCCAGATTAGTATCTGATGAACAAACATTTTTTACACTGTAATTTCAATAGTATGTGACTTCTCTTTCACTTTCTACCCTTCCCACCCTGTATTTCAGTGAGTGCCAGAAGATGAGCTTTCTTTAGATACATAAACAAGATGATGTGGTGCAAATTACAGAAGATTGCAAACCCTTGATTTAATTTCTCTGTGATTTAAGAATTGATACTCTTGGGTTTTGAACTGTGACTAAGCAACTGTTTTGTTGAGGCTGATTATTTCACATTCCAGTGGTTGAGA
>NW_005054316.1:3840133-3840498 GCF_000277835.1 Geospiza fortis | reverse complement strand
TTCCTGCTGCTTTTCTGAATGTTCTTATTTATCCTGTGTTCTCTTCCACTGAGGACAACTTGGACTTCAATTTTACCTCCTGTTCTCACCTTATTTTCACAGCTGATGAAGGTGAACATTTCTTGTGTCTCAAATGTTTTATTTAGGGGGGACCAGAGGCTCTGCAGGATTGACCCTGCATACTATTCTTCTGTATTCTCAGGGTTTTTTCAACCTAGGAACTTCTGTTGGTAGGGGAAAGTATTTAAGTGTTTCAGATTGAAAAAAACCAATAAAAATCAAAGTTGATTTCAGACCTATATATGGCAGAAGGGGAAATTGCAGGGAGGGAGAAATTTTTTCTTGTTGGTCACAGTGCTCCTGCT
>NW_005054316.1:3837866-3840109 GCF_000277835.1 Geospiza fortis | reverse complement strand
CTGCACAGGCACTCCATACAGAGAGAGCACACACATAGGCCATATGTTCACTCTTTTAGAAGTTTTGTTTTCTCTTGCATTTTCATCAAGCTTTTAACAGAGCTATTTTAATTGGGATTAAATATAACTATGTAGGACAGTAACTAAGACACAAATTCAATATTTTCCTCCTCACCCTCTGTGTGTCAGCAACATTCCTTGTGCTCATCCTCCGCCCAGAAATGAGTTTCTTTTAACCTAGGGCCTGTTGTCAGGAAGAGAGAAGATTGCAGCATTCTTCCAGGTGTGGTGGGGCTGAGTCTCATTTACAAATTTTGTCTAGAGTTGCAACACACTCCTTTGTACTTACCAAGTGCCAGGCTTAACTGGCATATAAACACAGCAATAAACTGAAAAAGCACGGCTGCAGTCCTGTACCTGTGCACACACATGCAAATGCAAGCCCTTTGTCTGTCTTCTGAAGTTCATGGTTTACAGAAACTGCACATGCTTAGATTGGTTTCTAGGAGAGACTTACATACAGTTTAAGTAAGGTAAATAATTTTGCTGATTTGACTGTGAAGTAATTTTGAAATGTGGTTTAAAGATACAGGACTACAGGACTCAAGACAAAAAGATGTGCACAAGCAGCATTTGTATCTATAGGAAGAATTACTTTCCTGTGGTTTATATATCAAACAGTGAGACCTGTTTAAAACACACTCATGAGCCGTGTTTTCAGTGTTGGAATGGTCAGGTCTGCCCAAGCGTCTCAAAGGGCTCTAAAATTCCTTTTTAGCATTTTATTATTGCAAAGACCTGGTAAGATTTATTAAATTGCGTATTTTGTAATTCAAAGGGTATGTAAATACAAAGAGGAAAAAAGTAAAAAAAATTAAAAATAAGGATTTCTGAGACGCTGATGGTTCTTCTCTGCTTTTCCTTTAGCCACTGTCTCTTTTCTTGTTCTTTGTGGTTCTCTTATCTACAAAAACATTTAGATTAGCGTGCTAATTAGTTTATGTTAACCAGCAGAGGGCTTCCACCTCAAAGCAAACAGCCTTATCCCTTCTGCAGTTTCCCTGGTATCCTCTTAATCAGAGAAGTGGGAAACAGACATTTATTTAGTTGTTTTAGGGTCCTTTCCTGTTGGCAGAACAATCTTCAATTACATGTTAACTAATTTTTTTATACAGTTTGTATAAAAAACTGTTTGTTTTCAACTGGCTTCCAGTTACTTTCAATACGGCTGTCAGCATTTCCACAGGAAACTTTGACGATTTTGTAGAAGTTTCTTGTGCTTCACCAAAGCCTCCTATTTCTAAATTTCAAATGTAACTGGTGTGTTGCAAAGTTTCTGTGCAGTCAGATATTAAAAGTGTTTTGAGCCCCTTCTTAGTATGAACACAGAATATGCTGAGTCAAGTAGCAGGAGAGACTAAACTGATCTTACAATTTACATTAAAGCAGTGCAAGGTGAGTTTATAAACTCATATGTTCATTGTGGAGCAGTCCAGAGCAAAGAGTACCTGTGCATACAGGATACTACAAAAGCACACAGCTTTCCTGGGAGGTTGGAGTCACCCCGTGAGATACGGGGCGGTTTCATTCAGAGCATCCTTCGTGCCAGCTGTGCCGGCGGCTTGGAGCGGGTGCCTGCTGCTGGAGTCAGGGTCACTGCAGTGAGGCAGAGGAGTACCCAGGTGCTGAATGCTGTGGAGCACCTCTCCAGTTTCTCTCCCACACTCTCTGTAAGTGACTCTGGAAGTGTTGATCAGAACTGCTGTTGATAAATTCTGGTGATTCAGCGAAGAGCTGAGTGCCTGAGGGGAAAAAACCCACAATCTTCCCTTCAGACAGAAAACTTTGTCCGAAAAAAATCCATACTAAGATAGTTAATCTTCCCAGTCTATCAGCACTTGGGATGTGTTGGCTAACAGTTGTGAGCACAGCACTTCCCTGGCCAAGCCTCAGCTTTGGAAAAGAGGTGACCCTGCAGTTAGGGGATTTTGAAAGCAAGAGCCCCACAGCCTAGGAGAACGTGTGTAGGAATCGAGGGGTGACTACAGCTAGAGACGGAGCTTTTAGCAGAGCTGTCTCAATTAGTGACTTGTCGTGCCCCAATGAAAAACCACTAAAATTGTTAACTGCGTTTCAAGCAGAGATAGTAACAGCTTACTACAGAGGCAAACTGCTGAAAGATAAGTCACTACCGTGTGTCACCGTGACTGCGGGGCTGCTGAGGTCCCTCGGGCGGCGGGAGC
>NW_005054316.1:3825368-3837832 GCF_000277835.1 Geospiza fortis | reverse complement strand
GTCCGGGCACCGGCTGCCCGCCTCCGGCCGGGCTCGGTCCCGGCTGCTGGGCGGGAGGGCTGCCCGTGAAGCACCCAAATGTTTGCACATTGCCCGAAGTCACCAAAGCCCCGTTATTTTCGTCCCCTTAAGCTGTACGACAGCACCAAACCTCACGAAGGAAAAGCTCATCCGTATGTAGGCAAGGCTGAAACTTAACGCAGATCAAGCCCTTTCCTTCCAATCCCTCAGAATATCATAGAATTGTTTAAGTTGGAAAGGAACTCTAAGATCATTGGGTCCAACTGTTGGCCCAGCACTGCCATGCCCACCACTGAACCATGTGTCCGGGTGTCACACCGCCAGGTCTTTAAAGGCCTTAAGGGTATCTATCCATCACACTCTTACCTAGCAGAGCTCAGTGCTTGAAACTGCTCCTGCCCTCAGTAATTGCCCTACTCCTTGCATACTTGCAAGCATATTTTCTATGAAATTTGGGGTTTGCATCAGTTCTGGAATTAAGCTGATGAAGAAAGACAAAAGCTTGTGAATGCATTTGTATACAGCTGAAGCAGGTGGGTGTCTCTATGGGCAATTAACTTGCCCGCTCTTTTGGCATCAAAGTATTTTAGAGAAGAACAGTATTTTTTTCTGGGCAATTCTGGCATTGGGTCCACCCCTCTTACAAATATCTTTTTGGCTGACAACCAGCTTGTACTGTTCATGTTCCTTGCTCGATTTCTCTCTCTCTTTCTCTCAGTAAGAGCCATCATTATCCCTACATACAGCTGCTGTTGAGGGGAGAACCAGCTCCAGGTTAGCCTAGCACTTTAAGGAAACTGTACCCCTGGTTTTGCAGAATTTCCCTATCAAAGCAAGTGCAGCTGTTGAATCAGAGAAAACATTGCCTTGATGCAGTGAATCCTTCTGGAACAAAGAAGCTGAAAGGAGGAAGAGAGACTGGTGGCAGGTACATCATACTGACCTGTCCAAAAGCTGGTTTATTCTCTGTAGGATAAAATAGTTGTCTGCAGTCTGATTTCTTTTTTTTTTCTTTTGTTTTCGCTGTGGATCTAATAAAGTTGGAAATGCAGATGGGCTGCTTCAAAGCAGTCCTACAGTATAAAACTCCCTCCTCCTTTAGTTTGGATATGGTGTATTTCTTTTTAAATTGAAAAAAAAAAACCAACCACAAAACCAAAAGGGCACAAACAGAAAGGAAGTTTTTCTTTATAATTAGGGCATTCAAAGGTTCTGTAAGGGTTGTGATAGAAACAATTAATAGGCATTGCTTTTGTGTGAAACAGGGCCTACTTAAGTAGGTCGCAAGGCTGGTAGCCAGGAGACCTACTTTCTTTTCTTAGCTTTGCTGCTTATCCATTCTGTGATCTTAGGCAAGTAATTTCTTTTTTATTCCTTTATTTCTTTACTATTTTTCCCCCTCGCAGGTCCATTCACACTGGGAGGGTAAGAGTTTCTCACTTATGTGCCCTGCACATAAAAAGGGACACAACCTTAACTGGAAGTTTGAGGCCCTCTTATACCAGAATGCTCTCCGTGGCTGCTTTGCTGTAAATAATCATGCAGGAATATGGATTACTTTGTGGGTTTGCTATGTCAGCATTTCATAGGGTACCTGTAAAAGAACAGGCACGTTGTAGATAAAGACTTCTAACGGAGGTCAGGTTGACAAAGTTTCAAAACTGACTGAAATTCCCACACATCTGCCTGGAGATGATGAGTGCACTGGGGAGGTGACCTTATGCAGCTGATCTGGTGGTGTTGGGGTGGTTTCTGGGATGGAGGTGTTTCCAGGGCTGCTGAAGCACCCCTCCCCTTTGGCTGGCTGCAGCAATATCTTTGTAAGGATGGGATGAGACTGCAGGGAAGGTGTTTTCAATGGCTTTTTGCCGGTGCTTAATCCAAATGCCTTTATGACTGGCTGATGATGATGAGTTGTTATCACCTGAAGGAAAACACCCAGGAAGCCTGAGAGGAGTCCTCTCAGCTGTTGGAGCATGAGCTGTCCCAGCAAGCTGTGATTGTGAATCATCCATGTTGCTGTCTCATGGAGTCATGAGAAATGATAGATTAGGAAATGTAGGAATTAAATTAACATACAGATTATGCCAAAAGCAAAAAAAACGGAGCATGTCTGTGGTGTTTTGGGGTTTTTGTCTTTTTGCTTTGTTGATTTTTTACACTGATCCAAAACCTTTGCTGTGAAACTTTTCTTTTGCTGTTTTGTCTGGCATTAGGAGAACACAGTGGCTGTGGACTATGTACATGTGTTTGCTTAACAACGTTAAGAGAATTCTTAGACCATCAGATTGTGATTCATGGTAAAAATCCTGATGGTATGTGAGACTATGGTCTTGTTCACTTCTAAAAAGAAATACATAAAAAAGAGCAGAGGAAGGAACAAGTTTAGCTTTCTACTTCAAGCCCTGTGTTTCTTCTTCTGTGAGACCTTCATGTTTTTTATTGAGATGGATTTGTATTTAAAAAATGTACCAAAAAGAATGCCTTAACCTTTACATACATAACCTGGAAAATATGAAGCCTATATACTTGTATGACGTCTTCATAAGGGAGAAAATAGGTTGGAAAATTGGCTTAGCTTATTAGAAATGTACTTGTCTCTTTCATATGGCTTTGTAGAGTGTTTTAAGTAATTAAATTTAAGCCTCTACAGTGTTTCAGATGCTAAAATTTCACAGAATCACCGGGTTGAAAGAGACCTTAAAGATCACCAAGCCCAACCCATGCCCTAACAGCTCAACTAAAACCTGGCCCTGAGTGCCACACCCAGTCTTGTTTTCAAACACATCCAGGGAGGATGACTCCACCACCTCCCCGGGCAGACAATTCCAGTACTTTATCACTCTTTCTGTGAATTTTTTTTTCCTAATATACAACGTATATTTCCCTTGGCCCAGCTTCAGACTGTGTCCTCTGGGTCTGTCAGCTGCTGCCTGGAGGAAGTGACCAACCCCCACGTGGCTACAGCCACCCTTCTGGAACTTGTAGAGAGTGACACGGTCACCCCTGCGTCTCTTTTTCTGCAGGCTAAACACCCCCAGCTCCCTCAGTCCCTCCTCACAGGGCTTGTGTTCCAAGCCCCTCACCAGCCTTGCTGCTCTCCTCTGGATGGATTTCCAACTCCGTGGCCTTGTATTTGGCTAGTGATTAAAGAATATCTTAACTTTAAACAGTTACTCGACATGTATTGTTTATCAAATGGTAATTCCTGTTTTCTCTTGATCTTGGGAAATTTTTGATCCACACGTATAACGCTGTATGCTGATATTAGGCTTGTCACCTAGAAAGAAGAGTGGTAGTGACAGTGTTGAAGTGTATAGCAATGGATCTTTTCCTGCAATGAAATCGAATGATACCAAACTCTGAGCAAAGCATTGCACTACTCTGTGTACAGTAACAATGGAAATGTTATGGTCAGTCACGGTGCTTTTGCTCTTGCATCACCAAGTTGTGACTCAGCACCGTGTTAAAAAGGCAGAAGTACAGACAGGTCAGGAAAATTCCTGAAATTAAATTGCTGCCTAGATTCTGGGCAGGCCTCTGGGATTTACCCTGGCATTTTGGGTTAACCTGAAAGGGTTTCCTTCTTGTTGGTTCCTCTGATCTTCTGTTTTTAAGTAGTACAGTAGAACAGAGATGACTGTGATTCTGCAGTTCCTACCAGGGTTTTTATACATCTGGCTCTGTATAATTTAGCCAGTAATAGCTGTGGTAGTTTACCGTTCTCTGTACTTTTCAGTACTGGCAATTCCAAATGTTTGCTTTCTGTCAAAAGAACTAAGTTGACTTTAAGCATGGTCTTTGATTTTTTTTTATTTTTGTATTAAATCCTGCCTATTTGTACACGAGCTGCTCCAAAAGGGATATTTCAGTGCTTGGGTCTCTAGGGGTACCTCACTCCACATTCTCAAGTCTTCTTGTAAGCAAAAGGAAGCAAAACAAAGGAAACCTCCCAACCCCACACAGCTCTCTTGTCTCATCAGGGGTGGGGAGTGGTGTCTGTGAACAAAGACAAAAAAGCCCCAACTAAAAGCACAGTGAGAAAAGCGAGTGTTAGCAGTGTGTTAGCTCCCACTCACACTCAGCACACACTCAGCGTGCACTCCCCCCCTTCAGCCCCACTACAGCACCGCTGGCTTTGGGAAGTGGTGGGAGACCTGTGTATGTACATATGCATTGCCTTGTTGGAGTGAGGTCAGTTTAAATGCAGCCTATTAAATTATTTACAGAAGACAGTTGGCCGACCCATTGTGCTGTGTTAGTGGGAGCCAAAGGTCACTTTGGTGTGCCTGCTTAATTCATAGGGTAATCTGATACAGTACTTAGCTTTTTGCCTCCCAGTCAGTGGGTTAAACCTTATCCTCTTATTATGAGTCAGAGAGCCATAAGTTTCAGAAAAAGCCAGAGCCTTTGTTTTTAATGGTTTTGAAGAGGCTGTGCAGCAGAATCCAGAGGGCTGCGGTAGCATCTGCCAAGGGGTTGGGGCGTGTTCTGCAATAGTGTAAATCTGACAGGCAGCTCGGGAGCCCGAACGCTTCACCTGTCTTTTCTTACGATCCTTGTCCTTTTGATAACATCATCTGCAGCCGTTAGGACGTTAAGACATTAATGTTTGTTCTTCAGATAAAGGGTTTGGTTTTGTGTTCTTTTTCCTCTTCGCCCCCCCTTCTCCCCCAGATTCTTCACTACCACCATCTCCTTGAGGATTCACTGAGCTGACCTTACCGGCTATCTCTCACATCCAACTATGTTTTTTTTTTTTTTTTTTTATTGCAAGATAGAAACTTGTGTTTGTTTGTTTGGTTTCTGGGGTTTTTTTGGTCAACTTTTGTCTTGGTGACAATTCCAGCAAAACCCTTGGGTATTGGGGTGCCTTGGTATAACCAACTCCTGTCTCCTTTAAAATGCTCCCTTTGCCCCTCCATCTTGCAGGCCTATTCCCTTCTGGGAGCAGCCCTGGTATTGGCATGCAGGGCAAGCACTGCAGCTTTCAGTAGTGCCTGACTTTTTAAAACTTTCACTGTGGAGTGCTTTTCCTAGCTGCTGGTTTAAAGAGAAGGCAGCAGAATGTAATAGCTGGGAGCAAAACCTGCTTTAGGAGCTGTAGTGACCCCAGTGAGAGCCTGATCACTAAATATCTGCTCAGATTTTGTTTATGTCTATGCACTTTTATTTAGTTTCTTTTCAAATATGCCACCAGTTACGGGGGCACTAACATTTTCAGCACACTGTTCAGGATGCTTTTGGTGTGGAAAAGCTCCATGATTTTATTTTCCTCCTCTCCAACTCCGCAGAGGTGTGCAAGAGTTTTCCTATTTCTGCACGCAGAGTTCAGAAGTTTGTGCTGCCGCTGAGCTGGCTGAGGAAAGGAGGAGTTTTGCTTTTAGGAGAGCGAGCCTATCATATTTCACTCTAATCCTAAGCGATAGCCACGCAGTCGGTTTTATTGTTAGAAGAGCCTTCCTGGAGCTCCTTCAGCAGGCTTTTCTCTAAGAGAGCAGGGCAGCCGGAATGAGGCGGCAGAAGTGCAGCCGCTTTATTGTCCCTCGTGAGCAGTGCCATGCCAAGGCGTGATCCCTGCCTGCTCTTCCTCCTCGTGGGCTGCTCCTGATGAGCCAGAAGAGGACTGAATTGCCTGCACGCTCCTGGGCAGCGATGCCAGGGAGAAGAATGGAGCTACAGTTTTTGCTGTTGAGTGGAGAATGGGGGAAACACTTGCCTCGGTGCTATGCTCTGCTCAGCCCTTACATGTTCGGCTGAGCTGCTGCAAGGTGCCACTTTCTGCTTCTTTTCTCCCCTTTGTTTTCTTTGGCAGCTCCCTAAGTGCTGTATCAAAACAGCTTCGGGGGAGCTGCGCTGGCACAGCCACCTACGTCCATACTGGTGCTGGTCTAAAGGCAGCGAGGAGAAACCTGGACTGAAGTCGGATTGAGTTTGTTCAGCCTCCCGCGAAAACCGCTGAGAAAGGGGACGGGAACATTTTCAGAGAGGTCTCTTTGGAACTGACGCCAGTGGCTGGCTTGAAAGAAAATGAAAAAGGAGTGTGTTTCGAGATCTTTCAAACTCAAACAAAACCCAGGCTCCCTCTCGCGTGCTGTCAGCTGGATAAATTTCTCGTCCTTGTCAAGGCAGACAAAGAGATTGTTTCGCAGCGATGGGGAACTCTCCTCCATGTGCGTGCAGCAGGTAGACGAGGACGACGAGACCTGGACATACCGGAGCCAGCAGAGGAAAGGTGATTTGCTTTCTCTTTAACCCTTGCGATTGCTGCTGAAGTGCCAGCCCCGCTCCATGCGGCTCTGTCCAGCTGCTCGCGTCCCACCGCGGGCCAGGAGCCGCAGGGGGGGGGGGGGAAGAGGAGGGCAGCACAAAAGCTGAGGTGCAGAACAGCCTTGCCAAGTTTATTGGCGGGTTAAATCTGTGAAAGCTTATAGTAATTAACAGGAAAAAGCTTTAATTTTCCATCTGGGTACTGACTGTGTGGGATATAGGTAAGTTTTGTTTATGCTTCTTGTAGCCACTAGTCATTGGTGCCAGAGTCTTAGGGCAGGTGCAGCTAGAATCTCTCTTCAAAATGTGGAACCGAAAGCTATTTTAAGACTCCGCTTCTAAACGTCTGGGTGGCTTTTCCTGGATGACTGCCTCAGGGTCCTGCTGGGAAAAATTTAAGCGTATTTTGTTTTATGAGGGCAGACTGAGAAGAGGTCCCAGATGCAAAATAAAAGAGATGATGAGAAAGTGATGGGAATTGCTCCACAGAGAGGAGGGACATCTAGGATACGAGATAAGCAGCTTGGACTGAACCCTTAAAATGTTCAGACCTGGACTTCTAAAAAGACTTTTATTTTGTTGTGTTCTGTTTTGAATGAAGTTTGTCAGGTCACTAAGTAAACAATTACCTCATATTTGCCATAAATCAAAACAAATTTCAGAAGTTTGCTCACATATGAGTTGGTGAGCAGGACCAGCATTTGGATGGCAGGCAGTGGAGCATGTGTGCACGCAAGGTTGAAAATACTCAGTAAAGTGAATGATTTGGTTGTAATTTCTCTAGTGCTGCCAGAGCAGTAGTTTGTTAATAGAAAGTGTAAGGTTGATTCTGTTGTGCTGTAAGGTCACTTTTGTAAAAGCAAGCAGGCTCTAGAAGGGCATTTGATCTTCAAAGGGCCTTTTATTTCTTTTCATTTCTCGGAGCAGTTAATAGCTGTTTGACCAGAATTTCACTTCCGTGTCAGAACAGATTGTGGCTTTAGTAAATGCTTTGTATGCAGGAACGCAGGATGTATATGTGTGTGCTTTGCTCCTTGCATGCTAGGGCACAACTTTAATCTGTGCTTTGAAGATTGTTTTTTAACCTGCTTTGCTGCTGAAAAATTTCTAAAAAGGGAGTTTGCGTTTGCAACCAGTGATTTTTACTTTTGACTGTGGGTGTATTGATATTGTACAGCGGTGCCAGATTAGCTTCTAATGCCTGTGGGATGGGATCTTGCATGGATCAGAAGAACCATTGAGCCCTGCTGCTGGCTTCTATGTAACTTCCATAAAGTTTCTTGTGCTGCCTTCCTTAGCCTGCGCTCACGCTGCAGGCAGAGATGGGAAAGGAAGCTTTGCTGATGGATTAATGGTGTATTAATTTTTCTGAGTGATTTACATAAAGAACCCATTGTACCGACTGGAGGGGGAGGGAGAATTCCTCCTGTAATTGGGCAGCAAGCTATGAAAGCCTCCCTGCCTGCCTATAGAGGAGATGACAATACGTCATTTTGGAAGGGAAGGTGTGGGGAGATGTAGATTATGCAGGGTTTATTTCCTCTTTGCAGGGAACAATTTGACTCAACCTGTAAAATCGGCCTGGATCATAAATCTAACTGCGCATTTCTATCTGACCAGGATCCTCTGCCAGACTGACAGGGATTGCCAGGGCTGAAGGGAGTGTGGGGTTATGTATTTGGGCAGGAGAAACTTGTCACAGCTGCAAGTCTTTCACCCTGGGCTGCGAGTCAGGCTTGCACGGTGTTTGGAAGAGTTTGAGAATCCATACCTGGCAGAGTGCTCGTCTTAGGTTTGTGTTCAAAGGCAAAACCGTGTGTGATAAATGGCCACTTGTGTTCTTGAATTAATTTGTTCCACTGCTCCGTTGCATTACTGCTTGCCAGCCTTTGCAAAACTGAGGGCTCAAAACCATATTGTCTTTGGTGCTCAAATTAACTACATTACTAAATTAACACAAGCTAGAAAGAAATGAGAGGCACAGCAGACATAGCAAGTGTTATATAGAAAACCAGAGTATTTTAAGCTAGATGAAATTTTAATAGTTTTTCACCTATCAGAATAGTTTTCCCTCCAGTTCTTGCTCAGGTAAATTGGTAAAAAACGTAAGTCTGACAAATCACAGCCTCTCCATCTCCTAACTGTACGTGTAAAGACAGGAGTGTTAATAACAGAAGCTGGAAATGACAGAATTGTTGTTCTTTCTGAGCTGTTTCTCTTCCTGTCTTTTTAAACCTCTTCTTTTGCCGCTCCATTGCTCCTCCAGGCTCGGGTTGCATTCCCACGAGGCTGCTGGGTGACAGGCACAAGGCAGCATGTGTTGCGTGGTATTTCACCAGCAAAGTGGCTAATCTGCCTTGGCTGCAAACCCGAGCTCGCACACAGTAGCGAGCACAGAGATTGGCTGGATTTGTCAGTTTGAAATGAGCACCAAGAACAGAAGTAAACGGGAACTGCAAACCTGGGGCACTCCCCGGTGTCCTGCAGGGCTGATCCCAGCGCACCTGGAAGTCAGGGGCTGCTGCTTCTTTTTTCGTTTTAAAATGTACACAGTAATGCAGAGTGTTTTGGAGCTGGTAGCACCAATCTGACTTCGCATTTGATAAAGCTCTAGTAGAAGAGATGGTAAAAGTTGACAGTAAAATAAAGGTTTGGTTTTTGAAGCATTTTTTGCTCAGCCCTCTTCCTCCTGAGTTAGCTGGAGGCCCTTTGAAATGAGGGCACACTGTAACTCCCATGTTTCTTCTTTAATCAGAGGTTTTAGTTCACGTTTTACTTTCTGGGGGAGCGCGTATTTTCAGACTGGAGCCCAGAGCATTTTTTTCCTTTAAAAAACACTTCATTGGAAAAAGACTGAGAGGAGTATTCTTTGAAATGAAAGTGCATGTGTTGCAAAGGATTTCTGATGGTTGGAAGAATGGGACAGTGGTTCATGTGTGCTTGTGCTGTTTATCACAAGTACAACATAGCAAGTAACTCTGAATAGAGATAACACATGAGTTAGTTCATGGCACAGGCTTCACCATATTTACTTTAATTTTTTTGGAAAGGAAATGAGTCACATGGCAGAATCAAAACAACTTAACTGAGTTTTTCTGGCCAGGTGCTGGAGAAACACAACTATCAATCAGGTCTGGCCACAGGTGACAATGCATCAGAAGAAGCTCTTACACAAAGAGGTTTTCCAAGCTCTCCCCAGCTCCTGTCCCTGTTTATTGCTCTGATGTTTTACCCACTCCCTCCATTTTACTGCAGGTTATATTACCTGGAAAATTTATTTAGAGTCATTAGAGAAACCTTGTTTCTCAGGTAACTGCTGTATTTTAATGACTGATTAAACCCAGTTCAGAAGGTGGCAGCCACTGGCTTTCTGCTGTTTGCTGGCCAACTCTCAGTCTTTAATACAAAATGTGTGAAATGCCCATTTTTTTCCTTGCAAAACCAGTCTAAATGAGAATTTGTTTTAATGGCAAAGAAGTTTAAATTCACAAATCTTTATGGGCTGAGCCTTTTGTGTCCTTGCAGTGTGTCTGATGGAAGCAATCCTAACATCCTGATGACAGCTCTGACCAAAGCTGTCAGTTAAGTTGCTAATGACTTATCATGGTCTGAGAACATCACACTTATCAAGGGGTCAGATTTCCATAAACTGAACAATTACTGAATTGTCACAGTAGCAGTTTGTAGCATAATGCTGCCTCATTATGTCAGTGTCATGATAAAAATGATGCCCTTTAGTTATGCCTGTACTACCTGTGGTTGGTTAAATTTGCATCATATAAGTTTAATACTATCAGATGAGTTTTTTCTCGTGTTCCAGAGGCAGAGTTGAGACTCAAGACCTTTTGGTTTTTGGAGCTTGTATTTTCAGTGTTTCCTGTAGAAACTCAGGCTAGAGATAGGCAACTCCTGATCTCACCTAACTGCAGCACCAGATTATCACCCCAGTCTTCTGTACAAATAATTTTTAAATTGTAGGTTTCTAAGTCAAGAATATAGTTTACAAGGGGGTTTCAGGAACAGACAAGTAATCACATTTTTTTAGTAATGAGATGCAAGAGTACCAATAACTATTAAGGTTTCTATAAACAAGATTACCAAATCCAGACTTCTTGTTGCTATTCCAATATAAAATCATTTTATTGGGTTTTTTCCCTGTATGTTATTACACAAGATCTTGTGTTCAAAGTGGGAAAAAGTCATGCCAGTTACTACATAGATAAAGGCCTATAAACCCAAAGGGAGCTGTTAGCATTTGCAGAAGTCATAACATGTGATGGATGGTAGTGTTGGGGCATGTGTGTCTGTGAAAAGGATTCTTGAAGCTGGGACAAGTCCATAAATAATCATTTATGGAAACCTCAAAAAGCATTTGTGTAAGAGGCTGGAGTAAGACCAAAACAAATATTATATTAAATATATATACCTTTTTGTGAAAGGCTTTTTGGGTTGTGGGTTTTGTTTGTTTTTGTTTTGTATGTTTTCTGGGGGGATTTTTTTTGTTTAAAAAAAAAAATAAATTAATGTTTATTTAGTAAGTATAAGGATACATATGCAAATATAAATGTTTGAAAGGAAAAATAATGAGAGACTTGATATAAAAGTCCATTTTCTGTCTTCTACTACCTTTTACATGTTATAGGTTTGGTGTGCAAAGATAAAATTGGATATAGTTCTATGCATTTGTAACATTTGGTCAAGTTTATATCAAATTTTTGTGGTTGAACTGTTGGATGTGCTTTTATGGAAACACAGCTGGGAGCAGAGGTACTACTTCAATTACTGATGTATGTACAATTTGTCTTAACATATTTTATCATGGCACAGCAGAGGGTTCTGTAAAGCTTTCATGATATACAGTGGCAAACAAAAGTTTTCATGCTGGTAAAACAGCTGGGGACAGTCACAAGTTCTGTATTTAACTATAACTTAAGTACCAACTTTTGTGTGCTTGTACATACAGAAAAATTTAGTCAAAACTTTGCTGTGTTCCTATGTCTTCTGGCAAATATTGCCGCAGATGGGAATCTGAAAATGGGTTTGCTAAGCAAAAAATTGTAACCTACTGAAACAAGTTTAAATAAGAAATGCTGGTATCACAGAATATCTACATTGATATCACAGAACCTTTTGTTTAAACCCACATCTCTACTTCTGCTTTATCAAAAAAATTATGGATCCAGACATGGTTATTTATTTATTCTATGAAATCCTTGCCAAATTCCAATTCTTTGCTATTTTGAAAGTACAAATATCTTTTATTTAAAAAACAATATAATTTTTTATTTGATCAAAAGTGTTCTAAGTAAAAATAGAAATGAAAAAAAAAATTCTATAATTGTATAAAACTTGCTGCAGTCCTTCCTTTTTTCCCGGCTGCTATCCCAGCACGTCTGTGCCTCTCCAGGAAGTAGTGGCAGGAGAACAGCAGTCAGTGCTAAAGGACATTTCCCAGTGGGTTTTTTTTATGAAGAGTTGTAGCTGGTTTCACTGCCTACTCCAAGAGCCATAACTAATGGAAGCTAACTATGTTGAAGAGTCTTAATCTCTCAGGGGATTGTGGAATGTTTTTCGTTAGGATGGAGGAGCTGAAGGGAAGAACAGGCTTGTGTGGTGTTGCTGAATCCGTGTTTTGAGCCGCTGTGTCAGAAGCGTGCTTTTCTCAGGCAGATGGGAAGTTAACCCCTGGTGCTTGAGAGCTCCAGGGGCAGATCCCAGTTCCTCTGGGCAGCACTGTGCTGCTGTCAGGTGAGACCCTGACTGTGCTTGCCTTCACTTGGACACCTTGAATTTCAGGTGCAGAGTAGCTCCAGCCAGAGTTCTCTTGGCTGGTTGCCCTGTAGAAGACCACAGTGGTGGGAAACACAAACGAATGGAGCAGCACCTGACTTAACCCTGTGTTTCCAAAGTTACAGGGGCACTGCAACCCAATTTGTCCCACAGTTTCTGTGCTGTTTGGATTAGCAGGCTCGCTGGTGCAGCCCCCCTTGTCTTGCTTCTTTGTGGCCATGATGAAACACACGAGGTGCTGTGGTTTTCCTTCTGAGACTGTACTGCTTTGAAAGGTTTCCAGTTTTACTTCATGATATATAAACTTCTCTATGCTTTTATACGCTTTGTACACTTTCTCTTGTTCCCAGGGTACCCTCTAATGTCCAGCTTATCCTTAGGCT
>NW_005054316.1:3810841-3825322 GCF_000277835.1 Geospiza fortis | reverse complement strand
ATTCATATTTTACTCTTAAGTAGCTATATTTTATAAAGCAGACTGGATGCTTTCCAGTGATTGGATGCACTCTTTGAGCTGAAACAATGTGCTGTATGTGCTTTCCCCTGCACTGCTCATCGAGTAATAGAGTACATTAAATATTCTATTTCTATGCATTTGTTAGCCAACTGTTTCAGGAATTGTCCTCTAAAACTGAGGGGACCTTTGTCTCCAGCAGGGTCATAGCTCGCCATTTTGGCAGAACATTGCAATTGTAACAACTTCTTGTTTTCCCTCCAATCTGTTACAAATGAAAAGAAAGTGAAGGTGAAGGTTAAGAATGTGGTTAAGTTAATAAAGTTGATGAATTCTGAAAGAGCGTATTTAGCTTCTGTTATAATATTTGGAACAATTAAATAGGGTGGATTTGACAGTTTGTGATTTAAACTGCAAAATACATTTTCTTCTTGTCTTTTAGCTGCAGAACTTCAATAAAAATAAAGAAATTAAACTCTAGGTTTGCCATCCACCTTATTTGTTGGGGGTTCGTTTGGGTGTTTGTTTGGTTTTGCTTATATTTGTGTATTAATATAATTTATCTACCAGCCCCTCCCATTTGTAAGTGGAAACCGCTGTGTTGTTGGTTTTTTTTTTTCCTGGAGAATTGAAGTGTAAATGCTGTAGCAACTCGAATCTGTAGCTTAGTGTTCCAAAGCCTGAGCTGAAGTGGGTAAAATGTAAGGCCTAGGTGCTTTTGATAACTAAGCAAGGTGTACTTTGAGCATGTGAGCATGTATGTTGGACACTTAAGAGAATGGCACATTTTCCATCCCAGGAAAAGGTAATTAATATGTACACCCTCTGCTCCTCCTAGAGCTTCCCTTACATATGGCCTGGCAGCTTCTGCCTGGTACTTTATCTCCCTGAAGCAGATGGGTTCCCTGGACTTTGAGTCGTGGTGAACTCTCAGTGTTTGGAAGGCAATTATGGGCTGTGAATTAGGTGCTTTGCAACTGGTGCGTCACTTGCTTAGCCATTCACTCCGAAATAAGAGATCTGAGAAGCACCGTAGAAGGTTTCCATATAAAGCTGCTCAGAAGCTGTCAGATCAAACACCGAAGCAGAGGGAGTGACAGGGCTGCCTTTTGCTTGAGAGTGGCACGTGGGGATGTTGAATAGAAGTTATTCCTGGTCACACTTTCTCCAGGGTAAAACAGGTCCATAGTAACAGTGCACCAGTGGAAATTGTGGATATTGGAGGGGATGGGGGACGTTTCTGGCCGCACCTCTTCTCACTTCTTACTTCAGCTGGGGGCCATGTCCATGAATCACGGCACAAGAAGCCGTGCTTGCCAGTTAGCAGGTCAGCTTTGATAGGAGCAGTTCTTGGAGCGAGGGACAGCTTCGCCTCCTGACTGCCTTGGAGGGGCACCTGCCCTCCCTCCACACGCTCTGTGCCTTGGTTCGTGCAGCACGTCCCCATCAGTCACGTCCCATCAGACCTGCTCCTGTACCTGCTACCTCTCTTTCCTTTTGCTTGTTTGCATGTCTGAATTTGATTTTTTTTCTTCCCCATAGCTTTGTTTTGCATATGCAGGTGTTTGCTCCCTAATGCAGTGGGGGTGCTCACAGTTTATGGATTAGGTTTAATACTCTGAATCACACTCTTGCAGGCACCTTGCTAATGACTACATTAATTAAAGAGGGACCTTTGGAAGAAACAGGCTCTTAATTTTGATTCTGTCATTCATGTCTAATTTTAATGTCTGAATTAGGGACAGAAACTAATGAATAGTGGAGGCTGTTGCCTTTTAGAAACTGAAATGTGTTTGTACTTACTTGTAATTTCCATTGAGTCTTTAGTATCTTTTTCTCCTTTGTAATCCAGATGCCAAAGAGGTGGTGAGTAAGGGTGACTGATTACAGCCTACTGTAGACTTACGTGGAAACTCTCATCCAGGAGGTACTAACTCAGTTTTATTAACCTTGAGTCATGCACGTAATACCATATATGGTAAATATGGCATTTTCATTTCAGAATGAAATGAAGTATTGTGACATGCAGTGCCAGAATCAGGTATTAAATTCTATGTTTGACTTGTTGCCAGCTTGACCTGGTTTTGCAAAGGGGGAAGATGCCCTGCATGCAGCACCACATCTCCTTTCCCCCCGGGGTGCCAGCTGGCTCTGACAGCGGAGCTGTCAATAGCAAGGAGGCTGCAGCTCTTCCATGGTCTCTGTCAGATTGTCATTCAGCTGGGACTGTGAGGAAGGCAGCAAATGTATTAAATTAAACAGGTCAAAGAAGGAATAACGCATTTTGTTCTGGCTGCTCTG
Source organism: Geospiza fortis (assembly GCF_000277835.1). Classification (NCBI taxonomy): domain Eukaryota; kingdom Metazoa; phylum Chordata; class Aves; order Passeriformes; family Thraupidae; genus Geospiza; species Geospiza fortis. Next base: position 3,823,003 of record NW_005054316.1, on the reverse strand, counting down.
TGCTGACACCTCTCAGTGAAGAAGCAGTGGTGTTTCTGTCCCGGGGACAAGGGCAGAAAACACCTTGGGCCTGTCTCAGCTTTGTAGCAAGGAATGAATCAGAACAGGTGGGAATGTAGAAATACTTCCCATTGCACTACTCAAGTGAAGCTGTAACAACCTACATATGGCTCTGTCACCCTGCCCTAGCACGGTTACTGATAAGAGTACTGGCCCAATTTGCTGCCCAAGGACAGCTCATGCTGAAGTGCCAATTTTTGTAGTTTTTTGTCAAGGACTTGAGTGTATTTTGGCCCATAGCTTTAAATCAGAAGACAACTGTATAAAGTGCTGCTGGTTTTACCTCAGTTTTTTAGTGAACTATTTTTTGTTAGGTAAGCATTGCGGTGATGGGAATGAAGACAGCTCCCCAGGCAGTATGGATGGTGTGTCTGCACACTCGTACACAATTAGGGCAGAAGAGAAACTGATTTTTCTCTTTGCTGCTTTGTGTTGGTCTGGCATTTGTGTCAGCATTGAAGAGTTTCTTGGTTTTTTTTAAAGACATTGCTCTGTTTGGTTACAACATGCCATAATTGTGCGTATTTCAGGAAACAACCTGTTCTTTTCTCCTCATCCTTGTAGGATGGTGCAGCTGTCTTTATGTGCCAGGGCGATAGTGGGGGAATTCACGTGTTCTTCATGCTGCCTGTGCTTTTGTATTCCTGATTACCCAAAGGTGGCCTCAGAGCATTCCCCAGTGGCTTGTTGTTACCAGGATTAGCGAAACACTGATGACATCAATCTGAGGGAACAAGCCCTTGCCAACCTGTGGCAATTTTCTGGAGCAATGCACAGATGACTGGGTAAATCAAAGTGCCCGCGAGGAACATTTTTGTTTTGTTTTAGTAGTAAACATTATCAATAAAGCCCTGTTGCATCCATTAATCAAAGCTAATTTGGCACACAACCCTTGCAAAACAATGAATCTTTTTTTTATTGAGAAGCGGGTCTTTTAGCTGCAGATTGAAATTACTGGATTGCCTGTGGTTTTTCCTTCAGAATTTCTGCTCTAGCCTCTCTTTAAATTTAGAACCATCAGCCACTGTTTCCATATAATTAGTGTGTTCTTCTGGTCATGTGTTAAGGCTCTGTAAACTCTGGTCCTACCCGCAAAAAGGAATGCCCTGTTTGTTTAAATTCTGTGGCAAAGAAATTCCTGAATGAATTTGGAGAAGTTGGTTACAGATTCCTTTCTTGACCTACAGCAGCTCTTTAAAAGATTTTGCCCTTTCTGTGCCCTTTGTCTGAAGAGTAAGGCAAACAAAAGATAAGGCGAACTAATTCATTACTTCATTGTGTTTGTTTTCTTCCTCACTTAAGGCAGAAGCCAGCCCATTCCTAAAACCATTTATTTTATTAATTTTAAGGCCATGCACTTAGTGTCTGCACCTGCAAACACTGCTGGGTTTATTACAGAAAAACTTTTTGTTTGCAATCATCAGAAACCACAACAGGATTTAACAAATGCTGTCTGCAGTATCTGATTGAAAACTCCACCAGTATAGCTGCAGCTAGGGTAGAAATAAAAACAAAGGTTTTTCATTGAAAATCGTATTTTGATGAAAAAAACCCACATAGATAAAGGATTTTACTTTGGCTCCTGAGTTTACATAGGATTAACGTGGAACTGTGTCCCTCCTTCAAGTAAAAGGTCACTGCTTTAGATTTAATTCTCTAGGAAAACAATTTTGTCAGAGGTTTTATTGGAACAAAGTTGTTGTAATTACGGGCATACATTTTTTTCCCCAAATGTTTATATTGGTTCTGTTCATTCCTGCTCCTTAAAGGTAAGAAAAATTCCATTTTTTCTTTTACGTTTGACAGTTTGGAAAATTCTGTTTCTCATGCCAGTCTTGAAGGGCGGGACAAGGCCCTGCAGCTGCAAATCTGGAGTGCAAGAGTAGCTCTGTAGTAATTGTTGCACTGATAATTTTGGAAAGGTCCATTCATCACAAGTCACCTGCCTGCATTACTTTTTCCAGGATAGGATACATCCTTTTAGCTCCTGCTATGGTGAATACTTAGCAATTTGAGTTACTTTGAGTTACTACTTTAAAGGACATACTTTCTGCCTGATCGTTTCAGTAAGTTATTACTTGCTTCATTATGTTTGCTGTGGCTTTCCCCAAACGATTTTCTTAATCTTAAATAATTTTTGAAATATTTCTTTCCTTCCTCACTGAATGAGGAAACTCCACCCTTAGTCCTCAAGTAGAATAGGTAATATAATATGCGCTATCAACTGCAAGAGATAATGGCAAAATATTTTTCTCTTGCTTCAGAGTTGTAAGAATATTTGGTTTTACTTATCAAAATAATGTTTAGTATATTTTTTTCCAGTGCTTGGCTTCCGAGTCAGTGCTGACTTTTTAAAGATATGCTGGGGCTGACCTAACCTCTCTTTATCTCCCGTCTCTTATCATCAGTGGGAGCACAGGGCCGGGTGGGCTCTGGGTCTGGCTTTCCTTAGTGCTTGAGCTGCCTGCACACTAGATAGTGTGGCTTGTGTCAACCCTCAAATTGAAAATTTTGTTTTTACTCCAGCTGTTTTCTTTGGATAGCTTTTCAGAGTGGTGTTTTTTTTCTTTTTGTTGATTTTGTTGTTGTTGTTGTTGTTTGTTTTGTTTGGTTTTGGTTTTTTTTTGAGGGGGTGTTTTGTTCTGTTGCTTTTGGTTTTGTTATGCACAGCTTGAAAGACAAACATGTAAGAAGCGTTCAGGCTTTAGAAAAATGATAGTTGGCACCCACCCAGGGTATCAGAAATGGATGTCTCCAAGGCTTGCTTTGGTTGTAAAAGGGAACAGGCCTTATTTAGATGTCCCAACAGCCCTGCTAGTCAGCTGGCAGTCAAACTGGGATGCACCTTCATGTGCAGCAACACGTGAAGCAGGACAGAAAGAGCCTAAATCCGCATCAATTTTTTTCAGTGAGTTGGGCAGATCTGAGCTGGATTTTCTTCCATGCTCATTTTAATGGTACAAGCTTTAGTATCCAAAAAGTGGTGAAAGTATGTACACATTTTTCTTGAATTTATTTGCCTCCCATCCTGTTGCATTTTCAGATTAGGGCAGCTAAGAGAAGTGGCACTTAGCAATGTTACGTTTCAACAAGGGAAATATGACACTGCAGCTTTTCTTCTAGTTGTGCTCAGAGAGCTGATAGATGTTTCAGTGAGTTGAGGGTAAGGGAGAGGATGAAAGATGTGGTTTGGTGTTTCATGTGGTTAAAACATTTCTATTTTAAAAATCATGACCATTCCCTATTAAACATGGATATAATGCACAGTTCTCCATGTCAGTTGTGGTCTCCTCTATGGAGCCAGTCTATTTAGCATCCATTTGAGGGGAGCAGTGCTCCCCTGAGAGGTGGCAATGGCAGATGGCATTGTGGCAGCTGGGAGAGGCACTTCTCCTGTCCTAGGATAGATGTGGTGGGATATGTTCTTTCATATTTGTAGCTGTCTCTTGGTATCCAGCACAACATGTAATGCTTTGCAGAGTCAGCATATTTTGTAATATGGCTGTTGGAAGATATTTCCATGTTATTTCCATAGAGTTCACCCAGGTATGGTGGGGAAATTTGGTTGCCTACAGTCACAGACTGCAAAATGAGCTGTAGGGTGTAGGAGAACTGGTTCCCTGATGGGAATTTCATTTCATACTGCAAATGGCCAGGCAAGAGAAGACCTGGAGCAAGGAGCTGCCAGCTTCCTAGAGGGCAAGGTCCACTACCTTTGAGGCAGTCAGGGGGATATCAGGCCTCCTTGGTTTTGCTGCTGTAAAGCTGCACATATCCTTGGATCACTCACAGAGTCTTGGCACACTAAAAAAAGTAAAATAGATGCTAAACTGCTTTAGACCTGTCTGGGGGGCTGATAATTCTGCCCTCTTCCAAAATATGTGCATTTTTATTTAATTTATTTTTTGTTTTAAGCAAACAAAAAATTGTTTTTCCCATGGACATCAGAAAAGTTATATCAGAAGTGTTAAAAGGAGGATCCCTTTCACGCTTTTTTGCTCTGCTCCTGGTGAGGGTGGGAAGGGGAAGCTGGTGAACAGGACAGAGTATATCCTCCAAAGAAGATACACTTCCCCAAGGGCCCAAACCTTGCCAGAGGAGTGTGTGCCACTGGTGTTATGGCCCAGAGCAAGGCAGACTTTTCAGCAATTGTCTCTGAGCTGTGTCTAATTTCTCAGACACTATTATTATTCCACAGTTGGCTTCCTCTTCTTTGTTTTATTGACACAGTCTTCCCCACTGCCCATGTACAGAACAGACTGCTGGGTTGGGGATTTTTTTGGTAGTTTTTTTTGGTGGTTTATTTATAAAATATTTATTTTTGTATATTTTTTGTATTTTCTACTTGTGTTTGTGGTTCCCCTAGAATCTGCTGTGTCCTTTCTTAGTTCCCAGTCGATTGTTGGCAGCTGCTCTCAGTCCCCGGTGATTATCACTGATGCGCTTCTTACTTCCCCTTGCAGGTAATTAATGAGTAGATTTAACAAGATTGGACCTTAAAATCCCTCTGGTATCCAAGTAACCTTCCTCCAGCTACAATATGTTTTTGTTTATTTTGCTTCCATAAACTGTTTACTCCCAGAGCCCTCTGAAAGTGAGGGTAGGAAAGAGCACATGCACGCCTGGAGCACCAGAAAACGGAATTAAGGGGAAAGGGCCCCTTTGCTTCTCAGAGCATAAGGAAATCTTGACATTAGCCTGTACCATTTCTAGCAGGATTTGAAAGAGAAAGGGCACCCTAAGCTATATAAATGTTCTTTTTTGATTTCAAATTATTTCAATGTAGTGTCTCAATTTTTCTGCCACAGCAGCCTGCTCATAGTCCACTCTAAAGTGAAGTAACTTTTCTTATACGAGGACAGATACTTGAAATGTTATTCTTTAATATGAAGCCCAGTTAATGGTACTCAGCATCTCATCAACACTGCTTCATCTGGGGTCTGAATTGCTGTTTTCAAGGTGTCTGGGCCAGGGCTTTTTTTGGAGCTCCACCTAAAGATAACATGTGTTTGCATGTGTTCTTTATTTTCATTTGGCTTTTCCTTGAGGATTTTAGGATTTGTGCTTTTGGAGACAGTTGCAATTCTTGTTTGTTCAGCAAGATAGGCTATTCTGACCCTTACCTTGTTCCCTGGTTCTTGTATTTCTTTGCTGTACAAGGCCAAGCCAGGTTAGTCAACGCAACACAGCTTAATTTAGACCTAAATACTATGGATAAGCACAGTGCTAGTGGCAGCTCTTTGTGACCCTTATAAAATAAAATGCTTACAAGGTTGTGTCCTTCTATTATGGAAGGTGTCCTCTGCAAAAACAGGGTATAATGTAATAAATCTTTTTAGCCACAACATCTCTGGTACTGAGCAGAGGAATCATAGAATGGCTTGGGCTGGAAGGGACCTTAAGGACCTTGTAGTTCCAACCCCCCTGCTCTGGCCAGGAATATCTCCCAGCAGACCAGGTTGCTCAAAGCCCCATCCAGCCTTGCTTTTGAACGCTTCAGAGATGGGGCATCCATCCACCTGCAGCCTTAAAGCACACAGGCACATGCAGTATTGCAAAAATAAACACTTTCTCTAGCTTGACTGTTCAGATATTTGGCTTATGAATAAACTCTATATTTATAGAAGAAGTAGAAAACTGCTCAAAGCACTTTCTGGAGAGCAGGCGTGGGGGGAGGATCACCCAGAGTCGAGTCAGTAATTTGTGAGGAACAGGCGCGCTGGATTACAGTGACTTCCTTCCCTAGCGCTGACCCCTGATGCCCACGAGCTGCAGGAGGGCAGTGACAAACGCTGACAGATGATCCGGACTGTCCCTCCCCAGGAGCTGCGGCCCGTCCCGTCAGTGGCCGCGCTCCTTCGGCCGGGCGGGGGTGGGGGGCGGCTGCCGGCGTGCCCAGCGGGGCCGCTCGGCCTGGGGGACGGCCCGTGGCTTTGTGGCTCCTTTTGTTGTCCCGCTCCTGAGGGAAGGTGCCGGGCAGCCCGCAGACAAAAGGCTGGCGCGGTGCGAGGGCAGGAGCGCGGCCGGCGCCGGAGCCGCCGCAAGGCTCCGTGTGGGGAGCGTCGCTCCCGGTGACACAGCACCAGGGGCGGATTTGCCTTCATTTGGTTTTTCCCCCGCACGGGTGAGATGCCACGGGGCACCCCGAGAAGAGCAGAGAGGTATGCTGTGTTACTGCAGGTGCTTGATAGAAACTCCGCTGCTCTGCTGGGTGATGCTTCCTCTCATTCAGAGACCGTGCACACCATCGGAACAACAAGAGTTTTTACGTCCAATGATATAGTCTTATTTCATCTTTTTAATTGAACTTCTTAAGCACGTGGTTCTGAAACTAAAAGACTAGGAAAAGCTTACTCGTTTTGTTTCACGTCCATATTTCTGGTTTTTTGTTGTTTTGTTTTTTAAAATTGATATTACTGCTACTTTTCGTACTGAAGTAAGGTGAAAGCTGATACCGGAGAGCCGTTGTAAGGAAGGGTTTAGGAGTTTTTATTAAAAAAACCAACAATTTCCCTGGGAAAGAATAACAATTACGTTAATTACTTAAGTACTTATCAGTGCTTGCTCAGAGTGTTTTTCTAAGCTAGTTAGGGACATGGTTTAGTGGTGGACTTGGCAGTGCTGAGTTAATAGTTGGATTCCATGATCTGAGAGGTCTTTTCCAAAGTAAATGGTTCTATGATTCTATAAACCATTGACTACTTTTATTCTACTAATCTTCTATTAATGCAAAGTTCCCACTAAAGGATCTTGGTACAACCAAGAACAATAGTTCCTTTCCTGTAAATTTCAGAGTAGAGATCCAGTATTTCTAGGGAAAACCTTAGTGAATTGCACAACACAATTTGCTATGCAGTGGTTTATCTGAAATGAAATTGTTCTTGTGTACAAAAAAACTGCACAGTTTAAAATCTGAAACTCCCCAACAAGAGGTTTTCAATGCACAACAATTCAGCAGATCACTGGAATTACAAAGCAATAAAGATGAAACTTTTGCTGCAGCATTAATGTTACAGGACAGAAATTGTTTCAATGAAAAGTATAATAGGTAAAAGGTTTTCAAGCCTGTTGAGGCAGCTAAAAACACTGAGACTTCTGTAATCTAGATCACCTGGCTGGAAATGGACCAAGGAGTGAAGTTTTCAGAGATTGTCCTATGTGCAGCAAATGAGCATGTACAGAAGCAAAATATTTTTGCCTTATGTAATTAAATTGAATTGCTCTAGCTTTTTTCTTTTAAATCCTAAGTTGAATGCATAGGAAAATGCATTTAACGTTGAAAAAACTTTTCAACATTTTCGGGTTTTATTTGTGAATAAGTTGCTAGTTCCAAGACAAATGCCCATCTAAGGGCTTCTCTTCACAGCCTTCAGGTGCCCCCATCTCCTGAAACATATATTGGAGTTTGAGCTAAGTTGGGCACCTGCAGCAGAGGCAATCTGGGTGCTAGGTATTGATCTGAAGTGCTGGTTATTGGTCTGAAGGAGTAGAAATGGAATATTTAAATAAATTTCCCTGGCAAAGAATTATTTCCTAGGAACATCATGAACTGTTCATTGGCACATGGTGAAAAATGAGCTCACATTTCTGTGATAACAGCCTGGAGTTTCTCTTTCCTTCGTAGCTCTTGTAAAGGCAGAAAGAATAGTGCCAAGAAATGCTGTAAAGTAGGCACATGTGCTCACTGCCTGCACTTGGGCAGTATTTTCCCTCCTTGCTTTTCTTACAGCTGTGCATTTGGGAGGGAAGTCTTTTATACTAATAATAGCAAGAAGTTATGATAGAAGCTATCCATGAAAAATCCCAGGCATGTGCTGCTTGCTCTCTGGAGAAGAGTTCCATAATAGAAATGTGGAATTTTTTAAATTTTTTTTTTAAGATCACAGGGCTGCTTACCAGTTGTCTCGTGTTGTGTGTATGTAAGGACATTCCTTGGATTCCTTTCTTGGCAATTTTCTCGTGAAATATCCAATGTTTGAAATCAGAAACAGATTTTCTCTAAGTAAATGTGTTTTCCAAGTTGAACTAGACAAGAAAAAATTTGTACTAGTGTTTTTTGGGTTTTTTTTTGTTTGGTTGGTTGGTTGGTTTTTTTGAGTTTCACTTTTTTGTACGTATAATGCCAGGCCAAAATGAGGAAGGGGACTTAAAATAATCTAAATGAAGGAATCTATCAAAGTGAAGATTTATGGCAGAATTAAATGAGTCTAGTTTAAGCCTAGATTGATCTTGTGACATTTCTTTCCCGGTATTCATTTAATTTTTTTTATTTCTGTTTTGGTTATGCATAATCACAACGGGATCCATTATTTTTGTAGTTGTTTTTTATATCATATGCATTATTTTATTAGGGCAAGTAACTTTGGGGACACTTACTATCTGCAGTTCTTTGATGGATAAAAGCAGTTTGAACAAACACAGAATAAGTACAGATAGACAATTAAGCGTATAAGATTAAAAAACCCCTACTTCTCAATTCTCACAGGTTACACCTGTGTGAACCTTGGACATACCAGTTGGCTCTGTCAGCTGCACCACCACGAGCTCTGTCAGTCATGTTGTGTTCTCATGATTTGGGGGGAAAAATCAGTTTCAGCTTAGCTGCTAGCAAGATTTTACTGTTTAAGACTGCATAAAGTTTGAAGGTTTTGGTCATTAAATGACAGCTTTTTTAATTCACACTGAAGAAAGGAGAGGATTGGAGGTAGGGAAGGATATGTTCATGGCTGTGGGTGACAGCATCTGGTACAGGACAACCTTTGTCTGTTATGTGGCAGTGAATGGGAATGGCTTCTAACTGTGCCTGGAAGTATGGAATGAAATTGAACATAACAAAAGGAAGATTACAAATCTGGATAATATTGTTCTTGCTGAAGTTAGTCTATGCTCAGAAATACTGAATATATTCTTCTGCTTTTACGTATCATTCAGGTCCTTCACCTATGGCTACAGTCCTGTTGTGGAATGTACTTGAACACCAACAAAACACTGTTTCTGCTTGGATTTGTTTACAATCTCAATGCATGGGAAGGAGCAGTGTATATAAAAACAAAGTGAATTTCCAAAGGTACTGGAATGCCTTGGTGGCAGAGCTGCAGCCGTGCCTGCAGTGCCTACCCTGCTTCTTTCTTGGCTCTGTTTGCAGCACAGATGCAAATCCCAGGGAGCATTTGTGCCATGCTGACCCACTGGGGGAGAGTGGAGTACCCCAGCTCTTGCTTCTGCAATTCAGAAGTTGCCTGTAAATACATTTAATCACCTCATTGTGGAGGCATGTTGCTCCACTCCTTGGAGCTGTTTCATTTGACCGCCTCTGAGGAGCCCACCAAATGGCACGGGTGCAGAACCTGCAGAATGAATGCCTATTGTTTTGCTTTGCTTTTTTTTGCTCATAGAACAGGGTGTGGGTGCCTATTTTTTCCGTTAAATTTTTAAGAAGGTCAGTGGCAGTGGGTGAAGCAGGGTGAGCATGTTCAGGCACTGGATAAAAATCTCTTCCAGCAGGTCCAGCGGCCTTTCCCAGGGCACATGGGCTTTCACCCTGGGACGGCGACAACACAAGCCAGACAGATTGAGCTGTGAAATCCGTTAGTATTGAAGCTCTCCATCAGTAAATCTTGAGGTGATGATTGGAAATGTGGAGTCAGGGCAGACTGCTGTATGTGCCTGGCCCTCAGTACTTGAACTCAGCTTGTGCTTTTCAAACACTGCACAGTATAAACACATACAGAAAAAATACTTGATGTTTGTAGTCCCTTTGTTGACTCAGGTGGTATTATTCTTAAGACTATGGAAATTGACTCCTTTACTGTCACAACTGTATAATTAAGACACAGCTTTTCCTTCACATGTGCATTTAATGCACATTTTTGTTCCACATCTGGGTCTTTATTGCAGGCTGCAACAGGAGCCATTTGCACAATTCACGCAGCGCTGCAGTCCTGAGGAGCGCCTGTTGCTAAATGAATCATAGGCAGAAAGATCATCTGCTGTTTTCCTTGACCTGTTAATGTTTGCTTTTAAGCAATATCTGTTAACCCCCTCCTTTGTCTGGAGGCCTGCAGTACAATGAATTTGGCCATCACTGTGCAAAGCAATAATAGAGGGCAGTGAATTTCTGTCCAATTGCAGCAAGAAGCCAGCACTTAAAATTAAGCAGTAAAATGCATGCAGGCTAGAGAACATTGAACTAGATGTAGAAGTAGCATGCACAGCTGATTGGATTCAAAAGCACTGAAAGAATTCCATGTTGAAGTGGTCTTTGAGACAGCATGCACATACTCAAAATCTATTAATATCTTCATGAATTTTTCAGTGCTTTAAGCATAGTAATGATTGCACGTTGTCTAAGTATTGTGTTACCAGATTTGTATTGTCTATGCTTGTCTTTCTTCTCATTGGCCTTCTCCCCTAGCCCCATCCCCCCACAACAGCATTTTTGCAGAAGGCTGCTGTTACTTCCAGGGAAATGCCATAAACCTTTGTCAAATGGGAGACCTGTTCCCTGTGAAAGCACTTTGCCTGGTATTAAGAAATGGAAATTTTGTTAATTCTTTTATTCAGAGTCCTGTCACAGCTGTGATCTTGCTTGTGGTTAATGGCTGGCAAAACAGTCTATAATTACCTCAGGCATCTCTTTCTAATACTAGCCCAGTCATCCAGAGCATCCCAGTTTTTCTAGCTATATTTAAAAAAAAATTTAGAAAATGTTTTTGGCATTTGAAGTTCTTGTATAAGTTATCTGGACTTTTAGACTTTAAAATATTTTAAACTTTATTGCTGGCCATATGCAGATTATAAAAGCACAGCTTATTTAGTCTAGCTGGTAGCTTGGGAGGTAAATACCACAAGGAGGGAGGAAACCTGTTGAAGTCCAAGGAGAGTATTGGCACAAGATAAATGGGTATGACTGTGTTCTGAATTAATTGAAGTCAGACATTAAAAGGTTCCAAACCATCTGAGGAGGGAAGTTGTGAAACAGACATCCAAACAGGATAATGTGGACAAAGAATGTTTTTAAGATGGTTCTTGATAATGTTGTGGAGAGATTTAAGTCAGAGTTTCTGGAGCTGTTGACGGAAGTTTGTGACAGAGAGCTACATGGAAACTTGGGGACAGGATTGCATTTGCACTTTGCATATGTTATAGTTGTCCCATGTTTAAATGCTTCTGTTTGTCCTCCTGTGAAGACCAGGAAGAATTATCCCTTTAAATATGTGATTGCATCTTCTGAAGTTTCTCGTTGTTCTACTTCACTGGAGGCTGGCTACAGGAAAAGGCTGGATGAGGAGCAGGGTGTGCTGCAGGTTCTCATGGCATCAAACCATCTCTCAGATGTGCCCTGCTCATCCCATTCTTTGCTTTAGACTCAGAAACAGGTACTGCTGAGGTGGAAGTTTCCCCAAAAGCTCAACCTGGTCAGGATTGCTGGACTTTTCCTGTTCTTTTCTAGTGCCAGGTGTGCTGTAGTCTCCTTAGAAGTTTTATCTTACAGATCTCCTACTTTCAAAGTCTCCAGACCTTGCTGACACCTTTCAGTTTTCTCTTGCTCTTTTCCTGTGACACACTATTTTTACATACGTAGTGAGATACTGCAGTGTCATACTTCAGGCCGCTTGTTGATAAGGTCTTCTTGGCCCGTGAAACCTTTAAATCCAGAGACATGTTGAAAATCTGCTCTTTGGAGCATAGCATCCTGGCCCCTTTCTCTTTCTGACTTTTAATCCGTCTCCACTTCAGTTGAAACCCATCAGTAGTGCTGAAACAGAAATACAAGCCAGGAATTTTAGCCACATCCCATAGTTAAGGACTAATACCCATGTCGTTCAAGCAGAGGCATCTCCAGCATCGGCTGATCCTGCTTTTCAGGAGAGTAATGTGCTTTCTGTCTACATCTCTGCATCTCAGTCATGAAGTCTTGGATTATTTTGCGTGACTTTCAGCCTTAAGAGAATTGCTGCATCTTTAACATGCTTATGTGGGATAAAGAAGCATGATACTTAAGTAATGAGGAAAACCCACCTTTTTCCTCCATTCATTATTAAGGCCAACAAGTTGCCAACTCTTGCCCGAAGGCTCAGTTTTCAGGGAAGCTTGTGTTAA
>NW_005054316.1:3801977-3810794 GCF_000277835.1 Geospiza fortis | reverse complement strand
TTTTTGTTGTCCTAGTTTCATACCTCAGATGAATCCAAGATCACAAGGAGGTTTTTGTAGTTGGGAGCAACCAGGAGCCATTGTTTGTACAGCACCTTCTGGAGAGGTGCCCTTCCTCATGCAAACCATGCTGGAAAACTGAAGGTGGGAACAAGGATTAGTGTTAACTTCTCTCCTTACAGGTAGAGTGCTGGTGTAAATGTGGCAGACAAATTAGGAGAACAGAAGAAAATGCAAAGCTGTGTTTCCTGCCTAATGGATATTTGGAAGACAGCTTTTGATTCTTTTCAAAGCCTTTTTTTTACTCAATCTTCAGTACATCCATGTGTATTGTCATGAGTCAGTTCATGCTCTGGAGCAGCATTGCTGGTTAGGACAGTGGTCCAGGAGATTGCTGTGGTGAGAGACATCCCACTCTGTCAGGTCACACAGCTTGTAGCTCCAGTCTGAAGATCTTGAAGGGTTTCTCATGCAGAGGTTGCTCTTGTCTTATTGCTTCTCATCTTAAAGGATCATTTTCAAGACAATTAAAAATAATTTTACTTTTCTGCTAAAATTTTTAAACCTGTTCTTGAATTATCATGCTAAGTTCTGTGGCTTTACTCTCTTTTTTTGAAGTCTAATGCATAATACATATAAAGGCTGAGTGACTTTTTAAGAACAAAAAGGTTTATAATCTGTTCAGTTTCAGATTAACCTTGATTCAGTGCCTTATAGTCTGTCAAAATATGGAATTTTAAGAATACATAATTTTGAAATTACCTGAAGCATAGACTTGAAGAATTATGTAAATTTTTCATGTCTTAGTTTGTGGATTTGACATGGGCCTTGTCATAACCAAGGGATATGCATTGCTCAGTGAGTCGTTGCAGAGAAGATCCTTCTCTAACCGAAGTTTGGCATATAGGGAGGATTATCAGAAAGGAGACTTATTTTCAAGAGTATTCCTTGAAATTCTATTCAAAATTTTTAAAAATTTAGGTGGTTTTTTTTGTTGTTGTTGGTTTTTGTTTTTTTTTTTTTTGTTTTGTTTTGTTTTGTTTTGTTTTGTTTTGTTTTGTTTTGTTTTGTTTTGTTTTGTTTTGTTTTGTTTTGTTTTGTTTTCTTTTGTTTTTGGGGTGGTTTTTTTGCCAGTAAGCAGACTGAAAATGAAACCAATAGACAAGTGGGTCTGTTAATTTGTGGACTTGTATACATACAGATGGCTGCTCTTTCCACTTCATTTTGTGAAGCTGAACCATTTGACTCCTTTTTTTTTACAGAGCAGCAACTCCAGATACAAGAACGAACAGCCTGGTGGGCTGCGTAGCAATAGCATCTGCATTCAGTAATTTAATTGAAAAATCAGTTGTTTTAAGAACAGTTGACTGTTGGCTTGGTAACTTCATATTCCACATGAAAAAGCAGTCCAGCAAGTTTGCTGTTAAAGATGCAAAAATGACAAGTCAATATGAATTTTCTGTAAAAAACATCAAGACTGTGTAATTGATAGTAAAATGTTCACACATCACACAGTTACATTATTGACTGGGATTTGACAAGAATGCTCTTCTTAGGGTGTGACTTGGTTTTGAATTGAAATACTGCTAATTTGTACTGCTCCTCATTAGCTTAATCTTTTCTTTGGCAAGGAGTGCATATTTTTGTCATTACTCTTTCTAGTGGAATTTGATGCATTCCTCTAGCCTGATGTGTAAACCCAAGAGTTTACTTACTCTTTTTAGAAAGCCTTTATGTGACCTGTTGGAAAGTAGGTGGGCTGTATTTAGTCAGAGTTCATAAGAAGCTAGTGCTAACTGGCTTATCTTGCCTAGATATGATTTGCAAGTAAATGTGACACTTCAGATTAAAAATTTACTACTGAACCATTCCAGGTTAATGGGATTATATTTGATACAAAGTCTTGTTTTAGTTCTTTTAATGTAATAATTATCTTTGCTGAGTTATGACCATTCCTTAGGCTGCTGACAGAAGCATGTGAAAAGGGGTTTTTTTGGGTTTTTTTTTGGTTTTTTTTTGGTTGGTTGTGCTTTTAAAAATAATAGAACTATTTTACCTTGAGCATATGCAATGATTATGAGAAGCTATGTCTACATTGGCAATTTACCATGACAGGAGAGGGATCTGTAGCATGGAGTAGGTGTGACATCCTTGTGCCTGCAATGCAAACCAGTGGCATGGCATGTGGAAGAGCATCTCTGGGTGGAGCCAACATGTGGCTGAAATGTGCACCAATAGGCAGGAAAACCCCTTCAGGCTGAAAATTGAATAACATGACTATTTAATTTTTAACTTTTAGACAATTAGGTTTGCCATTCTTCCATTCTTGCTCCTTTACTGGTGTTTTAATGTTGTTGCATTTATTGTAGTGTGCCCAACGTATTAGCTGCTGCTCTGTTGTCTGTAAAACAGTGAATGAATGCTCTGCCCAGCAGAGCTGAATGATGCTCTTTAGTGTTGAATGTTGTGCCCTACAGAATAGAAAATCCTGCCCTGTGGGTCTGCGTATTACCTACCAGTTTCTATTTAAAACGGATGAACAGAAGATCAGCTCATCTTTTGACATCCTGAGGTTTTTTTTACTATATACTGAAGCACCACTCTGTTAATAAAACTGAGTTTTGCTTTTTTTCCTTGCCTAGATTCATAGAATCATTTAGGCTAAAATAATTCAATCCAATGGCTAAAATAATTCAGTCCAGTGTTAACCCAGCACTACCAAGTGCCAAGTCCCTCACTGAACCGTGTCCCCAAATACCACAGGTCTTTTAAATACTTTCAGTGATAAGGACTCAACCACTTCCCTGGGCAGCATGGTCCAATGTTTCACAGCCCTTTCAGTGAAGAAATTTTTCCGAATACCCAGTTTAAACTTCCCCCGGTGCAACTTGAGGGCATTTCCTCTTGTCCTGTTGCTGATTGCCTGGGAGACGAGGCCAACCCCCACCTGGCTACAGCCTGCTTTTAGGGAGCTCTGGAGACCAGCAAGTTGTCCCCTGAGCCTCCTTTTCACCAAGCTAAACACTCCCAACTCCCTCAGCTGCTCCTCATGACTTGTTGTCCAGACCAGCTTGGTTGTCCTTCTCTGGACACGCTCCAGCACCTCAGTGACTTTATTGTAGTGAGGACTCAAGGTGTGACCTCAGCAGTGCTGAGTGCAGGGGGACAATCACTGCCCTGGACCTGCTGGCCATACTGTTCCTTATACAGGCGAGGATGCCACTGGCTGCCTTGGCCACCCAGGCACACGCTGGATCATGTTCAGACACTGCTGACCAGCACTTTCAGGTCCTTCTTTGCCAGGTGGCTTTCCAGCTGTTCTTTCCCCTGCTGCATGCATTTGTTGTGACCCAATAACAAGACCTGGCACTTGGCGTTGTTGAACCTCACAGTTGGCCTCGTACCACTGATCCAGCCTGTCCAGATCCCCTCTGCAAGAGCCCTTCTGCCCTCCAGCAGACCAAGAGTTCTGCCCACCTTGGTCTCTGCAAACTGAATGAGGGTGCTCTTGATCCCCTGGATCACTGATAAACAGGACTGGCCCCAGCACTGATCCCTGGGGAGCAGCACTAGCAGCCAGCTGCCAGCTGGACGTAACTGCATTCACCACCACTCTCTGGGCCCAGCCATCCAGCCAGCTTTCTACCCAGCCAGCTCTGCACCCAGCCAAATCATGGGCTGCCCATTTCTCCAGGAGAATGCTGTTGGAAATTCTTAAAGACTTTACTTAAGTCCAAGCAGACAACATCCACAGCCTTTGCCTCATCTTACATAGAGCTTAAAAGCAGTTCTTTATGCGGTATTTATTGAAACACTGACCATGTAGAACCAAAATGTTTTAGAAGTACTCACTAAAAATAATGAATCATCTCAGTACAGATTTGCATTTGTTTTGCCATTTTTGTTGTTTTAATCTTGAAAGCCTTCCTGACTCTCCATGGCACAGCTGGCCAAAGCAGACCTTCCTGGGAACATGCGTGTCCAGGAGGTGGCACTGCGTTTTTGACAGCAGTGGTGGAGTACATGAACAGGAGGCAGCGTTGTCAGACCATTTCTTCCAGAAGGAGGAGGGCGAGGAGGCTGCAGCCTTCTGACTAAAGGCTGCTTTCTAACAGTGGCTTTTATCAAGCAGTGTAGGTTGCTTTGGCTTTTGATTTGAAAACCCCACTGCATGTGAACTCTTCCAGTGGGCTGTGCAGGTGGCAGAGAGGTCGCTGGTGCTCTGTATCAGGAAGGTGCTTCCCTCTTCGGGCTTTTTAATCCATTAAATAGAATTGTGCGAGATAATAGGAGTGGGGAGATGACTTCTTTCTCTTCCTGTTACCATGGTAATAAGTTTAATGAGCAGACCTGAACCTGGTAATCCTACCCAACCCTATCTGCATTGCTGTTTAATATGAAGTGTAAAATAAGCTGGTAGAATGTGACTCCTTTGCTCACAGTACCAGTGTTGCTGACACTGCCATCCATTGTGGCCCCAGACTGGAAACCACCTTCTCCCCCGGCTCCTGGCAGCATAATCTTTTGTTCTGTTTTCAGAAGGATCAGAGATGTGTGGGACTCAACTGCTAGAGCAAGGCAGCAAGAATAGCTTGTTTTAACTATCAGTAGTAATATCTAATTGCTTCTGTTTCACCAGTAGCCCTATCTTCTGCCCCAAACATGTGTCATCCCCTTCCCAAAGCTGGTCCAGTTCACAGAATGCACTGACCAAAGTACTTTATTTTTGTATGGCAGCAGAACTAAACCAGAAAGGCTTCTCTGCTCCTTATATAGCTGGCTTTAATTGCTTTCTTGTTTAAATATTGCAAAGCAGTGATCCAGTGTTAATATCAAACATACAGTATTGCCTGTTGCTCTTAAGAAGGCTTTTTAATTGAAAGTAGAGATGAATAATTAGAACACAGAAGTGTATTTTAAAATATTTAAGACTACCAATAATATAATACAAAGTATGTTTTACATGTCTAGTGTCTTATGACCTGTATATCAAAATACTTATTGAATTAAAAATACTTACAGAGGGCTATTACATAACAGCAAAGGAAAAATTAAATTAAGATATGAAGGAGAGAGTAATGGGTATGTTCAGAGTTGGTGCAGCGGAGGAAATACAGGCATGCAGATTCCTAATGATCCTTGTACATTATGTTTGGTTTTATTGTTGTTGGTTTTTGTTGTGTTTCACAGGTGCCTGCTATACGATGGTTTGCAGATTCGGTGTCCTTGCAGAGGGCTGAGGTTGCCTAGGGGTGACACCTTGAATCTGACTATGCGGGTACCAGGAATCAAGCTAGCCAAATGCCCCATCATTCAGGGATTTGCCTTCAGTTTGTTGGGTACACAGTTGCCAGTGACACTTGCTGTACCTTTTTACAAATCATATTTGCTTGTTAGGACTGCTTTTAGCTGCCATGCCAGTCAAGCTCTTTAAGCTGCACATGACTTACTACTTACATCCCTTTAAAAAAATTAAGAGCTAAAAGCTCATAGGTGCTGTATGATCACAAGCATATGATAAAAATAAATCCATTGAAAGTAGTAGGGGACAGAGCTAATGCCGGAGAATGTGAATATGGCAAATGGAGAGATCTTTCTGGAACATCACAAACCTTTGTGTGCATTTCTGCCGCCCTGGGTCCCTTTCATCTCCCTTGCACCCTGATGTCTGTTGGTATTGTACAAGCTCCTCAAATGCTGGGCGTGCTTTAAACGCTGTAAAGCTGATACCTCCTGCTCACTTCCTGTTTGAGAGATTCATGTTCAGTTTAAAAGCAGATTTACAATACCTCAAGTGGGGCTTTTTTCTCTTTGTTTTGAAATTCTTTAGCTTTTGTCTGCTGTATTTGTGTTTAAGGAACATGAGTTAAGACTCCACACACACTATATGTACAGGAAAGAGGAAAGTACAGGCACAGGCCAGGAGAGCAGGACATCCCATGTCCAATCTGGCATTTCCACCAAAGGATGCTGGGGTGCTTCACCGTGACGGACATGTCCTGATTCTTGCTGTGTCTTGAGCTGTCCATCTGTAAAAGGAGGATACTTCTCTTTGAGAGTGTTATTTTGAGGATTAGTTAATGCTATATGGTCCAATTAAATATGTTTAGTATATACATTTTTCCCCGTTTGTTTTAAAAATAACTATTTAAGTACAATTTAAAAGCTCCAGCTGCTCATTCAAAAAGCCCAGAACAATTCATCAATTCATCGCTGCTAAAAATAGAATCCATGTCTAATTAGGGCAGAGTTTATCCCTGTGGATTTCCATGAGCTGTCTTTAATTTCCAGTTTGGCTGCTGGGAGTTACTTCATTTGATGGTTTTGTTGTGCAAAGTGTCCATAAAATTGCTGTTATTTTATGACATTGTGCATATTACCTTCTATCCAGAGGATCTAGAAGTTGTACATAAAGGCTGATGATATAATTCCTTATGTTAAACTTACAAAGATTATCTTAATGCCTGAGTAGGGCTGACATGACAATCCTTTGTGATTCCATATTCCCTGAGTTCCCAATAGATGTATCCTATATATTTTTAAAACTCCTTCATGTAATACTCATCAGTATCATTGCTATTCTCAGAGCTCAGGACCATATATGCTTGTCTGATAAAAGGGATAATGTTTTCTTTGTTGTTTTTTTTTTCTTTATAATTTTGTTTCTTGCAATCCCTGAGTTAGTCACAGTTTTGTGAGTCTGTCAGACTCTTAAAGATCTTTTTTGTTTAACCAAGCATTTCCAATATAATGCAATATTGATTGCATTTTCTGCAATTATTCCTAATTATTCAAGCTCTCTCTAATAGAGTCTGAGTGTAAGGAGTTGGTTTAGCAAAAATGAAATATGCTAATGAAGGTTAATATGCATGTATAACAGCCTGCTCCAGAGCATTCATACTAGCATTGCTAATAGTTCAAATTTAAACGGCATGAAAAAGAATAATAAAGGAAATAAAATGTTACTTTTGGGAAATCTTTCTATAAATGATAGCTCAAGGCTGAGAAAAATGAACAGCCTCACTTTTTTGTATTTGAAAACATAAAGCTGTGCTACAGCTGCAGTAGAATAAGTGAAGATTAATGAGAAGTTTTGTGATAAAATTTTGACTTTATCAAACTTAGAGAGGCTTTTGCTCCATATAAACATAGCATAAAGAAATTGGGGTTTTTTAATAGGATTTTTGGGGGGAGATGAAGAGGCAATATACGCAGTGTCTTTCTCACATGATAATGGTACATCTTGGCAGCCCTTATGGTTTTACATCTACTAATAGCTGAGACCATAACCATCACCAAATCATTTATTATGTTACCAAGGTCTTCCTGGCTTCAGGGAAAAACAGATTTATTCTTCAAGTAAAAAACTTGTGGGGACATAAATGCCTACCATATGGTAAATATACTTGTTAAACTGGATTTCAGCCATGATCCCATTATTGTGCTTCAGCCTTACTTCGTGAGCATGCATTGGAAACATGGATAATTGAGTATGTCTGTACTCTAGAGAAGTGCATGGTAAATGTCATGGGGACTCCAGGGCAATATGTTATCCTGTGTCATCTTGCTAAGTGTTTGGGAGCATGGGAGTCTGTTGAACACTGAGTTGTTGGTGTCCCCTGTCTTCTTGCTCTTGTGTTTGTACTGAATGTTACCTAATAATACTGGCTTGGTGTGTAGATCAACACTGAACTTTTATGTCAGATAACATGATTGTGTAGAATAGAAAGACTGCATGCAAACATCAGCCAGTATCCTTTAGAAAATGTAATTTGATAGCATGATTTTGAGTTATTAAAAAAAAACAAAAAAAAAACAAAAAAAAAAACCTATAACTGAAATCCACCTGTCTTCTTATGTAAGAAAAGATACTGTTCCTGTCTGCAGGAAAAATAAATGCAAGTTCCAGTATACACTTCTATCAATAGCCTGGTAATGCTCTGAAGTTTTGTGCATCACATCTCTGACAGTGACTCTTCCCAGGACCCTGATAATCACAGGGAATTGAAAGGGTGAGACAGCAGGCATGGTGGCTAGACAAAGTTGGTTGCAGGGGTCCCCTTAGGGAGGCGGTAACAGGGCCTCCTTATGAACTGCTTCACTGACAGCACTCTTGGGGTTTCATTCCACCCAGGATGACTGTCTAGACATTCATTTATTCTGGCAGACACAAGAATATCAGCATGGTTGATGAGTGAATTGAGCTCTGCTAATGTTAATCACAGTTTGTCTTTCTCATAGTCTGATGAGTAAATGTACTTGGCTTTGTAAATTTGTATTTGCCTCAAAGGCCTGTTCGCCAGCATTCAGTGTTTGCCAGTGAGTTTCTGCTATCTGTATGGACAAGGCAATGGTACCAACAGCTATTGCCCTTACTGTTGGCATATTTTCCCCTTTCCATCCATATTTTTGCAGATACTTGAAATTGTTATCAAAAAAATAAAATTGCAGGCAGGGCTTGTTTCATCCCTATTTATTAAAGGTATCTGGCACAGTTCGTTATATGACCTGTTTTCATCTATTTGCAAATTTGCTGAGATTCAGTCATGTGAGATGTGTATGAAAGGCTTTATAGTGAAAATTATTTGCTCAGACTGCTGTGCAAAGTAACAGGATGTTAAATGGAAAAACCCAAACAAACAACCTCCCCCCACCAAACTAGCCAGTTTTTGGTAAACTTTCTATGCTTTGCCAGCAGTGTTGAGTCAGCGCTGCAGACAGCTTGTGCTGGCTGTTGCTCTGTGGTGTGTGTGTCTGGAGGCTGATGCCACGCTGCTGCAGTGCCTGCGGGCAGCTGGTGTGTACGCCCTGCTCCCG
>NW_005054316.1:3778145-3801921 GCF_000277835.1 Geospiza fortis | reverse complement strand
TGTGTACGCCCTGCTCCGGGCTGCGGCTGCCAGCGCCGGCGGCAGCAGTGCCCCGGCAGCAGGAGATGCATGTGTGTGTGTCGGGGGAAAGAGGAGATGTGCGTCTGTGGTGGTGCTGTTGTTAAACAGTGGCCTTGGCTTGTTTTTTCTTCCTGACCAAAAGTTTATTGTAGCTCTCGACCAGACAGCACACAAAGCCTTTTTAAATATATGTAAATACTTACATTTTGCTGTTGTGCTCCTATATATAGAGCAGCCACTTCTATGAGTGGTATGGGCTGCGACCAAAGCATTTATAAAGAACAGTTAAGAAAGCGGACTTTACTCAGGGTTTTGATAACTTCCCTTTTTAAAAAACAAATATTCTCCAATATAATCTTTCAAACAACATAAACCTTTTAAAATTGCTGAAGACAGCAGTTCATGCAGTGTGCTCTCTTCATGTGACATCTTCCTTGCTGTCCCAGTCTGGCTGTGCTGTTACAGCCAATTCAAATGCCTAGGAAGGGCACTCTTCCTGAATCCCAGAGAAGAGTAGATTAGGATTGACAGTGTTAGCAACATGGAAACTTGCTTACTAGTGCAGGATTTGGGAGAGGTGCCATGGACTAGTGACTTGTGAATGAGGCTAAAGAACCGAGAATACCTTGACTTTAATTCTGGCTTTTCCATTGTGTGGGCAGGTTACTAAATCCCTTTGAGACTATGTCTTCATCTTTAAATAGGAATAATAGCTACCCTGTAGAGGCATTGCGAGGATACATGCATTTATGCAGTACTTCAGGCAAGCTGATAACTGCTTATGCTTTGTGTTCAGCATCAATCCAGTTACAGTCTAACCTAGAAAATACCATCGTCTTTCGGTATCAAATATTATAGTTCTAACTTTGAAAGGGAGCTTCTTTAATAAAATCCAAATACTGAAATCATGACACTTTGCCGTTTTTTCTTTGGTCTGTATGTTTTTTCCTGCTTTTGCGTTCTTGAAGAAGGTATACGTTCTTGTTCTTGGCAGGTTCCTGTCCAGTTACAGTTCTGTAGCTGCCAGTGTCAGGGCAATTATAGTAACTTAGCTTTAAATAAGCTTCTTGGACGTGGCCATCTGTGTGTGGCTGTAGTACCTGTTGTTCAGAGCGGTGAATAATCGGGGATAAGGCTTAAGAGAAGCCACAGACTGGAGAGGCAGCAGAAAGGGAGTAGGCCGAGGTCTGTGGCAGGTGACTGGGTTTCCCAGCTCTCGGCAGGCTGTTTTCCTGCTTTGGCTGTGAGCCGTGGGCGGGAGGAGGGCAGGACAGGGCAGCCAGCAGCTACGGTGGGCTGCTTAAACAGGTGCTTGATTTTTTTTGTTGCTGTTTTCCTTCTTTTTCAAGGACTTACAGAATTCTATTCCAGACAGTTTTCGGGGTATCCAAATAGCTCAGCTTGTCTAAGTGCGAAGGAGGAGAAAATCTTTTCCTCCCCAGCCTTTGAATGCATCCGCTCAAGGGTTATAAGCAGGCCACTCCCTTCTGCTGGGAGCTAGCCATTGGGGACAGCACGGACATCCTTGAGAGCAGCATCTCACAATGATCGCCTATGTGCACTGCCTGCCCGCCGAGCCGATGGTCGGGTGCCTCGGCAGGAGCAAGTGGCAGCCCAGCTGCAACGATGAGGAGGAGGAGGAACTCATCCCGCTCTATTCCAGCAAAATGGGCAACGCTCACACCAAGCTGCCTGGGCGCCTCAAGAAAAAGTTTCTGAGCAAAGACGACAACTCCTTTTGGCCAAGTAAGATCAGTTGCTGTTCCTTAGCTATTTTGGTCATTTAGTATTGCATTGTCATCGCTGAAAAAACAACTAAACAAAACAAACATAAACAAGGAAAATACTCTTATTTCTCTTTTGGAGGATGAAGGCATTGGGAACAATTTTCTTACAAAAGTAATGTATTTGCCCTTCAGGACAGTGCATGTAAATATTGTATCTGATGGGGCTGCTAAATTGATACATAATGGTACTGTTTTGTGCATGTGATATGTCTGTGTTTGAGAGGTCTTGAGCACTCGGCTTTCAGTTCAATAATGCTCCTTTTCAGCAAAATGATTGTTTTAGATGAGTGGAACTGTTGACGTAGCACTCTAATTGAAAGCCATAGGAACAATCAGTGGATGAAAAGGCCAGGAAAAATACGAAAAAAGGTCTAACAGACTCAAAAGGTCCTTAATGCAGTTGATGAGTACTTATTTAAAAAAACAGCTTTTGAATAACCTCTGGTCTAAGGTTATTTTCCCTCTGAACGTGAGAAGAAAGAATTCCTGAATTGTGATGACTCTCCTTTTTTGATCTGAATAGTTTCAAGTTTCACTGGCAAATACAGATGGGAAATAAGGAGAGAAGAGGACAGACAATGGTAATGTTCAGCTATTTTGTTTTTAGCCTTAATGCTTGCCTTCTCTTCTTTTCTGGCCACCTAAGCAAAGGCACCCAGCTGTTTGTGGAATGGTTGTCTATTTCTATGGCAGAAAAGTCTATTTAAGGGTGATGGGGGAGAAATTTCACAAGACAAAGAAAGCTTTTCCTGCAAAAGCCAGCTGGCTGGCTATCTTGTGCCAGGTCTTTTGGAAAAAAAAAAAAAGGTACATGAGTATGTTAACAACTGTATTGATTTTTCTTTTTCTCATTAGTCTCACACTGACTATCTGACAATGGTTCGTTATTTCCAGGAATTGAAAAATCCCCATCTTGCCACATGATGCTAACACTGATTAGCAAAACCACCTGTATGTTGTTTTCTGAATTACCATATTCTCCATTCATTACTAAGCAAGCTTCATTTGATGTCCCCTCCTGTAGGAGGAGTGTGAATCACATGATTGTTTCAGGCCTTTTTCAAGAGCAGGTAATTTTTTATACTGCATGCAAAGAAAAATCCACGTCTTCTGCTGAATTTTTGTATTTTTGAGCACAGGGTCAATTCTGGTTCATTCAGAGGAAAAATGAAAATTCTTCCTTTATGTAAAACTATATAGTCGCTGTCAGACCTAGGGAAGCCCTGAAGTTAGGGACTAGGAAGCAGCTTCTAGGGATGCTCTTAGGGAGGAGGATATGGCCCTTCTTGCCCCAGACAGCCTGGGGTGTGTGTATGTGCCTTCTGGGATTTGTCTCTCTTGCTGGATGACAGGTTAGTTCATTCCTACAAAGTTGTAAGCTGACTTTCAGAGCTGGCTCTCGTACTGCCCTCAGAGGTGTTGCTCAGAGCGTTGTGAGCAACTGCTCTGTTTGAATCTGCTTCTCCAGTGTGTGGGAATGTGATTGAGGAGCATGGGCAAGGAACTAAGAAATCCCTGCTCCCTTACTGCAGCCTCCCTCCTTTTTCTCCTTGTGCTGTCCATAGGGAAAGCATCCCCTTCTCTCTAAAATGTGCCTGAATTGAAATTAAAACTTTCCAGAAGACTTTTGACAATTGTGTCCATGTGTGTAATTTCACTGATTTATAGTACAACACTTACATAAGCAATTGAATTATTTGACTTGTGATCCAACAAAGCTATTTAATGCAATTTTTGGTCCTTACCAATATTGCGGTATTCCTTATGTTGAATTTCGCTAATATCTGGTATGACCCAATACATTTTATTTGTTCTTTCTGAATTCCAAATCATCACAGTTCCAATTAAATTTTTTCATTGAGACAGTGAATGACAAAAATCAGTCACCCTGCTTTCTGGCCTGACTTTTCCCAGAA
This sequence comes from Geospiza fortis, assembly GCF_000277835.1. Classification (NCBI taxonomy): domain Eukaryota; kingdom Metazoa; phylum Chordata; class Aves; order Passeriformes; family Thraupidae; genus Geospiza; species Geospiza fortis. The sequence goes on along the minus strand of NW_005054316.1, from coordinate 3,798,197 downwards.
ACTCTGGTGCTTCCGTGGTGGTGTCCCAGCACAGTACACGTGTGTAGACTGTGGGACACCAGCTCTGCCTCATTGGCCTCATTGGCTCCTTTCTTACTCGTTCCCAGTTCATAGAAACAAAAGAATAGCAGAGTAATTAAGCCATCAGTTAAAAGTGTTATGGGTGGGGCAGGTACTATTTCTCTTTGGGTAGGGAGACTGTCACTTTAAACTCTGTTAATGTTTATTTTAAGGAACAAAAGTGTTTAAGAGTGGAAGTGCTTTCTGGGACCAGGTCAAGTGATAACTGCAGAGCACAGCAGGGGATTATTGGCTGTGCTTTATCTCTTTTGATAAAGGCCTCCCTTTGGGGTCCTTATCCAGCATCATGAGAACTGCACTTGGAGAGCTTTCACAGTGCTGATACACTACACAGAAAATGCTCCCAGTAGTGTTAGGGTTGTTTGAAAACATAATACAGTCAAATTACTTGAACTCCTCATGGGCTGGGGGGGGGCATCCTCACTGAGGGGGTCTCAGTAGTTTGCAGCAGTAGTCCTTGCACTTCTGCTACCAAATAATCAGTAATCAAAATACTTGTGGTGTGATGTAGCAGCCGTAATAATCAGGTTACCATTTTAGGGTTGGAAGGTTTTTTAAGCTGTTGCGATTATTCTGATAAAACTGTTAAATCAGTCATGTTGTGAAGTGAAAGTTCTGCACTACCAGCTCAGCCTTGTTCCAGCATCTGTGATGCTGTTCTTCTGCTGTTCTTTGCTGCCAGACTGAGTGCAAATCGACAATATAGGATTAAAATCAGAGTGTAGCAGTACATCCTTTAACAGTCTGTTTGCCTGCCAGAAAACCTGTATTACAGTGGTGCTGGGGCTGTCACCATCACATGTTCATTCACAATTACAAACTACAGTGGAGCTGAGTGTTTGGTAACTGGTTTTCGTGCAGCAAAGTTAAACTGAGATACTCCACTGGCCAGGTTTGGCAGAAATGTCAGGGGCTTGGTTTAGTTTGGTTTAAATGCCTGCTGAATTGAAACACGAGGCAGTGAGACACTGCTGGCAGTGACGGCTGCTGTGCAAGGCTGTCACCTCCTCCTGGTTAGAGCATCACCTGCCTCTTGTAGTTCCCATTGCCACTTGATATTTTATCAAATTTGCAAAGTTTAAAGGTGTAGTATGCTCTTGCCAGCTTTTTGTGATGATAAAGTTTTGATAAGGAGTTGGGAGTTTTTTCTGTCTTTTACAGATGCAGGAGCAAGCCAGTGGCAATATCAGATTACTTTTAATGTTTGTTAAACAAGTAGCTTCAGTTACTGGGATTTTTTTCTCAGTGTTTTGTTGCCTGCTAGCTCATGAAAGAATGCTTTCTTCTTCTTTATTCATATCTGTAAAGTTGAGAATTGTCTGTGTGATTTGTATTTTGTGAAAAACATAAAATTCGAAATAATAACTACATCTAGTTATACATTAATAGGATGTTGTGAACCAAGTTGGGTATTTAATTATCTACTGTTTGCTATGCTTTTTTCCAGGTTTCTCTTCCAATAGCTATGAGGTTTAAATTTCCCTATGTAAGAGTGTTACACTAAAAAGATGCCAGAATCCTTGCAAACTGGGAGGATTTATTCTTTGCTTTCTCATTCAGCAGTTTGAAACAAAGGCTGAATTGCTTTCCATCTCTGCAAATTGTGGGCTGTGCGGAGCACTGAGCAAGCCTTTGTGGCCTTTCGTGCCCTAAGTGACACAAGGACTCAGTCTCTGTGGTGAATGGCTGGGAGAGCTACTTACAGAGCCTTGTGCAAGTGACTGGCCACCCTCATTCCCAGTTTTATCTGCTGCATCCAGCTCATACCATAACAGCTGACATAGTGGATTGCACCAGAAAAAGCCAGGAACTGGTTTGTTTTGAAAAGAAAAAGTAAATTTGATATAATTTTTATTGCATGTCTAAAAGATGGAGGAATTCCCCTCTCCCTCCTTCATTTTCTCTATGTGTTTTTAATGTCTTGTCTTATGGCTGAGCTTTTTTGGAGGTTTTGTTCATTTGGCTAAAATAAGCCACAGTAATGTTGCAAAGCAGGGGAACTCCGTTTGGACAAAATTACTTCAGGTCTTGGATAAATGACAGCTCTTCTGGTGTGTGTTTCTATATGTATATTGCGCATATATACCCACATTCTCTGCATGTTCCATAGAAAACAAGCCTCCCTGCCTCTCCTCTTCTGGACGGGCCATGGAGGTACAGCACTGGGTCTCCTATGCCTTTTCATGCTTCAAATGCAAGAGTGATGTGGATGAAGGGAGGGACGAAGAAGAGGAATATGATGGTTCAAAAGATGTTAATGTTGGGTTGTTGTAAAACACTCAGATGAATCACTAACATGAATATGAAGGTGTTCCTGAGTTTCCTGGCTGAAAGAAAACACTTGGCTAGCCTGACTGCTCACTGTTGGGTGTGAACCAGAGCTTGCTGTTACAAGGAGGCGCTGGTGGTGGACATTTCATTCCTCTCTGCCTGTGAGCAGTGAAAAAGCTGTGTATGGTAGTCAGGAGCACAAGGAAGAGGTGGTGAGGTTTTGGTATGGAGCTCATTAACACCCGTCAAGTGCATCTGGAGGAGTGTGAAAAAATAGAGAGCTCAGAGACATATTCTGGGTAGTGTTTTTTATCACTGGGGCAAGGGAGCATTTGCTGTAGTTAAGGAGGTAGAGCAATGTAAATGCAAATTCACATGTGAAATAAGTAAGAGATTGGAAAGCCCATGGCTGAGGATAGTGGTTAATGGTACACTGAGTAGGTTCTTCAGTGCTTAATTTGATGAAAGCTTGTGGGGTTCATGGATGCTGGGTACAGTATGTTTCCAGGTCTTACTGCAAGTTGCTTGTGAAGTCAGTAAATGGTTTTGAGTGCTGTAAGAAAATCAGATCAGATTATCGTGGAAACATGGTAAGGAGAATGTGAAACTGCACAGAAAGGGCATCCTTTAAAGGAAATGGTTGTTAAAAGTCTGATGATAGATTACAATAGATTTTAGCCCTCTTGTTTTCCTGCCCTGATCCAGTCATTGACAGATGCCTGTGTTGCTTGATTTTCAAGATTTTCAAACCTCTGCTTAGATGCAGTTATAGATCAGCTCTGCTTTTTTCACCTGTCCAGAGCCACATGCTCCATCCTATGGGCTGTGATAGTTAAAAGATGCTCATTCTCTGAAATACATCACTTCTGTCCTCCCCTCTCAGTTGCTTGTGCAAACATCTCGGAGGTAAAGCAAACTTGCACTTTGCTGCCCTTGGAGCTAGTAGCATATAAATCTGTTTTATTCATACCTTGTAGTGTTAATAAAAAAAGACGCGTTTAAAATAATGCCAAATGCCAATAGGCTTAGTGACATTTAAGCATGAGTGATGCTGTCAGTCCATCCCCAAACAAAAGCATTACATCTTAATTTGTCTAATTACACTCTAACATGCAGGCCAGCTGCTGCTGTGAACAAAAGCAGTTGATCACACCATTTTATTAATTGCATATTAATTGCCACATTCATGTTAACCATATGGGAGACAGTGGAGTAGAGTGAAGGCTACTTACTGATGGAAAAGAGAAAATGAACTGGCAGAGTAGTGTCTGCAGGGGACAAATCTTAGAATGATAGGGTGCCTGGAGCTTGTTGATGTGATCTGATTTTTACAGTAAATCTGGGTTTTTTTTCACCCATCTAAATTGCTGTATTTAAAAGTGAGAGGTATTTGAGTAGAAAGGATTGCATCTTGCATGGTGACTGCATATTTGTGAAAATACTACTGTGCAAGTTGGTATTGAATTTAGTAATTTGCAGAAGGCAGCCCTGCTGGCACGTGGCTGTCTGCCTTTGTCTGCCTGCTGTGCCGATGGATGCACCTGCGCTGACTGGAATCACTTCTCATAGGAGCAAGGCTGGAAGATCCAAGAGGAGTACAAAACTTGCTGGGTTTTATATTTTATGCAGTTTTGCTCCAAGTATGTAGCCTTTTCAGATGATGGTAGTAAGTCTTGAATAGAGCTGGATTTCTTAGAATGAAAAATAAAAACCTTGACCTAGGTGCATTAACTGGTGTAAAATAACCTACAGCAAAAAGCAAATGGCCTGGCCCACTGCATTTATCTGGCATCAGATTACCTAGTAGGATATTTAATGATATTTAATTTATCTTCTTGAAAGTGAGACTTGAGAAAAATACCCTCAACTTATTTTTTTTTCTTTTTGCTCTGTGGAGGCAGCAGCCACCCTCAGCAGATGCGCAGCAGTTCTGTCAGGCAGCAGGTGCAGGCTGGAGTAGACATGAAGTGATTTCTGTCCTGTCACCCCCAGACTAACATTATCACGGTCTGTAGAGCATATCCTTCAGCAGGGCTGTGGGGTGGCTGTCTCCTGCCTCCGAGCAGCACTGTCCTGCAGGCGGGTAAATGCAGCAGGGACAAATTATATGATACATGTAAAGAAAACTGAGTTGACTGAGACCTAAAAAAGTCATCAGGGTCTACCTTGAGTTTATTTTCCCTGTCTTCCCCTTCATTTCTCTTCAGAAAGGAAAGCAAAGACCCATGTTGCAATTTGTAAGCCAGAGGAGCAGCAGGTTTGGTAGGAGGAAGGCCCAAGGGCAACTCTTTGCTTTCGTATAAAAGAAATAATGAGTTAATGGCAGATCAAATAGAAATATATATCTACTGTGAAATAAAGTGCAGGACTGGACCTGGAATCGACAGTGATTTAGAGAACTCAGTTTTGTCAGTCGATTGAATATTTTTGCTTGGCTTTTCTAAAATGAATATTTCAATGTTAAAGGCTTAGTCCCACCTTATTGCCAACAGATGGCATTTTGCTTACATTTCCTCTATCTTTCAGAAGAGCTGGGATTGAGAGAGATTGCCTAGTTAAAAAGAAAGGGAGAGGGTCGGAGCCTTTGTTTTAATTGACATATTGTTCCAAAAAACCTCCCTAAAAACCATTTTTCAAACTGTATTGGAAGGCACGAAAGGAGACACAAAGAGTCGCAGAGTTAAGGAATTGCTCATAAGCAGTTGAGAGGTAGATTGGATCTGATCTATCCTAAGAACCAGTGCAAACCAAACAATAATGGTGACTTTCTTATGCCTAAGCAGAAATTGGGGCAGAGGGGTTGTTGTGGGGGTTTTTTAAAATAAGAAAAATGCTTTAGGTGTCTCATCGCAATTATGTCTCAATTGGTGCTGTAATACACAGCAGTGTGGAGTCTGGATTATAGAGATAAAGCATGATTGGAAAGGCACAGCTTGAATTTTGGATTGCAAGCAGTGCCTGCCATTACAGCAGTTACAGAAGCAGTGCCTGATGTGTGACATGACCAGTTCTGTCTTGGAGTCATTGGAAGAGAATAAATGTGAAACCCCATGATGCCAGCTCTCCAGTCCCAGCATTAGGGTGCTTAATCAGCCTCCCTGTGTCTTCTCCACTCGGGCAGGCAGGCTGGGGCCTGGCCATTACTAATTTAGAGGCTGAATTCCCCAATGCTCTGCTTGTGGCTGTTAGGCTGCAGCTCCTGGCATGTGCTTGGATACCATATCTCAGTGTACTGGGGACTGACTAGATTACCACTGATCCCACCAGCTGAGCACAGACTGGTGTTGCTGGAGAAGATACAAAAAACTTGTAAATGCTATAGTTGAAAGACAACTTATCTGTCTGTGATGCCTTTTCCGTGGCAGTGCTCAGCTAGCTGCTCTGTATGGGGTCAGTGGCCATGTGCTGCTCATCCCAAAGGTGTCATCCCCTGTCTGACTGATTTCTGATTTCAGCCACAATGACTGAAATCAGAAATCTTTTCCTGCTCTGGTTTAATGCTGTTGTTTGTTCATTGTCCTTTATATGGTTTGACAAGGAATTTAAGAACAGTGAAGTTTCCCACACAAGGGTTGCAGAGCACATTTGTCATTGCCCAAAGGCATCAACAGAAGTTTATAAAACCATTTCTGTGTGGTTTTGTGATGTGCTCCAGGAAGGGCTAATTAAACTTGGGGCTGGGTAGCATCTTCAGAATAGGTTTGGCACACCTCATGAATGATATCTCAAAGTTGTTCTCAGTGTCTTTTAACCAACGTGGCTCTCCTGTTTGTCAGACATGATGCAATTGCCACAAACACGATGCTATGGCTAGACCAAGAACAGTGGGCTGCTGTTTCGGGGGAGCAAGCAGGTCCCCAAGCAGGTGCTGGTGGCCATGTTAGGATAAATAATTAATAACATCAAAGGAAAAGACACTCCTTTATGTCCAGTAGTTGAAGGTGAGCAGTGTTTTTTTCCTGGGTATGATGCTAACCTGTTCCTGATAGGTTTGATTAATCCAAAGAGAAGAAAGATGCTAATTACCCTGATTTTAAAAGGAGTGTTTTCAATGCCTTATAAGAATGCAGTGTTTTAATTTATTGCTTCCTGGAGCTGGGTGTGTGCTCTGTACAGAATATTAGATGTTGTGGATGTGTCAGGTACTTTTAATAGCTGTAGTTTCAAGTATGTTCTTCAAACCAGCCATAGCTGAAAAACAAAGATGTAAATTGAGTTTTGGTGTGCATCAGCTTAGACAATTCCTTGTGTGATGGCAAAGCAGGGATCCTGTTAAGTGGTGCTTTTGTCTGTGGTGAATTGGGGAATTGGGATTGAAGTTTTTTAATGCTGCATCAAAGCATCCTAAATGGTTGCCAAAATCAAGACTACTTGTGCTGCGGGGGGGGGTGGGGGCGGTGTGGAAGGAATTGCCTTTTCATGCACATCGCATATCAGCTTTGGGAAAATACTGCTGTGGTTTTATTGACTACTTTTCGTGAAGGTTTGTTCACACTGACCATGATCTCCTATCTCTTTTATGTTTAAATGGAATCTTCTGCTCCAGCCCTGCCCAGGAGTTGGTGTAAAATTTCACACCTGATTCTTCCAGACTTGTAATTCCATGCTTCTTCTCTTTTCTGACTGACTAATAATGAAAAATGCTCTCCTGTTTCAATTCTGTAGTAGCACAGATGTCAGTAATTAACAGTCTTCTGAATCAATCTTTACCTCACAGTTGAATTTGGAATATTGTGCGCAGTGTTAAAATGCAGCTGCTGGGATACACAGTAGTTTTATCAATTATCTTGGGGTGGCAGGGTTGTTTGCCTAGTAGTAGCTGACTACTGATATTTCTTTGCCTTGTTCCAGCTACTGGAAAGTTTCAGGAATGAAACTTACTCAGCTTATTTTCTGTGTGGGAAAACCTATGGTATTTCTACAGCGAAATTTATTTTTAGGGTCTGCGTAGTTGCCGCTGTATTTCTGTATTGTCTCCAGCTAAGTATTGGAAATCTGATTTGTAGTGTACCTCTTATTAGTGGGATGATACGTTCAGAAGCTCTTCCAGAAAAAAAATTGGTAGTTTTAGTTTAAGTGGTGCTGATCTGAATTGTGGATCCGTGCTTGCAATCAGTTGTCTTTGCATGAGAGTTCTCCACTGGGAGCAAGTTACTCTGAAGACCTGATGTCAGGTTACACAGCCTGAGGTCAGTTCAGAGCTGAAGAGGCTGTGATGGTACCAAAGCTGCTCACTTTCAGAGGTTTTCAGGTACAAATAGTGAACATACTCAGAGAAATAATTTTAAAACTAGCCTCAGCTGTCTCAAGTTTTATATTTACATTTCTTCAACTTCTACTTCAGCTCTTCTGACAAAATGCAAACTTTACTGCAGTTTATGTTTTGTGCTTAGTGGGGAAACCAAAGATATCAAAAGAGACATTTTTGCATTTAAGAATGGTATCTTTCATTTTAAATAGTGTATGTTAAACCCCTTGCTGTGTTACAGCTTTTCTGTTTGGTTGGTTTTATGAAGCACACAAGGATTAACACAGCAGGGAATAACTAGTTTTTCTAAACCAAGAAGAAATGTAGGTATCTGCGGTGGGGATCCTGAAGGAAAAGCAAGGGATCTACTCCTTTTCTGTCTGGCAGGAAATGGAGGCAGAAATTGAAGAGTAAAAGTGGGAGGAGAGAGAATCTGCATTTTAAAATATTTTGTGGAATACATTTTGATGAAGCACATTGTGATTCCTGTTGTTTGCCTGTTGCCCGTACATACTTATTTATAGAAACCATTGCCACAATACTAAAATACACAATAGACAATGTGCTCAGTAGTGCTTCCTGAAGATGCTTGGTGGCAAGGCGCCTTTAGCACTTTAGCATCACTTAAACTGTTAGATGCATTTTGCTAGCTACTCAAAGAAACACAACTATTATTCAGTAATTAGTGCTGATCCACCATGGCATGTAATGGGGTTTGGGCCTCTAGATTGTGTATGATTAATAACAGATCTCTGAAACTTTTAATCAAACAAGTGCTAATAAAAGCTTATGTTGGTATTCACATTAGAAATTTTGAAAGTTCAACCACTTAACAGTATTAGTCCTTTCATTTGGTTTTATTGAGGATTTCTGATAAGAAGATGCTGACCACACAAATACAATTTTAAAAATAATTTTCGAAATCTTTTGGTGTTTGATCACATCTGAGGTCCATATGCCCATGGTCAGCCAAAGACCATCTCTGGAGATTCTGTGGTACAGATTTTGGTGCAGTTGTTTCCTTACACATTGCTGAATCAGCAGTAATTATTATTAGGTCACTTTACAGGAACTCCATGCCTTACTTTAGTTTGGAGACTTTTATTTCAGGGCAGATTGTGTCTTTAATTGGAGCACACCTGGGTTTTTAGATTTTGTCAGAAATCTTAGGGCTTTAGGAGCAATAGCAAATGTCCATTTATTATTTGTGAGCCTTTACTTTTACTCATCATTTTAGTATTGTGTTGTGCAGATAACATTTTTCAGGTAAAATTTTTGAAAGTTTCTAATTTCAAGTTGCTGTGGAAAGCAGTAAAGGGGTGCTTGATGCTTGATTTTAGCATGAGCAGTTGTATGATTCCATGCAGGTTGGTATTTTCCAAGGAGCTGAACTTTTTTCATTTATAGGTTGTAATAGTTCTTAGGCAACTAGAGAATGTACATGCCTAATTTTAAGAGAGTGTGCCTCCAAGCTTAAATGAGACCCACCCAGAATTTATTGAGAGTCAGCAGAAAGCCAAAAAAAGGGAAGCATTTGTAACCCTTTATACTAAAGGGATAATGCATATATAAATAAAAGCATGCCGAAGAGCAGTGTTGGGCAGGGAGGCCAAGGCAGGCTACAAAAATTCTTTCTTGTGACCTTTAAATAAGTGGAATGAGTGGGGAGTATGTCCCCTTCAGAAAACCCATAAGGAGAATGCAGACTGAGATTAGTTGGAGATGTCTGTTGGATATTAGTGTGGATGCCCAAGAACACAGCTGCCAAAGATGGAATTACTGGGAGATTGTTCGGGACAGAAGTTCAGAAATGGAATTTTTGCTGTCTGGTTTTGTTGGTTTTGCTCCTTGTCCTATAGGATGATTCGAATGAAAAGACTTTCAAGCTTCTCTGCCTGGTATTTTTTCCATCACTAATTCAGAAGAGAATTATTTTCACTGTTGTGCATTATTAGGGCAAGTAAGAGTCAAGATTTTGTAGACTAATTTACTTGCCTCAGCCAGTTTTGATCAGTTCTTTAGGATAAGCCATAGCACAGGAGCATTCAGGTGGATTTGGTATTTAAATTGAGAATATTTCCTGGTAACAACCTAAAAGGGTATTATTCCCTAGGGAATGAGAAAAGTTCTCATCAAGTTGCCTTAACTGGGTTTCAGAAATGGCCATAGGAAAAAGGTTTGTGCCCTGCAATTTAAAATAAAATAAAATTGCACATTCATAAAACGTTTTCTATTCTCTTGAGTGCCATTACTGTGTGGGGAGATGCTCTAACCAAAAGAAACTGCTTCTTTGTCTGCCGGCAGCCCTGCCCAAATGCTGCCTTTTCTCTCTGCCGATGTGTTTGCATGATAGAGGATCCTGTGGAAAGATGTTTTGAATTGTTAAAGGAATGAATTAGCTTTATTGTGCTGTGACCTAAATAGGATCATCAGATCAATCAGTCTGCTGCTTTTCTGTCCTCTCTGGCTTGGGTTGTGTTGCTTCTCCTTCTCATCTTGCTCCCTCTTCCCTCTGCCCCCGCCGGGCAACCCCTTTCCCAGAGCCTGCAGGCATAATCCTTTAGGACCTTGGATAAAGGAGGGCGCAGCCGGGTACCCTCTTTTCCAGCAATACCTGCCCCGTGATTGCCTGCCCAGGCCCAGGCTCAGCCCTGGCTCCCCTGCCCCTGCACTGGGGCACGGCTCCTTCTTGATGTGCTGTTGTGGTGGCTTTAGGATAAAATAATTTTTCGTCTTTGTTCCCGTCCCCTGTGCATTCTCCTCCTCCTCTTCCTCCTGATCGCAGGTTTAATGGATTGTAATTTCTCAGTAGCCAGGGCAGTATCGCGCTTCCCCAAGGCTGAGGTTGCCTTGAAAGGGGCCATTGTGAGCGAGGGGAGCCGAGACTGGAGGGCAGCTGAATGCGGTGCCGCCTGGGACGGCCTTTGTGGAGGGAGCACTTTTGTTCTCCTGAAAGATGCCGGGAGAGGGCCAGCCGGAATGGGATCTCAGGGAGGGAGAAACCCGTTCTGACCATAAATTACTGACTCCTGTGCTCTGCAAGGAGTCCATTTAGGCACCAGCAAATGGTTAACAGCACGGGGGAAGGTGTCCAGAACAAGCACAAGGCTTGGGTGTGAGTTTTGAAAATACCTGAGACATTTGACATTTCTGATGTTTCTTCATGACAGAAGTCTCACTTAGAAGTAAAGGTGCACATTTCAAAGCTGGGTGGTCTTTTGTCTGAGGCAGGCAGGAGCCTTGTGACCTGCAGGAAGGAGTTTAATAGCCCTCCTCAGTTTCAGGCTTGCCCTGCAGATGCCTGGGTGCTCTGTGCAGCCTGGGGAGGGCGTGCCTGGGGGTCCCTTCCATAGCTGCGCCCCTCTGGACACCACAGCTGCTCAGAGTGGGTGGCTGGGGGCGGCAGGGAGCAATCCTGAGCATGTCCTACACAGACACATTCCTGCAGACCTGCTGGAAACAACTGCCCTTCAACAGCTTCTTCCCTGCGAGCTGCTGTAGGATGGCACAGTGGAAACTTACTTACAGCGACCGAGTGACGTGTCTGTAAAAGCAAAGGCATCGATTTAATTGTTTTGAGTACATCTGCTTGCCAGCGTTTCCACTTTCCCTGTTGTGCATTGAACAGAGACTCACTGGAAGAGCTCCCACAATGCAGTTAGTACCCAGCTCAGTTGGACAGTTTTACTATTTCTTTCCTCTTAAAATGTCAGAAATGCTACAGAGGTGTTTAATGGAGGATTTTCCATTGGCCAGATGAAGTTGCTAAGGCCTGCAACTTGAAGTTTAGGTTTTGAGATGATGGTACATTTTAGTAGTTTGATGCATCATTCCGTTAATGAACTTGATATATCATGTGTTGGGCTTCCCTCTCCTTCATTAAAATAAAGTGGTAAAAGTTGTTTTCATTTGTGGCAGGGAGATGGAAAGCATTGCTTTAGCTACTCTTAAGCTCTTAAGTTTGGGTTTTTTTGGGGTTTTTTTTTGTTTTGTTTGGGGTTTGGTTTTTTTTTTTAACTTAGATACTTCCTAAATTGTGCATATATGCATGGGCTGGTGATTAGGAAGAGAATGCTGATTCTCAGTGATTCCAGTGTCCCTGTGGACAGCTGCCCCTGGGACTGCTGCCTGGCTGCTGCTCTGGCTGTGGTTACGAAGAACCCAAGAATGTCACTTTTCAACATTTGCCTTTTTATAAAGCTTCAGCTTTTTCAGTGGATTTTGTGAATTGGTGCTAAGATTCAGGGCACTGGGTTGTGGATGGGGGCTAGACACAAGAGCCCCTCTCCCCCAGGGGCTGGCTGGAAATGTTTCCGTGGAAGCTGAATATTTCCAGATTGTTTCACTGGCGCCGATGTTTTATGCTGCTGTGAATGTGGAGGGGTGTCTGTCCCAGATGGCTGTTGTGGAGCAGGTCAGCTGGAAAGCCCCTCTGAAGAGGAGATAGAGCAGGGAGGAGAGTGAAGGAATGGCTACAGTGTTTCAGGCATGCCATGCAAGCAGCCACTCTACTTCTCTTCTGCATGTATTTGGCCTCTACTAGAAAATTAAAATCAATTTAACCACTCAGGGATTAAAAACTATTATAGTTGGACTAAAAAAAGCGTTTTGCTAATGAGTTCATTGCACAGTTGTGATTCTGAGGATGTTGTTTGACGCTGCGATTTGTGCCTCTCAGTTTCTTTGCTCTGGTCCCTGGCTTTTTAGGAAGATTCTTCTGAGCCAGACTTTGTGACCAGTCCCATCCATTGTGAAGTGAAAATTAATATTTGCTGAACATCTTCTCCATGTTTTTTGTATTCCTTGTGATACTCCTGATTGCTCTGTATTTCTGTGATCCTTATGTGGCAGCGAGTGCGATCCTTGCTTCTAAGGATGTGGTATCTCAGGTAGCGGGTTGATATTAACTTGTCCAAGGTGGAGTAGCAAGTGTGTCACAGAGCAAGGTCTCCCCAGTCTGCTGCTTGTGTCTGAGTCATTTGCATGTAAAGAACTGATATCAGTGTGCACACCTACTGTTCATGCTGGGTTTATCTGGCTTTAACAAGCTTTTAAATTTCATTCTGTCAAGTTACTTTTAGGTTTTTTGTTCTTGTTATTTGTGGGGATTCTTGTGAGTTTGTCTGCTGGATTGGCAATGTTTGAGGCTGAAGTCCTTTATTTGTTTGCGTACTGGCTACGATATAAATTTTCTCCAACTGCCCCATCTTTTCCTTCTCTTTTCAGCGTAGGGAAGCTAAGTGCAGAGGAGGGCAGGCATTTCATGCTTTGAGTTCTCAGAGAATTGCTATTAGATGAGAGTTTCTTGAGAAATGAAAAGCCTTTACAAAGAACTGGGTTGAGACAATGTGATGAATTTTATGGAAGTCAGTGGGTTTGTCTCAGGTGGAGAAGAGGTTTTGTTTGTTGTTGGACTAGTGCAGAGTCTCAGAGGTGCAGATAGGAGTAGCCAGAGGGTGTTTCCTTTGGGGTAGTCCCTCATGATAGCCATTTTTGATGTCTGACCTCTTTAACAGCATGACCCGAGGGTAGGTGGAAGCAAGGTCGGGGTGGGGAGGGGGATGAAAGGCAGACATCAATTAAGGTATTGTTTGTTGCTGGGTTTGAATGTCTGCCTCCGTGCTGAGACCCGGGGTAGAGGACAGTGGTCAAGTGCTTGTTCTAAGGCAGGAGAAATGCTCCAGGGTGGGTTGAGGATCCAGTAACAAAAACCGCACTGCACTTGGCGCACATTGTAGCCGGGGGTGAAATGCCGCCGCTCAAAGTACCCAGGATCATGTTGATGATTCACAGTGGCTTGACCATGAAAAGATAACAAAGTCTTGCTTCTGAGGGCTTGCAAGGCTCCTCTGAGGTTCCATAAAGACCTTTGGAAGAGACTGTCTCACTTCAGCAGTCCAGACTCCTGAAACTCTCTACTTACCCTGTGCTCTACTTCCTACATGCTAAGGTAGTGGCACGTGTAGGAAGAGGCACTTCCTTCATCGTAAAAACGATTGACACCACATTGGAAAAAGAGTCACCATCTCCTTGGTTTGTCTTCAGATGGCAATGTCACTGGAGTTAGAAATGAAATTACTTGAAACTCACTTTTGGTGCAGGTCCAGCAAGCACGCATTTTATGGTTCATGGATGGCAAATGTCTGACAGGGGTATTACTGTACATTTAATTCAAAACCAGCACTAAATAGTTACCTTGTTATCAGAGTTCAATACCAGAGTCATTTTTTGTGTAGAGTACTTGATGGAAATCAATGCAAAAAGCAGAGATGCCTTCCCTGCCATTGCTGCCATGGCACCATGATCTTCTGTCCCTTTGGCAGAGCTGAGCCGGTCAAAATGCCTCTTGGACCAGCAGCTGCTGAAGAAACCTGCTGCTCATGGTAGTTTTGATGTCAAGCCCATGTTGCAATTGCAAAATCTCTGGATTTGGAAAATCCTGATAAAATGTTGATGGTACTGTGTTCAGACAATGATGAACAGATTTCATTTACAGTCTGCTCTTCGCAGTGCTGAGTCTCGACTGTTTGGTGAAACTTAGAAGTTCCTGTGGAGCATCTGCTTTTTACATGCTGTGCTCCAGAGGCTGCAGCCTGCTGCAGCTTTGGGGTCAGCCTGAGCCCCCTGCTGCTGGCATTTCTCTTTTTCCTGAGGAAAAAAATCCTTTTCATTGTTAACTCGAGGGGGTTTCCTAAGCTTGCTTTGTGAGGGAGGGCTTGCTTCTTGAGCCTGAACATTGTGTGAAGGGCATGCCCTGCTGAGCACATTCATTTGGTGCTTAGAATTTTCTCTTTAACTTCTGCAAAATTGCAGTTCATTCCGAGGAAGGATGGCTGTGGACCTCTGTACAGATGCATTTTTTAACACATGAGGATAAAATGCGCATCTCAAAAAGCTGGGCTGTTTCATCTCCGTGCACAAGTTTCGTTTGATGAATAACAGAATCTCTTATTAGCCAGAAATAACTCGATTTTGTTTTCCATGTATCTGGTCTGAGATGACGCTAATAAGAATAAATTAGGAGTGCAACTGGATAAAATTCAATATGTAAAATTTGTGTGCTGATGTCTCAGGCAGTGACAGTGGCTACGGGGGGAGCAGTCGGACTGGAAGGGGAGGCAGTGCAGAGCCGAGACTGCGTGTTGCAGCCAGCTAAGGCGCAGCTCTAGATCCTTAATAAAGTGGGAGCAAGAGGGTGAAAATAAAAAAAGGGGTGGTTGGGGGGGGGGGGGGCGGGAGAGGGCGGGGGCAGGGAAGGTGCGGGGAGCTCCTGCTGCTCCGCCGGCACAGCCGGCTGGAGGCATGGCAGGGAGAGCAGGCACCTGCCGGCTCGGCACTTTCTGGAGCAGCCTAACTTGGAGAGCGCAGGAAAGGAGGGGAACAAGAGCGGAGTAACTACTGTGGACAGCAAGAAAACCTTTTTCGTCCTGCGCAAAGGAGAATAACAGCTGGGGTGCTTTTTCCTCCTGTTGGAAGTGGCTGTTTCGAGCGCACATTCGAGGAGGAGAAACTCAGGCTAAAGAATTGTAAATTATTTCGTCTGTCAGAAAGATCTGGACATATTTAAAGTGATTTCAGAAAAAGAAAAGGCAGAGGGGAGAAACGTGGAGAAGAGAGATTTGGTGTACAGAGTTTGAACAGGTTCAAGTCTGGCAATCACCTTTCTGCAACTCCTCCTTTCTATGGGATTTCAACTTCAGGATCGCAGTTCAGCACCTTGAAAATGGTGGTTTTCATCAACACAAAACTTAAATCTCTCATGAAACTTTTCAAGAGAAAGAGTAAGTATAGTTCTGTGTGTTCACTGTGCTTTCAGAAGGCAGCCCAGTTCTGAAGGAAAGCGCAGGTCCCGTCGGCTTCACTTCTCCTTCCTGCAGCCTCTTTTTAAGCTTTTCTCACTCTTTTAATCGTTTATCGTTGTGGAGTGTATGGAAGCAGCCTTGTGAGGGTCTTTAGGACCTCTGCTTTAGGACTCAGTGGCCTTGGAAGTGCTTTGTCACGGTGATACTGAAGGAGCCAAAGTTCTCGGTGGGAAATGGGCAGTTCGGTGACAAGGCAGGGTGTGCCGGTGTGTGCTGGTGTCCTGATGGTTTGTCAGACATCTGTCTCCGCTTGTGCAGCTGTCGGCTTGTATCACTGAGGTATCTATGTAAAGTTTGTTCTGAGCCAGGTTTTGTTTTTAAAGATGTTCTGGTTTCAGGGTGGCTTTTAAAATCATGTTGATCTTCCTTTAAGCCATGAAGGACAGACAAATCACACCAGAGAGAGAGGTTGGCAAATGTGCGCACCCCTTCTCTTGACTAATTTTGATGACCATTATCGATCTGACGAGCAGTAAACCTTAATTTTGCTGCGGCAGGGCTGCAGCCAGACAATGGGCTTGGCGGCAGGTGTTTCCCTCCTCCTCTTCCTCCTGCAACCTTACCCGCTCCCCACCCGCCGGCTCAGCCAGGGAATGGCGTGGGCGTCTTTCGCTGACTTTAGGTGTCACGTTGTCTGTTAGATGGGGGTGATTGATGCTCTAACCAGGTATGTGATGACTTCCCCGTTTTTTGTAGTTTAGATTTGACCGCTGGTGAGCAAGAACGGGGAGAGTGGGCACAGGCTGAATGTGTATTTGCCTTGTTGAAACCAGTATGTCTTGCGAGAAGGGGGTGGGATGCAAGACCAAGACACAGACATGAGGATACCCATTTTCAGACATTTCGAGGTCTGAAACTAAGAGGGAAGAAGTTAAGAACCTCCCCCTCCACCTCAAGTCCTTTTAGGAAAGAACAGACATTGAGGATGAGGCTGTAGCTGTTTTGAAGCGAGAGGCAGAGCTTATTTTCCTTACGAATCCCAGTTGTTTCCATCTGAAAAGATCCCAGCAGATACACAGTAGTGTTAAGGAAAGGGTAATTTTTCAGATGACAGGAGGCTGTTGCATCCTTTTTGCTTCTCAGTTTTACATGCCACCTCTGCTACCGCAAGGGCATCAGACAAACCACAAAGTGATGCCCCAGGCAGTGCAGCAGCAAAGGGGGCATAGGGAGATGCAGAGCTGACAGTGAGGCTGGGGGCAATGGAGCTGTGGCAGCAGGGCAGGTGCTTGGAAGGCAACACATCTGTAGTGGCTTTTTCTGCTTTGGAGAGCTAAAAAGCAAGGATGTGCAGCATACTGACTGAAGGCCAAAGGGTGCCTGGGGGATCATAAAATATGACCCCCACCTGCCCTTCTTCTGTTTACAGCAGGGTAGAGGGATAAGGCTATTCAACTGTTTAAGTTTTTATTGATGATAAACTTGAAACAAGATGCAGTGGCTGTCTCTTGGGAAGCATAAATGATAAACAAAGCTTGGCAGTGTGTGCTTTGGCTGTTTCATTGCTAGATTTTCTGAGCTTGAACAAGGTCTGTGTTTTATTTTCACGTTTGTATTGAGTGCAAAGAGGTGGCCAGAGATAGCCCTCTTCAGTGCTGTTGTGCTCTGAGCAGTATTTGTCCACGGAGTTGCTTTTGTTTTTATCTGCTTTCCACTCATGACAAAGGAACATAGCAAATTTATTTGCTTCATTGGAATCTTGTTTCTGGTGTGAGGAAGCAGGAGGTCAGACAAGGTTGTTTCCCAATAAAAATGAACCTGTTGTCATCTTTCATGAAGGCTGTCATATTCCCAGGGGCACCTTTGAGCCAAGCTATTCTGCACTGCACAGCACCTGCCATGTGCAGGGAGTGGAAAACTGATTCCTTTTTGAAGAGTGGGAGCTAGAGGGGGGGAAAACAGAGTTTCAAGTTTAGAGTGAATAAAACAGCAAGTATAAAAATGGGAAGAGCAAAAGGTGTTTCCTACAGAAATTTAAGGGGAGGGGTTTAACTGTCGTGGAAGTGAGGTTCTAAGGAGTGTTTTGATGGGTCTGTGGTGGCAAACAGTGCCTCTTTCATTTTTAGATGACAAGGGGCAAACTTACATGTGGGATTTTGTGATATTGCAGCTATCTGCAATAACATCTCATTTTCTTACTATTATGTCTCTCTGCAGCTGTTTCCAACCTAGATGAAGAGAGTAGATGGACTGTGCACTACCCTGCTCCGTGGCATCAGCAGAAAAATGTCTTCCTACCCTCCTCAAGACCACCTTGTGTGGAGGACCTGCACAGACAAGCCAAGCTGAACCTCAAGTCAGTGCTGAGAGGTAAGACGCTGCTACTGACACAGACACGTCCTAAAAGAATAGTACTTTTTGCCAGTCTTTGCAAACATATCCAAATTGCAGGCTTCGCAAGAATTACTTGTTTTTCTGTATCACATGTAGAACATTAATGAGGTTTTCCTGCTCAGATGAAGGGACAGGGGAAAATTACTTTCCTATGAAGAGCGTGAGTAAGTGTGTTATCTGACAGAGCTCTCTAAAACAGAAAAGTGTCTCTTGGCCTATCTGTTTAGTCTCTGGAGTGTTTCCAAAATGATACCTTCAATTTCACTAAGTCCTGAATTAGTCCATTTGTGGAGAAAAAACACATCAGAGGTGTTTCGTTTGGTGATTTCTTTTGTTGTTGCACAGTGTTGTTTCCAGGGTTGTGGCTGCTTGTGAGAAGCTGGAAAAGGTGCTGAGGGCAGAAAAGGGAAATGGGGAACAGGGCACTCACAAGGACTCCTTCAGTAATAAAAATGCTTGCTTGCAGAAGTGTTCAGCATGTTTTTAAGGTGCAGATTTTACCCCTAGTACCTTTGCTGGGGCTGTACCTATGCAGTCTGTTGTGCTAGGCATTGTGTTGTGTCAGTGCAGCCATGAGAACAAAGACGTGCAGCCAGCAAGGAGGCCTGCAGAATGTCTGTCCCTGGGCCAGACATAAAGTTTAAAATAACAGAATAATGTTCGTGTTCTGGAAACGGTTACCTAGATTTTTCTTTACACTGGCTGTTTAACAAAGGGGGTTACCCTGCAAAGACCCAACTTGTTCAAGTCCCTTTTTGTTTCAACAGGAACTGCAGGTACTTGATACCTTGAAAAGTTAACCTGATTTAAAAGAATACTGTATTTTTTTATTTGATTAACATGACATTTCTGCTTTTTAGACTTGAAGAAAGCTTGATTTTGTATGTCTGAATAGAGAAGTGTTTGACAGCCATATTTGAGTTCTCTTGCCATTTCCCCAGTTAATTGATTTTCACTGTCTCTTACTAGGTGCTTTTTGTTGTCATTTAATAGGGAAGTCTTGACAGCCAGTGTTACTGTCTCCTGCATGGATCAGCAGATAGCCTGTGTGCCCTCTATACTTATTACTGGTTTAATACATTTGTGCAGTTCCTTAGCCTTGAAACATTTATTGTTCTCTTGCAGGCACGCTTACCAGTCCTTTGCAAAATGAAAATATTTATCAGTCCTTTACAAAATAAAAATATTTGCCTGCTTTAGATTAAAAAGAATACTGATGGTGGTTAGCTTTCTGTGAACTTTAACCACTCATTCTAATATTTTTTCCTGTTCTCTGTTTTGGACTGTTAAAAAAAAAAACCCAAAAACCTGCACAGGCTAAAATGCACTGATTTTCTTGAGTTTTATCAGAAATGTAACTATTGCAGTTTCATGTTCTGTTTAAACACATTTATATCTAACATATTTGTCTGTAACTAAGTAATTTATGCTGCTTCCCCTTCTTACACACCTGGCGTTGTTTTGGTCTGGTGGAATTTTTCTCTGGAGGTGCAGCTCATTATAAAAAAGAAGCTATTGATTACTACTACAGTTTGCTAGTTAGCCATTTGTGTTAAATAGCCTGGCTTGTGTACCTGCTTTCAGGATGCTTGGTAATGAAGTGAGTTTCAGTTTCATGCTTTCAGGGTAGTAACTGAGAGGAGAAACTGATGATACCTTCATCAGACATCAAACTGCTGACTTAGTGAATGCAACTCTGTTATTTATTTATTTACTTATTTGTTTAACCTCAAGCTCTTTCCTTGAGCCATGTTTTGTTTTTTTTTCCCTAAGTGCAGTTTTAAAATAACTCCTTGCTGTTGCCTGGAACTGTCCTGAGAAGCTACAGCATCAGCAGTGTTAAGAGAGGCACTGAGTAAAGTTTTATCCATTTTACTGTGCTGTTGCTTCAACCAGCAGTGTGAAATCAGGAAGGCACTGGTGCCTTGGAGATTTGAGTTAAAAGTTCTGTATCCAGAGCAGAGTTTCATTCAGTGTAAAAGCACTGTCAGAATTGTGACATAATTTTGAGAACTGCTGAACTGATTTTCCACCTGTTTCTTTAGAAAAAACAAAAGTTTTCTAAAGCTTCTTTAATAGGTAGAAAGGAATTATGTGACCATAAGGCAGAAGATCTTGAAGTAGTCTTACAAGAAGCACCATTGGGCTAGCATGGGGACTTCAGTTCTGCTTGTCTTGGCCTCATGATAAAGCTTGCAGTTTGCCATCCTTTTGGTGTTTCAGATTCTTTGGCTGAGGTAAACCTGGAGCAGTAGG
>NW_005054316.1:3760387-3778106 GCF_000277835.1 Geospiza fortis | reverse complement strand
GACACTGGATGACAAAAGGCACTGTATTCTGTGCAGAAAGTGGGATGAATCACTTTTGTCTCCAAAAAATGGTGACAGCAAAGGGAAACTGGAAGGAAGTAGAACTAAAGCAAATATAGTTCTTGCTTTATGCTAAGTCAGAAATGAAGCAAGTACAGCAATGGAGAAATATGAGGGCAAAGGTATTTAAATACCCCCCCGTACATTTTTGGGGTTATGAAATAATTTAAAGTTTTTAAGAATAGGTCAGACAAGCACTACTCAAAAGTCATTTGTGTATATTTAATCCTGTCTTTAGAGGAGGTTGGAAAGGAAGAAAGAACCTCTGGTGGTCCCCTTGAACCTGATAACAAAGTCATGAGGACTAAGTTAGCAGCTATTGTTCAGACCATCAAAAGACAGATTTGAAAGCTTTCCAGTCCTGATCTTGTTCACATTAGGAGAGCTGATGTTGTTGGTAGATAGCAGCTATAGCAGCTTGATTGAAGACTTTTTATTTGTTTCTACACACGTGGCTCTCCTGTAAATGGAAAAGGAGGTATAAAACTTAGGTAACAAATAGTAATTCACATGTAAAGCACATTTAAATCACCTGTCAAAGTATCAAGTGTATAAAATCTTTCAAGATAGTTCAAGCAAAGTATTTCTATCAAGATATTTTCACCCATCTAATGGTAACCAGATGGAATCCTGGCTAGTTTTTAAGACAGTGCAAGGGCAAACTGTTCTGGTATGATTTTAATAGCAAATTCTTTACAATGTGGGCCTAATAAAAAAAATCTATGGGAATAAATAAGAAGCTGTCTGTTACTTAGAATAAACTTCTAAGTACCACTGAAGAAGCAGAAGCTAATGTTGCTACTTAAATTGGTTTAAGGATAAAAAGTTAGAGATATTAAAATAATTAGTATTTAATGTGTCTTGAGAGAATTAAGTACACCATGTGCTGATCTCTGCATACTTTTTCAGGAAGCAGTGTTGTGTTTGTAGGAGGAAGAGATCTTAATTAATTTTTGTGCAGCTGATTATTTTACTTTGTATATTATATATTGGTATGTCCCCTGCTTATCAACACTATGGAAATGGATGCTGTATGTGATAGTAGATGTTGCATAGAGAGATATTTTAGGTTTTTACCTATGAACTAGGCTTTTATCCTTTTGAAATTAAGGGGAAATACTGTGCTTTTCCTTTATGAAGCTACTTTCAAGTGTAAGTGGTGAGATCTTTCATTCAAATGTGTTCATAACTGAGGTAAAGCTATTTTAGGCATGCAGGTGCTCTGCTGCCCTCTGAAGTTTTAAAATGCAGTATTGTCCAATAACCTGAATTAGAAAATGAAGTGCCTGGAACTGGAAAGTTTGTGAGGCTAGTCTGTCTATTCTTGAGACATATAACCTATGTGTAACCTGTAGTGAAATTTAGGGTTGTTATTGACTAAAACCAATGGCTTGATATATTAAATCCAGGCTGTGTTACTTCATTTTAAATGAAAGGTCTCTGTGGCTTACTGTGATGTCTAGGGAGGAAGAGTAACTTCAGCTGCACTTTGCAGTCATGGTACCATTGCATTTAAATGTTTTATGCAGTTCTTGGGTTGTGGTGATAGATACAGTATTTCTTCTTAGTGTTTTGTTTGCATTGGATAAAGCAGACCCTCGTTTTCTTTGGGGAAGGAGCCAGGACCTTGGAGTGCCTGCTGAAGCAAATGGAGTGACATGTGCATGCAAGGTGCATGTTTTCTTACCCTCAGGGCCAAGCTGCTCTGGCTGGCCTTTCCTGAAACCCTGTCCTATATGGCCTCTTCCTAAAGTTTTCACAGACACTTCATGAAAGGTGTCTCCCAAAATACAGGTGTTCAGACAGAAACAAAACAGTATTAACCACTGAGGAGTCTTAACGTGACTCTGTGCTTTGTGTCACTGTTGTGTCCTAGGAAGTCATGAAAACAGGAGATGAAGACGACAGATGGGAAGGAAGAGCTGAGGCTCTGCATGGGGCCAGGATCCTCAAATCAATCCTGTTTCTTGCTGTGTGCTCTGCTCCAAGGCTGAAGGACTACTAGACTTGGCTAGTCTCATGTTGCTAATGTTTGCTGAGTGTCTGGACTAGCCCTGAGAGTCTGGTCTGGGCAGTAGCAGAGCTGTGAGTTTGATGTTCAGAGTGCCATTGTTTGTTAAGACAGGCTGTTGTCTGGCATTGTTTCTTAAGGCAGGCTGTTGTTTGTGCCGAAGGGCCCAGTGCTACATACTGCAGTGTTTTTTCTGTGGTATTCTTGGTCCATAAGGCTGAGAGGTTCAGTGGGGAGGGTAGCACTGTAAAACAGCTCCCATCCCTGCATTGACAGATCTGGCTCCTTGCATGGTCCTGTTTGAGGAACCAGTATCTGAGGAACTCTCTGAAGTGCAGTGGTCTTACGGTAGACGCAGATAGAACAGCTGCAGTACATAGCAATGACACAAATATTTGGCAGTAAAAGTAAATTGAGACTAATCCTCATTTTGTGAAGTGTGTTAGACTCTAAAATTGACCAGCAATAAGGCATGAAGCATGAAGATGGGGAGGAGACGCAGCGCTGTTCTCAGTGTTGCTTTACTTAACTGCTTGGGGTGTATTTTAAGTGAGCCTGTTTGCCTTCTGAGCAGGTTTGTGACAACACAAGTTGTAACAAGTGTGTTACAGGTGGAGGTCCAATGTCCTAAAAGGAAAGCCTAAAGTTTAATCTGGAATGCATTGGCTTTGGATAATCTTGCAAGCTACGATGGAGAGAAGGAAGAGAAAAAAGAATTCTTATCATGTACCTGAACTCTGAGTTCCTATTATTTTTGAACTCTTCTAAATTCTCCCTCAATTGTGGATATATGTCAGTTGCAATGATGGGAACCAGAGCAGGGCATGTATAGTGGAATTTCCAAGGGGCACTTTTCTTCCAGTTCCTGCAATTAGCAATGTAGAGCACTTTTGATTAAAAAAAAATAAATGGGGGAATGCAATCTCCACTGCTGTGTGTTGTCATTTTTTCATGAGGTGTGAGACAACAGGCATAAAGGACAGGGATGGAATAACTGTATTAATGTTAAAGGTCAGACACAGCTAGACTGAAAAGATACCAGGCTGTTAGGAGATATCCAGCTCCTGAAGAGTGTTGTGGACACTCTCTGCACTGTTGAAGTTGCAGATGAGGGCAACTCGTCTTGTCACACACTTGCTGGTCTTTGCCCAGACTGGTTGTCCTTTCCAGCAGATAACAAGGTGTCGGGTATGTACTGAGGAAGGTGTTGCTGTAAGTAGTGGGAACAGTCCACACTCTGACTTTCATACCCCTTTTCAGTCTGTAACTGCTGAAACTTCCCGCACAACTGCCTGTACTTTGTGCCCTCCCCCCAGGGTAATTGTGTTGATTCAGGCTATGTACATAATATAGGGCTCGTTGTTCCAATGCCTGCGATGATTCATTTATTATCTCATCTTCAGAAGAGCTGGATTAGGCTGACTCTAGCTTCTGTTTAGCTTTGTTGGCCAAATTCAAGGAATGTATTTAAGCAGCAGTGATTGAAACACTTGATTTGTTTTCCAGAAGACATCTGGTTAGCATTGTCAAATAAAACAGGATTTAAGTAGTTAGTCATAAAGCCTCTATTATGTCTTTCTTCAAGACCCTCCAGACAGGTATGTATTTAGCCTTTGTTTTCTCAGTGCATCTGGCAGATCACTGTTCAGATGAGCAATATTAGGGTCAGACCTACTAGTCGATAATCCTCCTGAGAAGATTATGGACTTAAAATAATCTTATGTTTCATTAAAGAGCTGCAAAATAAGGAGAAACCGCTTCATATTGATAATAGCTCTGGTTCAGGTTCAGAGAGATGTCAAGATGTAAACTCCCTACCAACTGGAAACTTTAATGAAGTACAAGGCCATTAAAGGCTAGGAATAGACCATATGTTCCTGAAAGGCCGTGGAGCTATAAAATAAAAAAAATAGAAATCAACCTATTTTTCATTATTTTGGTTTCAGTTGTCACGTTACTATCAGAGCTTCTGCTCATGTATCCTGCTTTTTTTACTGTTACTGAATTAATTCACTGCACATCTGTTGATGGTTTTGGCCAAGTTCCATACTCCAACTGCCCTTTCTAATAAGGAATTTCAAAAAGGAAATACCCAAATGAAACAAAACAGAACTTGACCAAGAGGCTGCGCTGCATGTGTGTGAAAGCTGGTCTTGTGCTGCAAAATTGAGCTACTTGGAAGCATCTAGGTGGCCTGTTTTTAGGTTTCGTTTATATAGTGCAGTGCTGAGTGTAAAAACATAAAGAGTGGTTGTATGTAGATTGCATGATACACATGAGCAGTGAAAGCAATTCCAGTGAAAGGGCTTAAAGAAGATAACATTTGTTTCAAAATAATACAGGGTTTTTTCCTAAACTAGATGAATGTGTTTTTTTAGGCAGCTATACCTGACGGATTGTTGAACCCATTTTAGATCCATGCCTTTAGTAAAAAGAATAAATTGAAGCTGTTAACTCTCTGTAGCAGTTATTTAAGTACTAGGTAAAGCAACTTCCATGACAAGGAATATTGAACTTTCAGTTGTTTTCCTTTTTGCTTTTCTTCCTCCTTACTCTCTTAGATTTAGGATGTTATGTGCTTGTTGCCAGTGTTTGAGATAGCTTTACATTTAAAATGTCCTAGGAGAAAAAACAGTGAAAAATTCCTTCATATTTTTACATTTGCTCTGTTCAGTTGTCTAAGAAACAGCAAATATCCATAAAAAACACTAGAGAAAAAGCAGGGAGTGTTATTTTAATGCAAGCATCAAAGATAGAAAAGGAAGCAAATACACTGTTACACTTCAGACATCTTGTCACCACTAAATGCAGTCGTATAAGGCACTTGCAGAAATTCAAATTAACTCGAGACAAACAGTGATAATTATTTTGAGCACTCCCTAGTGACAGCTTGTTAACAAATATAATTTGTCATGGCTGTTGCATTTTGGTGCCATTAGAAAGGGTTTCTCTATCGCTAAATCATACAGATCACCTGGGGAATTAAAGGTTGGTATTAAATGTATTTGTTTTTTAAAAGCTCCAAGAAAGAAGGGAAAGATCAACGTGTTTGCATTTACTTGACCCTGTTAATAGTATTTTGACATTTAAGAGTTCATTTTAATTTGGATCCTTCTTAAACACTTGCATCTGATTTAGACCCTTGAAAAATAAATCTGTGCAATTACTTTCCTGTAATGTTGCACTTCCATGCCCCATCCTTGTGCTGCTTTAAGTGTTTGCACAGCTGAGCCCTGAAGCTACTTGGAAGGGTGGGATTCCTGGCCCCACAGGCCTCCAGTTACATGGCAGGACATGCTTCCCAACATTTGTGTGTGTGGGGAAATAGACCTAACATTAATACATTTGTTCACTTTCAGTAAGACTTCTTGGAAAGTCACTGTGTAACATTCTTCTCTGTCACAGTCCAGCAGCCCTGTGTTCGCATTACCTTCATCCCGCTGGAGCCCAGGACATCTTTGTTTCTGGGTATCTCTGGACAGCATCTGTCCTTAAAAGCTACCTGTGTGGCTGGGCATGGCTACTTACTCATGAGAGAGAATATGCAAAATAGTCTTTTAAAAAGTCTCATGGATCTTTCAAGTTCTTACTCATCAAGTAAGACATCTTTGAAGAAAACAACTAAGTTTTGCTGGCAATCTTTCTGTTTGTTTGGCCGCTTGCCACTTGAAATGGTGCTTGTGGAAGAAATATGTTGGTATCGGTGTTCAGTCTCTGGATTTGTTTTGGGCTTTTCTGATAAAAGATACAGAAATATCAGTATAAAACAGCATTCTGGGGCAAAGGGTGGGAATAATAAGGAAGTTGGCTGGATTGACAAAGGCTGGTACTAGCCAGAGCACCTAATTGAGCTGTTGAGCAGGAGTTTTTTCAGCTGGGTGGCAACAGTACTCCATCTCTTGAAATCCCTGACCCATTTAACTGGGAGTCTGAACAAAATGGTGCCCTGAATATATCACAGCTGAAGTTCATGAACTTGCTTTGCAGTCAGCATTGGTTACAGTTCAGTGGTTGCACAAGTGCATCATTGCTGTGGCTTTACAACATATTTTAAAGCTTTGATATAGAAGCAGTCTCTGTGATAGTCAAGTTCTGCAGATGATATGGGGATTTATACATTTAAAGAAAATGGGACATGATGCAAGCTGAGTGAATTTTTGGGAGGAATGTAAAGTGGTAGAGGCAAGCTGTCTGCTGCATATTTAGATCCAGGGACAAAAATAGGTGCTGTATTGGAGTTAAATTGAGCTGCTTTTTTTGAAGTCATGTTTAACTTGAGATATTTGTGAGAAACAAGATTGCCTTTGTACAGCTGAGATTTTATATAGCCTCTCTCATCTACACACAGAGAACTCTGCATTCTTAACCCCAGTTTACAAATGAGGGAACCATAAAGAGGCACAGAGTGAAAGGTAGTAATTTCAGTTAGATTTACTAACCAAAGAAACCTTTGAACTAAGCTGTCTGTTTTAATTACAATCCCAGGCATAATAATTCTCAACAAGCTCTTTATCTTGAAAAGTTACCTCCCTGAAATTCCCCAGTTAACTGCATAGTCGAATGTTACCTTGGTTTTATCCACATCTTACCACAGTGCTGTGAGTAAGCAGAAAGGCAGCCATGCCCTTTGAAGAGGTCCTGGTTCAGTGCTCAGGGTGTGTGTTGGTACTAAGCGCCACACCATACGACAGTCCCAAACAAAGCACCACTCTGGCTTTTACAGGGGACAGCCTTTTGCTTAGTGTTCTGAGACCATTAGGAAGCTGGAGATTAGCCTGTGCCCACCTCATCTGTAAAAAACTTAAATTTGTATGTAAATGAAAAATACTTTTAACTTGCAAAAGCATATCATCCATAGAGCCCTTTTGGGTTCTCTTGCCCCTCATGAGAAGGCCTTGCAGCATTGGACCCAGCACCAGCCATTACTGGCATCGTGATGATGAGAGTTAAGGCATCTCAAGTTCTTCCTTAGTTGGCTTTATCCTGAGACGCTTTTCTGGGTATTCATACCTGTTTGGACTCTGAATTTAGAAGGCACATACGTGAAATTTATCTCATGCCTTGTCTGACTGCAGGAAGTAAGCCCTTGACTGGATCTAACCCAACGTGATTTGCTCAGATGCAGCAATGCTGGCTCAGAAATCCTGGTCTTCGACACCCACACCTGTCTGTCACAAGCCCACAAGATTTTAGTTGTCTCAACTCAACTGGAAAAACAAATTCAAAGTTTCTAGCAAGTAAATTAAAATTATATGCAGTTACTTACCAGTCGTGAAAGTAATTTCTTTTAAAACCAAAAGTATTGATACTTTCATTATTAACATGCAGTGTCACCTGTAAAGTAAGAGGTAATTTTAAACAGTTTGAGTTTACAAGACAAATGTATACTGTACTACAGTTTGTCTGGTTTTAGGTGAAATTTTGAAAGGCTACTTGTAAGACAGTGTTTGTAGTTGTGAATTAGGGAGGAACATGGTTTGGGGATATTTACAGAAGAATTTAACTACAGTGTTTGAAGACTGAAAAAAAAAAGGTTTCTGATCCTGGGGAGTAGAGTGGTTTTCCAGTGATATGTGCAGTGAATGGATAAATGTGTTTTAATATACTAGTCAGCAGATTTATTTCTCTAGTTGACAGTTTAGATGACTTGAGCAGTTAATAGCCTCTCCACTGTAAGAAAAAGAAAAAAGAAAAAGAAAAATACAAGTTACAACATGAAAGGCTCTGCCAAGAAGTCACCCAGACTTCAGCTGAGATAGTTTTTTAAGCATGCAGATGAAGCTGTCAGCTTGTCACATGTCCCTTCTTGCTGACAAGGAGACAGCAAGAGGTGATATAAAAGTAATTGATGCGTGTGCTGGTCTTTCCCCTTTCTACGTCTGTACCTAGGAGTTTTTGTTCAGCAGCTAAGCCAGGCAGGCAGTGCATCTGCTCCTGGTCCAACTTAGGAGTTATTTTAATCTCTTTGGATTTTAGCAGTTAGTCTTGAGCTCCAGGTCCTGTTCTTGCCTACAGGACAAATTAGATGTTTCCAGGATATGATTTTCCTGTCTTTTCATTGCTTGACCCATGCAATTGGATGGGTAGTTATTTGAAACTAATTGGAGCTATTAAGATGTCTGAATAACTTTGATGCCAAGTTTCTAAGTTTATACTAGTCAATATCATGGTACTTAAATTCTTTAACTAGTGCCTTTGCTGGTTACTAATAAGTATTTAAAAATGTGGATTTTAGTGTTTTAATATTAGCCTCTTCAATATATGCCTGTGAGAGTGTTCCTGAGTGTGTACATGTGGATGTAGACAGCTACAGAGCTTAAGGCCTGATCCTGCAGCAGTCATGTGAGCAGTGTTTGCTTACAGGAGTAATCAGAGTAATCTCATTAGGGCTAATTTAATGAGTGATGGGTGCATTTTCAGGCCTGAGATGTGAAGGACTGGTCCAGGATGGTGGCATGAAGCTGTGGCTCTGTGCTCTTGCTGGGGCTTTGCCTTAGGGAGAGGTCTCAGGCTCAGACGGGCTCTAGCTGTGGAAGCCGGCACCTGGAGACTTTTCTCCCTGCAGACAGGTACATATGGGGCACACTAACACTGACAGGCAAAATAATTGTTTTAGGAAGAGACTTGTTATAAATAACACTTTTGCACAGTTCATTTACAATAAGGAAAATACAAAGCCCAACTTCTGAAAATAACTGAATCCATGTCGCTCTGACCAGTTCTGCTTCTGACAGGGTAATGCATTTTCCTTCATAAAAACTCAAGATATGGCAACAAGTTTTATGGGTAGGAAGCTCAGTAGGTACAAAATGTTACCAAAGTTGGTTAAAGGAGAGGAAAAGAGCCAGTGCATCCAGTCCCCTCCCAGCAAACCCAGCCTTCCATCTGTCGTGGCACGGTGTGGCGTGTAGGTCTGACAAGGTAAACATTAATCCTGCTTTACCATGGTAATTCCATGTCAGACGAATTACTGAGGTATCAGTGCTGTGCCTTCTGTTCACTCCCGTGATTTGTGCCTCAAATTACCATGCAAGAATATGATTTCAGTTGTTGGAAAAGCAGGAAATTGCCTCTGTGTTTGAGACTTGTGTGTGTTACTGACTCAGGGACACATACAAGTTCCTAGTATGTAATAGATCTGGGCTGAGAGGCCTCGGAGGTATTTTCATGCACTTGGCCTGACAGTATGTCACAAAGGCTGTAAGCTTTTATATGGAGAGGTGGAGTTATTCACAACAGTGCTGAATTCAGTGCCATGGCTCAAAACTCTGGTGCAGAATTGCATATGGCTGGTGGAGGCTTTGCTCTCAGTTTGCTGCGGCAGGTACCTGCCTGTTCCCCAGCTTATTTAGCAGGAGGGAAGAGAGCAGAGATGAGCACAGGACATTCCCCAGCACGCTTCTGTCTGATGCCAAGATTTAGCAAAGGCTGCAATACTGCCATCCTAAGGAAATATATTAGTATCTGTGTATATAGCAGAGACTTGGGCATGATTGTATTGGCCGCTGACAGCTTTAACACATTTGCTTTGGTTGTGTCTCCCAAAGCCTGTTCTAATAACTGTGGAAGTGATGAAGGGGCCCTTAAAAGGGCTTCGACTGCATTTCCCATGCACTTTCTTCATGCTTAACAAAAACCACCCTGTGAACAGCAAAACACAAGGAAAATTTTCAGGAAATATTTCATTTTTTAGGAAGGGTTTCACTTGTACCACGTAAGTGGAAAGAAATTACTATATGATCTAATGGCAGTAATTTTTGAGCAATACTTCTAATACAGAGGAGGTTCTGAAATTTAATGTATTACTAGTATAGAAGGAAAACAAGAACTAATGTATGGTTTTACCCAGCCAGAAAAGCACTTGCCCGGCAGCAGAAGGTGACAAGCAATGTCCCTGTGCACTTAGCTCCAGAAGCAATCAGTCAGGAGATGAAAGGGAGGGAGGTAGCTTCAGACTTTCGAGTTGTGGCAGTACCCTGTGCAGCCACCAACTGCAATTGCCAAGGCACTAACACTTTCCTGATTTACCTGGAATTAATTTTTGTGTGAGCAAAATTGCTTCATCTGGGGCATAATCATATTGTTGCAATTTCAGATCAGATTCATGTGAAAATGATGACTTGGAGCTTTCCTGCAGCATGTGCTGCAGATTTGGGCTGGTGAGCACACCCTCAGGAGCAGGTGTTTGTGTCCTGCCTGATGCAGTGTCCTGGGATTCCACCTGGCAGTTCTTCGGTGGAAATATGGAAACGCTGCGCACGGTTTTGAGTGTTGTATAATGTGGGAAATGGCAGCCAAGAGAGTGTGTGTCCCCGATTCAACTGGTGCTAATGTATTGTCATTCTTTAAAATGGAGATTTTTAATAACTGGAACTGGATGGATCCTTCTGTTACCTTGTCAGCTTCAGTACAGACATCTCTGAAATAACATGCATAACTGTAAGAACTTTTTCACTTAGTGTATAGCGCTCTTCTCTGTTTCGGGCTGTCAGACTAGCACAATGTATTGCTCCTTTGGGAAGAAGGGAGGCTTTCCAAGTATCTGGAGTATTTCCTAGAGTAAGTATTTCTAGCTTCTTCATTGTTTTTTTTTTTAACAAAAAGAAAACCCCTATATCTGAAAAATATGAACCTCATTGCTTACAGAACACCGTGTGCACCTCTAATAAGAGTAAGGAGATGGAGGGGAGGAGCCTCTAGCTAGAACAGTTTTTAGACAGCATTTGCCACCCTTGGTTTGGCAGCGACAGTACCTTCAGTCAGGTGCAATGTGTGACCTTGTGTTGCACTTGTAGGCTGTTGCAACATGAAGTAAACCATGTCTGCCTAAAGCCTCTGGTGAGGTTTGTTGGCCTTGGGTGCCATCCACAGTGTGTTTCCTACTGTGCTGCAATATGTACAGTTACAGTACATAACTAGAAAAGCTGTTCTTAGGGGCAAACCACCTTTTTCTTGGTTGCACCTAGCAGTTTTTGGCAGTTTTGGCTTCATCAGCAATGTTGCTGCAATAACTTCTGAAGTTACATGGATTTTGTGTTGTGGGCAGTGGGATTTGTGAGCTTGATAAGCTGACAGGTTGTTATTGGCAGTCCACTTGAACTTCTGATGGACTTGAGACCTTTAGCATTGATTTCCTTAAGTTTTTGGAGTTTTCTGGGCTTCGTGAGGTGCACTATTCATCATCTTCACCTTCTTGGTTAGGAAAATAAATAAGGTCAAGCAGTTAATACTAGAGCATTCATCTATCATGCTCCAGAAGAGCCTGCCGCCTCTGGAAGAGTCCTGTGACCACTGTGACTCCATGGGAAGCCCACACTGGATCAGGCTCCTTACAGGCCCTGGGAATCCATGGATAGAGAAGCCCAAGCAAGAGCAGATCTGCTGCAGGACTTCTGACCCTGTGGGGAACCCCCACTGAAGCAGACTGTTCCTGAAGGACTGCACCATGGGAGAACCAGTGCTGGAGCAGTTTGTAAAGAATTGTAGCTCATGGGAAGGGCTCACATTGGAGAGTTTTTAGAGGACTGTCTCCCAAGGGAGGAACTCCACACTGAAGCAGGAGAATTACCTCCCTGAGGAGGAAGTAGCAGCAGGAACAACATGATCAACTGACCATAACCCCTATTCCCCATCTCCCTGCACTGCTGAGTGGGGAGGAGGTAGAAAATTAGGAAAAAAGTTAAGCGTGGGAATGAGGGGAGGAGTGGGTGGAGTGGTTTTTTTCAGATTTGCTTTACTTCTCATTATCATGCTCTTATTTTGATTGGTAATAAATTCAACTAAGTCTCCTAAATCAAGACTGTTTTGCCTGTGGTTTTAGCTGGTGAGTGATCTCTCCCTGTCCTTTTCTCAGCTCATGAGTCTTTTATTATATTTTCTCTCTCCTGCCCAGCTCTCTTCAGAGGAAAAGAGTGATAGAGCAGTTTTGGCAGGCATCTGGCATCTAGCCCAGGTCAGACCACCACAGGATTTTTTTGGGGGCATGCCATGATGTCTGATGTCAGAGAGTCTCAGGAGTGGCCAGCAAAGACCCTAAGCCTTAGTCCAAAAATGTGAGGAAAAATAACTGCATTCTTGTGCACCCCTTAGGTTGTATTCACGTTTGTTGGCAGTGATTAATGATTCCTCTGAAGGTAAAAGTTGCAGTGTCTAAGTTGACAACTTTGCGTGTTAACCGTGCTACAAGTTGATGCAAGTCTTTGGGCTGTCTTGCTCTGCCACAGTCCGCTTAGCCTG
The DNA here is from genome assembly GCF_000277835.1 of Geospiza fortis. NCBI lineage: Eukaryota > Metazoa > Chordata > Aves > Passeriformes > Thraupidae > Geospiza > Geospiza fortis. The sequence goes on along the minus strand of NW_005054316.1, from coordinate 3,765,799 downwards.
TTCATTTGTAGCTGAAACCAACAAACAACCCATCAGGGTGCTCACATCTGTGAGTGTTATGTGCTGGATCTGGCTGGATCCAGTACCAGATTTGGAACAGCGGTGGAGGAATTTGCTTTGCTGTGGTTGCTGACAGTCATTTTTCAGCCCCCTCCTGAAGTACAGCAACAGTTTGCCAGATGTGCACAATGTTAGCATGCTCACACATGTGGAACAGGTGTAAACAGGGTTTCCAGCCCTCTGATCCTGAGTTACAGCCATTGATTTGGATCTCAAAACCCACACTGCTGCTGTTGGTCCTTGAATTGAGAGAGAAGGAAAGGTTCCTGCCATACTGCCCTTTTGGGCACATTAGGGATACATAGGCAAGGACATATGTCCTGCACCAATGGAAGTGGCTGGTTGTCCGAGTGTAAGCTTGCCTCCTCAGTGTCCATGTGCAGATACAGGAGAGTCCTTGTTGATCCTCACAGATCTGTGGTTGCTGTAGGTCAGTTAACCTGTCAGCACAAGTCCTCCAGACCTCAGTCTCAGAAGCATCTGGGCATAACAGAGGACATGTATGCTGGAGCTGCACATTGTAACTCCACCTAATCATTTGCCAGGCAAAAGCCTCTCTAAAACCTTGCCCTTGGTATAAGCACTGCATCTTTTCTATTTTAAGGAGTATTCAGAAGATCAGGATAGGCAGACAGATAATATAATCACAGAAAGGCCTTCTCCAGCTAGTGATGATAGAAGTGCTTTGTGTTGTGATAATGCCTATGTATTGTGCAGAAATTTCAGTTCATTAAATGGAAATACACCAAATACTTAATTTTTCTCTTGCTTTCATAATCTTTCAGCAGATTCAGATATCTGTATTTGAAAGTGTAAAGCTAACTGGTTGAATTAGTTTAGTTGCTGCATCTTGAACATTTAATTTTTCCTTATGCTCTGGCGTCTGTTATTCTTTAGCACAATCACACTGAATATCAATTAGGAGACAGGAGGATGATTGTGGAAAACTTGGTGAGGGGGATGCTATGCTGACTGGAATTTTGGCTGTTGTGAGTGGGGATGCATGTCTGCTCTGAATGCTTTCTGAACTTTAGAAACTCTGTAGTATTGAACTGCGTGTGCTCTGCAGCAACACAAGATTTTGAGATCCCAGTGATTTGCATTCCTCTCTCCAAAATCACAGTAAATGGTCTCTTTCACGGACAGGAAGACAAGACAAGTGGTCAGTGCCAAAGTTATTTAGCAGATGGTGCTTGAGCAGTGAGCAACATCATCATCATTTCAAGTGTAAGGCACATAATGGATGTCTACCGGCCTGGCAGATGAGACCCCTGGAGTTACTCGCATGCATCCGTCTCCCATCCTGAGAGATGCTGCCATCTGTCAAGACACTGAGCCAGGCCTCACTTAAATAAATAAAGAAATCTCTTTCCCCCTTCTTTCCGAAGCACTTGCCATCGCCTGGGTTAATACGCTCTGTGTGGGCTTACGTATGTCACACATGTGAGGGAGGAGGAAACATAGGAACAAATATGAGGGACGCGCCCTTGGGTTCTGTCGCTTGGGGCAGGCAATGTTAATGCATGGTAAACCTTTTCAGAAAAACATTCAGTACTTATAAGCCATTGAACACCAAGCATAAGCAGTAATGGCTCTTGCTGTCATTTAACCTCCTGTTTCTCTTCCTTTTGGCAGAGTGTGACAAGCTGCGGCGGGATGGCTACCGGAGCTCGCAGTATTACTCTCAGGGCCCCACCTTCTCCTCATCCTCCAGTGCAATCTGTGGAAGTTACCAGGATGATTATGAAGAAATTGAACAAAAGGTAATGGTAAGGGGAAAAGCGCTGGAAAAATACTTGTGTGGTGCAGTTTAATTGCCTGCCATAACACTGCTCAGCTAAGGCAGGATTTTTAGAGGATCACAAAGATGTTTTATTTCTTTGAATTGCCGTGACAGTAGTTCATCTGACTTTCATAGTGTCTCAAAACTCCCAGTTTTACCCATGCAGTGATACACAGCTCCCACTGGCATGTTCAGAGTGTGAAAGAAGGGGTTTGGTAATGTTCTGGAGGGAAGACCCCAGCAAGGGTAGCTGCTAAGTTGCAGGAAGAGCTATTCAGCAGCCATCAGCATACTTGAATTGTAACCTGGATAAGTGCACACTTCGAATTGCTAATGGAGGTGGTTATTCATTTAGGTAGGGGCTTTGTCCTAATGCATCACAACTGTTTGGTAAAGGCATCCAGAAAATGAAGATTGTCCACTAAGTTGGGTTTATTGCCTTTCTTTGAGTTTTCTTCATGATTTTCATGCTTATATCCCCACATCTCAACTCTTAGAATCTAGAAATAAATAAAATAAAGAGAAGGAACAGTTGATCACAAGTTTTAAGGAAGTTATGAAGCCATATTGCTTTGTACATCAATTTATATGGATTTCAATTACAGAACTAGTAAGTTGTGTTACTGTTCTGAAGAAGAAAAGTTCTGCTCTCCTGCCTTTGTCTGTTGTGCCTGTAGGCTCTGAAGGAAAAGCTGACTGTGGTGTAGTGGTTTAGGATGTTACTGCTGGGGTGTGTGCCTGCCTGAAACTGAAATGCCAGAGCTCCTAGCATTTTCAAGATAGATATTCTAGAATACTTAGCCAAAAACAGCTCTTGCTTCAAGAGTGGGAGGATATCCTTGATTGTAACACAGTTTAATTTCTTTGAATTGTTACTAAACCATATGTCCCTCTGGTAGTATGGACCAAATAACTTTTATCAGCAAAATGTGCAGACCCTGAAAATGCACTTTAATAGGTACAGTGTTTTGAGTTTTATCCTGCATGGGTTTTAGTCACATAATAAGAGGTATTGTGGAATATGTAGAGTCTCTTGTCCAGGTGGTGATTGCATTTTATCTGGTATTGGCAGGGAATGTCAGAGCATCTTGTTTAGCTGTGTGTGGTATGTAGTGGCAGTGAGCCGAGAATGTAAAGCACATTCATACTGTGGAATACATTATAATGGTAATTTGCAAAACCGTGCTGAGATCATTGGAATTATGATTTCCAATGGGGAAAGTATTAACACCTTGTTTGTTGCTATTAATGTACTGCACATAAAAGCTTACATACATGCCATCGACTTGTCCTGGCCAGTGCTGTGCAGCATATAACCATCTGCACATGTAAAACGAAAGTAACATTTAAAAATATAAATACACTTTTCTTTAAACAATTTGCATGAAAATATATAAGCATGGGTGGGGATTCTTGGAGACTGAGAGCTGTCATCCTTTCTTGGTTAAGGGTTTTTTGAGTGTTAACATAATGTGTTACTAACAATTTCTGTGCATTCTGGAGAAAATTAATGCAACTAAGTATGCTTTAAATATAGGATAGCACTTCCATTTCAAATTGGAATAGGTTCCTTTAAATATTGTAGCTGAAAGGATGATTCAGAGCTGTGGAGAAAGATAGCTGGCAAACTGACAGTCTTGGCTGTTACTGATTATCTGAGAACCTAGCCTTAACCCTGCCACTCTTATTTCCAGCTCACAAAGATATAAATTTCTTGTAAATTGTAGCGTGATTCTCCATTAATATTGTATAACTTTCTTTTGTAGAATTTTTTGACCAGTATCTCTGTTTAATTGGCACTTTATTTTTTCTAATGCTGTAAATGTTTAATGTTTCTTTAGAAGATTGTTTACTTTCTTTAGAATGTTTACGACAACAAATTTCTGATCTTGAATTATTATCCTACTGGTAAAGAGCCAAGTAATTCTACTAAGTCTTATGCCTTGAGGGGGTCATATTTCAGCTGTCAGGAGAGTTCTTCAGTAACAGTGTGGAACTGGGGTCGCCAAAAATCCTGTGATTCAAAATGTGAACTCCTTATCACTAGATGAAAGCTTTGTTGTCTATTCAAAGCAAAAAAAGCCAACATTTAAATTCTGTGTATGCAGTATTTAATAATTGAAATTTGAGAACAGCGAAATAATGTGTGTGGATGGATACCTCTTTACTGTTCACAAACTTCTTGGTTGATATAATTGCCAACTTACAGCAAAAAAGAGTGGGTGATATCACAAAGGAAACCAGCTTTCCCTGTTATTTTTAGTCTGCTTCTAAAAATAAAAACCATAGCCAGATATTCTGCTTATTTGTCTACAATGGAGACAATATGGAACCATTGTTAGGTGTCGATCCACAAGCATTTTCAGGTTTTGTGGAGGTGGATGTCTGTCAGCAGAGGGTAATAGTCACACCACCAAGGACGTTGGTTCAGCAATGTCTAGCAATGTCTTAGCAAATAAGATAAGCAGAACATGTGCCGTTCCAAAGGAAAACCACTAAGGAGAAGCAGGCCCAACTCAAAAATGAATGAACAAAATTAAAAAACATAGAAAGCTGTAGTCTCTGAGTGGAAGTTGATATAAAATAAAGTGTTTGGATCTGCCCTTTTAATGTTGATTCTTACAAGTTAGATTAATGGAGCACAGGCCAAGCTCCACTGTAGTACTGATCCTAATTGAGTTTGTTGGTGATTAAATTGGTTTACCTGGATTTTACATCTCAATACTGTGACCAGTCTTCTCCTTTCTTGTATCTTACATGTTGGTGACACAACTTGGGAGCTATTCCTGTCTTTCAGTATGACTCTGTTTTACCAGTGTGAAGGATGTTTCGGAATGTCACGTTCAAACTCCGCTTCTCCTTATGTTCTGAAATGTATGCATGTGTATATTAACTGTATTTGTCTTTTGTGTGTTTTTTTTCTTACTCTTTTTTCTTCCCTTTTTACCACTCATTCTCTTTGTTTCTTTTTGCCTCACTCAACAGTCTAGTCTGTTAGACTGCATCTCTCAGTCTTGCATTAGCGCCTGCTGTAACTTGGTTCCCTGGAAAAACAAGGTACTTTGCGCACAAGTGGGACCATCCAGCTGCCATACCTGCAGCTTGATGTTACCTGTAGTATTTAGCATATATGCAATCTTTTTCTGCTCTTAGCCTTGAGTCGTTACCTGCTGGTTTTTTCTGCTTAGAAAAAAAAAACAATTAAAAAAAGAAGAATCCCATTCCGGGTTTGCTTCTTCTGTGTTCCTCTGTACTCCTTTTTGTCTGCAGTACAGTATCCTGTATTTACTTGGTTCGCAGAGTTTTTTATTCCCTTTTTTGTCTATTAACATTTGTCTCCTTTGAAACCCCTCCCCAAATGGACATTGTGTTTTATTTAATTGGCTGCTTCATTGGCTTTTAATTAGCCAAGGAAAAACTCTACTAATTTGGAGGAATGTGTCTTTCTTGAATGATAAATGTGAACTACAGAGAATACCTGCTCCCAAGCATGCAGTATTGCATATATAATTTCTTTATTACATTTATGAGAATGTTTGTGCACCCAAAACTCATGGTGTTTTTCCCTA
>NW_005054316.1:3757233-3760372 GCF_000277835.1 Geospiza fortis | reverse complement strand
AATATGAACTTTGCTTTGATAGTTATGCTTTGGGTGAAGAAACGCTTCCTTTATTGGGGGGGAGGGGATGTCGATGGGGTGAGAGTATATTTTTTACCACTGTGATCATCTGAACTGTTAGTTATCTCTCCAATATCTGAACAAAACTGTTTAGTATCTTAAGTGAAAGCAAGTACACTAACTGTATTGATTTGAGGAAGTCTAATGCAAAACTCTATATGCTGCTAAGAGGAGGTAAAGTTGGGCACTTCAGTTTTGGAGGTGGGAATGCCTAAAAAGCCCTGAGGTGTAAGGTCTGGCAGAGCTGAAGATGCCTCTGGGTGATGGTGTGTCCTCAGGTGGCCTCTCTGCCCCTCTGCTGCAGTTGCATGGCACTGCTCTTATAAGCAGCACATGTATTTTATACCATTTACAGGGGCTTGGTTTTTTAAAATACTGTGCCATTTACTGAGCTGAAACAGCTGCTCATAATACATGAAATGCCAAAGCATAAGGAAGTGAGTACAGAAAATTTTGAACAAAGAAAAGAGGGCAATTCTTCGCATACTCAGACTGTGCATGGTAAGGGGTAAATTGTGGATGCTGAAAGTTTACATAAGTTTAGAAATAGCTGGGTACTTTCTTGCAGAGCAAGGACTCTATCCAATGCTGAGAGAATATTCAGGGAAAATGTATCTGCTCTGTGTGTCCTCAGATTTAAATTTTACCTTGATACAATTCATTGGTCTTTATCTTAAGGCAAATACTAGATACGATTTTAGAGCTCCAAACAGTACAGATCTTCTTGTGGCTTTTATCCCATTACAACAGAGTAGAGGAAGAAGAAAAGAACATTTTATCAGTGATAATTGTTTTGGTAGTCAGTAATTTCACTGACAAAAAACTTCTTTCCTTAACGAGACACAATGAAGGTTATGAAGTGAAGAATTTAGTAGGGATAGCAGTGCTGGCTAGTGCAACTGGAGATCTGTGTGTAGAAGTAACAAAATGGAATTGTCTGTGAAAACTGAGGGAACTAGACTGGTGACCTTGGTCTAGAGGACACCAAATAGAGTCTAATGACTAATTCATCTAAAGTGTAAATTCATGTAAATTTATAATGTGGCAGTGTTCCATGAGACAGTGTGAAACCCCATGGGTGGAATTAGGCATGTGAAGTGCCATTCTCAGTTGGCTAGGTTTGGGTCTTGGGTTTCTTTTCCCTGTTATTGGTTGTCTGGATCCCTTGGTGTTGGAAAAATGGCTCTTGAAGCCATCAAGCCTAGTAAAACACAGGAGGCAGAAATAGGATGTTGGCAAATAGAATAGACAGCTGAACTCGTATGGCTGCTGTCTGCAACACTGATTTTTTTTCATTTATTTTGTTTTTCTGATAAATTATGATTTTAGAAGTGATTTTAGTAGACAGTAGGATAAATGGCATGATAGAAGTTTGAAGTCTCTTTGCTGAAAAGTAAAATTTGTATGGATTAAGTTCTCCTGGAGGTTCCATTTTTTTTAGATACTGTAGTATAAACGCCTGTTATATAAAAAGGATTTAAAATAAACAGATTATTTAGGCAGAGAGTGCTGCAAGATACATAGCATAAACTCATTTGTCATCTGGGACCTCTCAAATAGCATGAAAGTGCTGAGATAGTGAAACTTTTGTTGTATCTCAGCAGCTGAGTTGGCTGGGGGACAATATGTCAACAAGGCGTCGGAGAGGCTCCAGCTCACTGAGCCCCATATATAGCTTGTCTATAGGATATTTATAGGCCTAAATTCCTCCTGGATTCTTATTTTAACTCCCATGTGAAGGTTCATGCTTTTTCCCCCGGGTGCATGTTTGTGGAAACACTGCAAGGTCCAAAGCTGCTGCATTCACATCCTACCTTTACCCCTTACCATGTCCATGAAAAAGAATGGATTCTAACAGATTTTCCTGTGGAGATGAGTGTAACAACGCATTCCAGGGATTTGGGCATTAAGACTAGCAGTAAAATTATTATGACTCAGAGATGCTTTAAAATGGGACAGTTTATGAACATAGAGTTTATGATCAGCTATGCCTGGTTCTACTTCCAGTGTAGCAGACCTGACTAGAGAAGACATTCCTGTCACACAGGAGCAATTCACTGCATCTTCCAGCAAGCTTCCGTGCTGTAAATCTGGGAATATTTGCTAAAAATATGTGAATCTCATTTTCATCCTGATTAAAGAGGTGAATAATTTCTGTCTGAAGAAGGCTGAAAGATGAGTTGCTGCCTTCCTCTATGTGTAATAACACTTTGTCATGCCTATACCATTATCACTGAGAGTACTTTGGAAGAAAGGATAAAAGTAGAGACAGTCATGTTTCTTCAGGATCCATGGAAAATGTACCTACAGTAGAAATATGAACACTTATTCCTACACCCAAAACCACTTCTATCTCTTCTACTGAATTATTTTGTAGAAGTATGTGAGTGTGTCCTGTGTCAGTAGGTTGTTCTCACTGACACTGCTTTGAACTCAACTGCACCACTGAGTTTTCAGTTGCTTTTCATTGGTTATGTGCTCATATAACCTGACTTATTTCTGTCTGTCTTCCTCCATCTGTCCCAAATTTTCTCAGCTTCTAATTCTACAAAATTTCTGATTGATGTTTCACATTCTTTGAAAAAATAGGATTCCCTTGTAGCAGATGCTTCACTTCTTCAGTTTTTCTGTTCCTGTACTATAATAAAAAACCTGTTCTGCTTGGCTTGGGTAATTTCTTTGGAAAGGAAACATGGCTTTGTAACCAGTATCTCTGCCACTTAATGGACTGGAGTAGCCCTTGGAGACTGCTGTATGACAGCTGAGACCTGGCACTGAAGTGCAGTCTGAAGGTGACACTGATGCTGACAGTATCAAGCAAGCAGTGTATTTGAAGGTCACTGGTGCTCATCCTTGCCCCAGACAAACTGCAAAATTATGCTTGAGGCGTCTCTCTTGGGCTCTCTGATTCAGGTGGACAACAGCCCATTGTGGACCAGGGAAAGCAACACTTCTTTGCCTCAACCCTAGCTTACTCCTTTGAGTATATACACATGCTGGCTGTGGCAGATGGGCTCTCACCCCCCTGCCATGTTCCTTACAAACCCTTTATCTCTTATCACTTTTTAAACCTGATGGG
>NW_005054316.1:3747447-3757193 GCF_000277835.1 Geospiza fortis | reverse complement strand
CCAAATTTCTTAAGTTAATGAAGGAGTTTATGAATCTGGGTAATTTGAGGTGGGAAAGTCCTTGTGTTTGTAAGTACATATATATGTGCCCACACTATATATGTACGTATGTAAACAGTGTATGGACACACTCTCGAAAAGAGATGAGCACATCATATTATTACTTGGGTTTAGAGCCTTTTAGAAACAGCAGAGGCCTGAAAAAGTACTGGTGTCCTCCAAGAAGGTTGTATTGATAGAACTGCCAGGGCTTTCACTGGGCTGAGCCCTTACCTACAGAGCAGTATCTGTCCCTTCCACAGCCTCTCTAGGAAGAAAATTCAGGGCTGTCAGAAATTTCTTATTTCCTTGAAGAAAAGCTCCCATGTTTTGAAGTGTGGTTCCAAACCACAGAATAATATTAATAATGGTTTCATTGCCTGAAATGTTTTTTTAGTGTTGCTTGAACAGTTTCTACTTTTCTCTTACTTTTTGCCTGGAAGTGGCTTTTATTTTTATTTCCTATTTAATAAAGTGTTGGACTCTGTCCTAAAGAATATAGAGTCAAAGCATAACAGAATAAATAAATGGTTATTTATTTATAAATATAGAGGAGTGGGAACTCCTCATAGTAACAGGAAGAAAATTAAAATCAGAAATGATAAACAGAGGTTGCAGCACAGTGTTTGGGCATGTCTTTTGTATAGCAGTCAGCTGCAAGAGAAAACAGATCACTTATTCTGAACACCCACAAGAATAAAAAATCCATCTGTTATAAATAGCTGTGATGTTTCCTTCCATGCCTGTGCAGCAGTGAGGGGGGAAGAGGCAGTGGCCCACTACTGACAACCCTGTTCTGAGTAGTATTTGACTTTCCAGAGGGAGTGAGTAATACAGAAAAGAGGGATATAATTCTGGTCTGGTGGTAGGGAGGAAGGTCTCAAAGCAAACTCCCCTGAAGCAGAGGAGTTGGCAGGTTGCAGGGAAATCTCTGCTAGTGCTGCAAATGCTGTGCAACTCCTCTTCCATGTTCTCTTTTTTGTTTTGTCTGGGGGCAGAAGGAGACTGTGGTTGGTTTTCCTCCAGGTTTTCCTTCCTCTCCTATTTCTGGGTTTCCCTGGAGTGCCTTGCTGCTTCTCTCGGGTTCACTTGGGTTTGTGACCACCTGCTAGAAGCCCCAGTGATGGACAAGTACTGTCCAGTCAGTAAAAAGCTGCTCCATGACTTTCTTTGCCATTATTGTCATGCAGGCAAAGACCTAGTAATGAAAACAGATTTGCTCCCCGAAGGGAAATGGTTTTTTTGGCTTACAACTTTGGTGGAGGGATTTGCACAAGCTGCTGCAGCCTGTTTTTCTCGTGCAGAAAGATTTTTATTTTTGTGGTTTGTTTCTATTTTTTGGTTTTGTGGTTTGTTTCTTTTTTTTTTCTTAAATAAAACACTTCATGGAATTGAGTGCAGCTCAAAGTGCCACTTTGAAAAGAACTGACTTCTAAAATTATTGCTCTGTGGCTACAAATAACATTTAGTGCTTTACCCCTGAAAAATGAGTAACGCCTTGAACTGTGGCATGAGTTTCTCCAAGACTAAAGCAAAATTACTTGCTTACCTCACTGATCCATGGGTGATGATTCTGTGGAGTGTGCTGATTGGTTCTTTTACTGAGCTCAGCTAAAATCTGTCTTTTGGTAACAGGATTCTTGCTGAGACCTTACACATTCATACAACCTAGTGCAGCTGGAACAAAGCAGTGCTCAAATCTCATCTTCTAACAGGGCATGGGGAAGTGAGAGGGGAAGGGAAGGCAAACCTTGGTGCAGGGAGAGAGGGGTTAATCGCTGCAGTGTCAGTGTGTAAGGTGTAATTAGTTACTGTGCTTTGCTATGTGCAACACCACTCCTTTCTCCTTCATTGGTGTATATTCCTTAGACTAATCAAATGGCTTGAAAAAATGCAAAATAGATGTTTTATTGTGCATTTTTTGTGTATGTTTAAAACTTCTCTTTATGTAGGTCAAAGTGTGGTATTTGTGAGGGTGTGTTTTGCTCCACAAGCAATCAGTGCTGACTGCAGCAGCAACACCTTAGTAATACCACAGTCCTACCTAATTTTTTTAGTAGTAAACTCACAGTGTTGTGTATATTTCTGTTTGTAGTGTCCTGTCTCTCCCCCTGAAGAAGAAAAGCTTATTACCACCATCAAAAGGCCTAAAAGTCCAGCTACAAATGAGTTACCAGATATCAACACCCAAACCAACTGGACTAAGTCTCTTCCACTGCCAACGCCAGAAGAGAAAATGCGACAACAAGCACAAGCCATCCAAACAGATGTGGTTCCTATTAATGTGACTGGTAGGCTTTTAATTTCAGTAATTGCATTACACTGATGAGGGAGGGCAGAGATGAAAGGGGATCCGTACAGTTGGCTAGTCTTTCGACACTCATTTATTCAATGCGTGAATTTTAAATTACTTACCACACCTTTCTATGCAGACCATTTTGTATTTAATAGTCTAAATCTGAACTTAAGTAGAAAATATCAAAATCCCTTGAAATTGTCAATAATGGAGATAGTTAAAATATATGGGCTTGAAACAGCATTAGATATTCACAAAGTGCAAGAAGATGGCTGATAAATAGCAGTGTTTTGCTGTGGACTGCACTGAGGATATGTAATTGAAAATCATGTTCATCCACTGTTGATGATATTGTAAGATTTTCTTCTAGGAATTTTATTTAAGGAGGGTAGTCAGGAACTTCTGTTTTCCAAAGACTAAATGTTACAAAAATCAAGAAAAAAAGCTCTAGGGTCTAATTTTTATCAACAACAAAAGTTTTAGGTGTCAAGGGAGAGTAGGGTTAGAACAGCAAACATTAATGATGGTAGCACTTTGAGTAATACTCTGTGTAAGACATTCCACTTCCATGACCATAGTCCACATCTTCTTGTTATGAACTCTGTATTAACTCTTCATTTTGAAAATGCTCTTTGATTTTACAGTTGCAGAACTCTCACTCTGTGGAAGTTAAATTACCTTAAAGCCTAATGCTGAATAGATACTTCATTATGCGTAAAATAGAATTTCTGTCAAAGATGGAATTATCACTTCAGTTTAATAACCTCTTTTTTTCTGCACAGTATCAAGATTGTCACTTATTAGTTAATTCAAATAACTGACTGCTTTCCTGCCAAAGCCAGGATGATATTCAATATCCAGTTTATTTCAAATGCCATATGGCGTGCTCTGACTCCATGCTTACTCTGACAATCAATAGCTTGCAATGTTTGGTTTTGTTTTGAAAGTAAATTGGGTTCTCTTTCACTTCATGACTACCAATGCTTTTTTCACCTGTATTTTTATAAACTAGTATTTTAATTAGTATTATTTAATAGTATTTAAATATTCTAGTATTATAGGAACAGGACAGCTGTAGCAAACATCAGCAAGCTCTGAGAAACCAATAACAAATTATTCCTTAAATAGTAGAAAGTATTTGAAGTAAACAGATGAAGACAACATGAAATTATGAATACCCCACCTCTGGAAAACTAATAAAAGGAAAATACATGCAATCCTGAAATGTTACTAGGCCAGTTGGTATTATCTGGAATTTAGGGTACAGATGCAGAAGGCCAAGTTACGGGAACAACAGATAATCTGACATAATCAATAAGCTTGAGTAGGGCTTAGATACTGTGACAGCAGGAACAAGTTTACTTAGAGAAACAGTAATCTGTTGTTTGATTTAATGACCCTGCATACTGCGGAAGATATAGGAGAAGTCAATAGATGAGAAGAAAAATTAGGTAAAGGGATCAAATGACTCAGAATTAATTCAGCATCATGTGGAACATTACCTTGTTTGGATAAATTATGCTTGTGACTTCAACCTGCATAATTTGATTGGTGTAGCAAAGCTTGTGTCCGCTGGATTGTTTAGCCAGGACTCAGGAAACTCAGCAATTCTCAACTTTTGTGATAGAAATGATGCACATGCATATTATATCTCACTTTTCCTGGAGTGTGTGATTGAGCACTTACTCCCTTTTAAACATGGTAATTGGAAGAGATAGAAAGGGAGGGCATTAAAGGAAAGATGGCTTTTGCATCATGTGATCTGGTCTCCAGGATCCACCATTCCTTGAAATAATTGTATTGCTACTGTGAAACAAGGCAAACTTGTGAGGCACACACAACATACAGAAAAAGCTGCTGTCCTTGTTCCTTATAAAAAGTCACAATCTGCTCCCCTCCTCTTCTCTCCCACTCACCGTGTAATTTTGTTTTGTGAAGTTCCTTATGTTACTGCACGAGGCAGGAAAAAAACTGACAAGAAATCCGGTGACGTTTGTTCAACATAACACAGAACAAACCACTGAGGATTTTTGTTTTGATTTGGCTTTTTCCTTCACACACTCTCTTTCTTACTCTCCCAGAAGAGAGGTCAAAAAACTTCTGTTTTATTACTCCTGGCATGAAATAAAAGGTTAACCTCTGAAGAGGCTGCTGGCAATTGATAACGTTTTCAGCAGTGCATTAGCGGTGATTCTGCTACAAAGGCCTCTCACGTGGCTGTGCAATAAATGCTCCATGAGTTCAGCTTTCAGGGCTCTTTGGTGAACAGATTGCAACTAATACAGTAGTCATAAAAATCTGTTGGATAGCCTGAAGGTGCAGGGGCATTGCATTAGGCTTACAAGCTGCTGACTAGACATGCAGATTTGGAAGCAGTTTTGGTCTTGGAGTGCCTGGGCTGAGCTTTATTCTGGAAGGGGTTGGGCTGAAGTTTTCTGTGGTGGCCAGTCTTTAAATTTACATATCCTGTGGGTTAAAAGATACATACATATATATAATGGTGTCTGTTCTCATGGGCTTTCTGGAACTAACTTTCTTTCCAGATGGAGGAGTCTGGTAATGGTGGAGGTGATCAGTGCCAGGCTGGATCCTGCAAAATATTTAAGCATTTACTTGAGTCCAGCTTGATTGACTTCAGTGAGATTTAAGTGCATACTTAAAAATTTTCTGTGTATCCAAGGAAACTGGGAAACTGAGTATACTGCATGAGAGACAACTGAATAAAGTTTATAAGGAATACCTAGATGATTTATTACAAACCTGTAAGAGAAGGAGAAAAATATTCTTAAATCTGTAAAATAAATTTACTCTTGATACTGATATTTTCTAAAATGAAAAAGATGACAGTGAAGAAAGAAAAAAAGACTGAGACATTCTGATTTTGCTTGTTGGATTTCACTGAAGTTGCTATTTTGAAATTCTCCAGATTTGTATCATGGCCTTTGTGTATTAAAAGCCATTAAAGATGGATTGGTTGAGTTAGCTTCTAGGTAGCTCATTTGGAACAAGTTACTGTGGATCATTTGACACAGTAATATTTCTCCACGGTCATCCTGTTTGTGCTGTCTGAGCCTTCATGTGAAAGACTCTCTCATTGTTTGCACCCTCTGCTTACCACTTATGTTTTATTCCAAGGCTTTATTCAAAGCTACATTACAATTTTCTTGTAACGCACCATCTTGGGCATGATTGTCAGCCTTTGAGTTGATAAAGATATGTTCAGAGATGCAAAACTTTCTGCTTCAAATCTGTTGGATTTATATAACGTGGTTAGAATTATTTTTATCATCCTGCAGGACAGGATAGCCTAATGTCCTGACTTTTGCCTATACGGGTCCTAACATCCTAATAGTGGTGCTGCCCAAGACAGTGGATAGTCTGTCTCAATATTTCAGGACTTCTAAGCCAGTGGGATCCATAGCTCTCAATTTTATAGTTCCCATGGGCTTCCCCTCCTCCCTTAATCTGACTTCAGTCAATCCAAAAGTTGGACAAAACTGGCATTTTGTAACTGCAAGGATTCTACTCAGCAAAAGTAGAGTGCGGCCCGTGGTCAAGGCTCCGGTCAAACAGAGTCAGAGTCTTTATATTTACAACATGGTAAATGAAAATGCTGCATTTTTTTCCTTGCATTTTCACAAGTCCACATGCTGTACTTCAATAAATGACTGTGTCTTTAGCTGTTATAGAGGTAATGAGGTTTTCTATGCTACTTGCACGACACACATCGTACTGATGTGCAGTCAGCCAGGGGTAATTTTTATGATGTATTAGTTATCATGCATAAATCACTTTTTAGAGGTAAATAATTTGGTCATCAACTTTCAAAAAAAAGTATAAAATGGAAAAAAACATGTGCAATGTATATCAAGGTTTTCCTGCCTTTAAGTTTTAAATGGATCATCTAAAGGACATTGAGCAGTGCTTTAAAATGCTTAAACTTGTAAAAAGGGAACTTACATGTGACCTACAGGGGGTAGCTGTTAAAGTTTTAGAAGTGGTAGAGAATTAGCTCACGATCTATAGTACAATCTTTATCTTACTGCTAGTGAAATGGCCAAATTATAAACCTCTAAACAAAAGTGAATTCCTAAAGAAAAGCTTCTTTATGATAGTGGTGCTTCTGGGTCCCATTATGATACAGCACATGGTCATCATAAGGCTTTGTCTGGCAAAGTGCGCTTACGTTTTTTTTAGCTCTTGGCATTGTATATTTTTACAATCATCTGTAAAGTTTCAATTTTAAGCAGCTTTCGCCCTGAAATATTTATGAGTCCACGAGATCAGTTTGATCTCTGTGTGCTCTGTAGTTCTTATTTGTATTCGTGCTAAAAGATCAACACCAGAAATGCAGTACACTTGACAGGTTCAGAGGAACTTGGAATGAAAAAAAGGGCCTCATGCGAATTAATGATGGAGCTGTGCAAAGGCATTGTAATAGCTGTTGCCAATAGCAGTGTCTGTTCCTGCATAAACCATTGTGATCCTTCATTTTCATGAGCAGATTTGCTTTTTCTGCAGCTCATTACTTAAAAATAAATTAATAAAAAACCACAGAAAAAGCTATGAAGGGCCAAATAAAAGCAAGGATTCTCTTTGCTTGTGGAATTAGAGCTGCTCTCACCAAATATGAATTGGGCTCAGGAGGTCAAAATTCCTTTTAAAACATCCAGTATTGTGTAATGGATATTTTTGTCTAAAGCCTTACTGTGACAGTGTGCTGTATCTTCCTTCAGTGTAAACCTTCATTGTAAGACCAAGCTAACACCATTTATTAATGCCTTTTTTTCCATTTCTACAACAAAACTAGTGGAAGAAAGTGCATGATGTCAGTGTGCTTGGAAGTAATGTTGCTTTGCTTGTTCTACCATGTATTAGGGGAGAATTTCGACCGCCAGGCCAGCATTCGGCGGTCTCTAATTTACACAGACACGGTGGTAAGACGGCCGAAGAAAGTCAAAAGGAGAAAGACTATTACAGGAATCCCTGACAACATACAAAAGGAGCTAGGTATGGCTCATCAGAACTGTATTCCATCCACTGTTCATTGTCACTGCTTATCATTACTCGACTAATATCATCACCAGTGCTCATGAAACCAAATACAGTCTGATAGCCTATTTCAGTTCCAAATATGTGTGTGCCTCCTTGCCACCTCTTGCATTGGGAAGCTGGGACCTTTAATCTGTTCACTTCCATCTGTTAAAGGGAACAAGGTGTTTGGAAAATGGTGTACTGGTACAATGAAAATCTGCAGGGATGTAAGGTGTCTGGACTTTAATCCTTTCCTTCATATTTGGTCATCTTCTCCAGGATGTTCACCAAAGCAAAACTAAAGTGGGCAGACCTATTGGCTTATGAGTAATTACTTAGTGGAGTAAATCAATTCATGGATGCCTCCCTGAACCTGCCAAGGATTGCATCAAGAGTGAAAAACCTTTTTTCCAGTTCAGCGTTGGCAACCCCTTAAGTGTCAGTGTTACATGATTGGTAGTAACTTACCTGGGTTTATTAGCTATTCCATATATTCTAAAGGAAAAGGAACTTCCTTTAGAATATATGGAAAAGCTAATAAACCCAGGTAAGTTGCGCTTATTAAGAAGGAGGACTGCCTGAGGTAGTGTAAATGTGACTTATCTCCTTCCCACTTGGTAGCAGATGTGAATTCAAAGCTGATGAAGCAATCTGAATTTTGGCAGATCTTTCAGACACTTATTGCAGAATTCTTTGATTTAAATTATGTTATTTTATTTTTTAAAAAATTATTTCAGTTCTTCCCAGATTATAACTTCACAGATAAAAATATTCTTCCCCGCCTTTTTTTTCTCTCCGTAGAGGAAGAATATGTTTTAAAATAGTCTGGCAGAACTTAATTTTGGTGCTTTACATGTGAAATCATCTCACATATTGATGATTTCAGTAAGTTGTACCACCTTGCATGTTGCAGCTCTTTCTTTTTTGATTATGTTTTCAGTTCTTGGTTATTTTTCTGGATTTTTCAGAAACAGAAGCAAAAATCTGTGGCTTGTTTGGATGGGTTTGAAATGAGCTAGAGGGTTAGGCACAGAGAAAGCCAAGAAAGAGACAACTACGTGCAGAGAAATTTGTGATGGAACTGTGCTCCTTCAGCATCTGTAAAGAAACAGTTTCCTGCCATGGGAATCCTCTGCTTCAAGAAAGCATTTACAAAATGTTAAGGTTACATTTGTGAACACTTCAAAAAAGATGTTTCATACTTGAAAACATTGACTGTAGTTGTATTTGGTGGAGTAAACTGAGAATGCAGTTGGCATCTATCGTAAAAAGAATTCTTCAATTAATACCTTCAAAGAAGTTTATGACCTTTGCCAATCTGTTCACTAAAGGTGACAAGTTTTACCTTGATTTTCATCTTTCATGTCTGTGCTGAGCGCATTTCATGTTGCACTGCTTGAAAGTTTTCCTTGGCTCCTATTTTAAATTGTGGACTGGCAGTATCCCACTGTAGTAGGTCTCTCTGGATGGTTCCCTTGCCCCTAACCTGCAGGCACATAGGGCTTTAGCCATCTGCCTTAGGGCATAACTTGTCTGAGGAGCTCCATGTTACTTCCATGGTTGTATCTCTTCCAGGGAGCAAATTGTATGCCAGGAGAACTCTGTGACAGCAGTATCCATCCTCTTAGCATATTGGTTTCCGTCACAAGACAGAAGGTGAACTAGAAAAGAGTGATAGTGTCTTCATCTTACACCTGGGGAAACCAGACATGCTGCAGTGAAGCAACCTTCAGCCACCAGGCTGCTGGCAGGGCTGGGAATAGCTGCAAGTCTCCCCATCCCTGTTCAGTGCACTTTCTGCCTTTTCTCCTCTGTCACTCCGCAAATATTTCTGTAGCAGTCTGTTCCCTATTTCTCTTACGCTGTCCCAAAACAAACAAGGAGTTGTTTTAAGACATTCCACAGTTCATTTGATCGGAACAAGTATCCGGACTGAACTCCAAATCAAGCAATTGCATTATGCCTATTGACATTCTCCCTGTGGTTTCAGCTGAATAAATCTCTTTGTTTCTCCCCTAAAGCATTGCTGTGAATGGCTATAATATTTGCACAAAGATTAAAATCCCTTGGTACACTAGAGTTGCTGCGTGCAGGCTAAATAATCAACATATACAGCAGATTCTTGTAACCTCTTGTTTATCCTTCAGAAGGGAACAGAAACTTGAGAGAATCTCAAAGCTTCAACCAGGCTTGGACTATTTTCATTTCTTGTGAGAGAGCCTGGAAGAACTTTTGTGAGGCCAAGCTGCTGGGGTTCTCCCTTGGCTGCTTTGGGTCCTTTGGAACAGGAGACCAAGCAGAAGAGAAAGCCTGCACTGGCTGCTGGCCTGAGCTCACCGGATGTGGTGCCCTCATAGAACTTAGCCAGACATACTGA
>NW_005054316.1:3725988-3747437 GCF_000277835.1 Geospiza fortis | reverse complement strand
AGCATTGAAATGCTGTTGTGTTTTCACAGGTGTCTTCCTGTGATGAACCAGACTCTCTGTGCAGACTGGAAAATTCTGCATTAAAAATTCTGCATAAATAAAATGCAACGTGATAGATGGGATTCTGAGACGTAGTAAGAATGTGAAGTGTCTACCAGTTTAGAGGTGGCAGTTCCTTTTTGAAGTTGCTTTTTAACTGCAGCACCCTTTCAATACTATTTAGCAGAGACACCAAAGTAACAGGAGAAGGCAAAGCATTCTTCTCTCTGCCAAACACAGCAATGAAGAAGAATTAGTTCTGCATACTTCTGAATTACCTTCCTTGTCTTACAGAACATAAATATTACATACATATTTAATGGAGTCAGTGTTGGGTCAAAACAGCAGAAGGAGCAAGAAACTTTGAGACGTTTTACTTCAAGTGCTCTTGGTTTCTCTGCTCTGTTGCCATTATCCATTGTCTCTAGATGTCTTCTTCAGATGGTACCTTATATGCAAACCTGTATTCTTTCCTCAGACAAGATGATTCCCAAACAGAAGTTTGGTAGAGATGAGCACCTCTCTGGAAGAACCTGTTACTGGCCTTGCTCATTTGTTGGCTCTTGTTAGCTGGTTATCATCAGCTCCCTTCACGCATTCCACCTCTCCAGATGAAGTAAAGGCAGCAAAATTGTTTCCACCTTTCTATGGTCCCTTCTTTGTGTCAGTGCTCTAGGGTTTGGCTCAGACTGACTTTGTTTTTGTGGAAGTTCCAAGTTACCTGGTTGTGAGTGTTTCTGCAGAGCTCTGCACCAGTGCAGTCCCAGACACCAGTGGGCAGCTTCTGGTGTCCCAGACTCCTTCTCTGTCTTGCAGGAAGAGCAGGTCTCAGACCTCACTGTCAGTTCCACCACAGTTCCTAATAAACATTCCTCACCAAAACAGAGGACAGGAAAACATCTTCAATTTTTCCACCTTTTTTTTCCTCCCTCTTCTGACAGGCATTTTGATGGTTTTTTTTATTCCAACAAAGTTTCTGTCCTCTTGGTTTCCAAAAATGTCTTCTAATTTTATGCTTTTTGTGTACTTCCTTTGGATTACTTAAATTTTTTTTTCTATCTTACAGATCCAATCCTTTTTTTACATCTTACAGATGCAATTCATAGTCTTTTTGGTTCTGTGATTTTCTTGCCCTATGTACTTTATTTTCCCCTTCTTGACCTAAAGGTTCAAAGGGTCAGAATGACCTCATACAGTTTTTTCAGCTTATTTTCCTACCTCACTTTTTCAGTAGCTCACTCTCACCTGTAGGATCTCATGTCAGTCATTTTGATTGAAACGACTGACACATTAAGTGTCAGTCCTTCATTTGCTTTCTTGCTATGCAGCTCAGACTCCTCGTGGTACCTCACCTCATTTGGTGTCTCAGCTGTCATTTGGGACTGTTGAAGATCTCCGTTGACATGACTGAGAGGGAGCAATTCCATCTCAGCAACCTGGGGGCAAATGAGTCCTTCTGATCTTTGGAAACTCAGCTGTTCTATTAAAAACGGTCTTAATTGATACTCTTCTCCAATTAGTTCCCTCCAGGGCTAGCAGTCACTCAAGTTACAGGTCCCATGGGTAAGAAAAGTCCCAGATACCCACTGGTCCTACACAAATACCACACAAATACACAGCTGTTCCAGCCAAGTAATTCTGCACCTGCTTCTGTTTGGAACTTCAGCAGTCTTTGGAGAGAATATCTCTGTTTCAAAGTTACTGTGCCTTTTGACTAACACTGGGTTTCCACCTGTAGTTTTTCATGATTGTACGTTTCCAGCACTCACTACCTGCCTATATATCAGATGTTAGAAAGCAGGTATAATCTGCTTTTTGATATTGGGAGGATGAAAAACACAGATGCCAAGAATATAAACTTCACCAGAGGCTGTTGGGTTAGAGAAATTAACAGAATCAAGAAAACTTGAATTCCTGATATTTACATCAGAATTCTCCCTCTCAGGGTGGCAATGATATGGGCAAGTATTCAGGAATTTTTTTAGCTGGCAGTACTGAAAAGTTTCACAGGATTCACTCACTGCAATATTTTTCTTCCCCCATGAGAGATTGCAGATGCTTCATGGAGCACAGTGAAAATTCCTTAAAATTGCCATAAGCCCAGTGTACTTGTCTGTTTCTTGTTGAGTATCTGTTAAAATCACTCAGTTTCTAATTGCTAGAGTAAAACAAAATAAGAATCTCTGGGGGTTTTTTTGTAACACTGAACTGTGATGCCTGCACAGTGACTCTAGCCAGTTTACCAGGTTTGCAGGAGGATTGCTAGGTGGGGCATGAGGAGGCAGTGGGAGCAACACACCTTAGGAATGTGCCTGTGGCTTAAGAGACAAGTGCTTACATCAGAAATGGTTAGTCAGAAGAGAACTTCTTTGTTCTCGTTGAAACAGGCATCTGCTTTGTGACACCAACACACGCTGTTTATCTTTTCAAACCCTCAGTTTTCCACGCTCATTTCAATGCAGAGGACCTTTCATGTGATTCTCTGCAACAAACTGCTGGTGCCACCAGATCAGCTGGAGTCACAGCAGGGCTGCTAGTAGCTAGGCCCCAGGGATTATATGCAGACACACTTTCTTCCCCATCAAATTTGCCAAATTTGTCATTCTTGATCCCTGTCCTCACTAATGAGAAACACCAGTGACTACCAGAATCCACAGAGTGGGCGTTCTTTACTAGCTGCTGGAGCCTGCACTAAACATGCACATGAGTGAAGAGCATTTGCCCTAATTAGGAGAGATTTGCTGCAGCGTAATAGGGTAATGAAAAAGAAAAGAGCATAGTTACAGGTCTCCTATGGTGGACATAGCACTGACTGCAGTGCTGCTGGACACAGAATAATGCAAAAGGCAGACAGGATAATTGTTACTTTCAGCCACATCTATCATGCACCCAGTTTGCAGCTGCTTCTGACTTCATAATGTTCAGCATCTGTAACCTGATGTCTGGTTCTGCAGCATTTTTTGCTGCTGTCTGCTCACACATTGTCCCTGCAACTAGATGGACTTACAGATGGTATTCTTTACGAGATCTCATTCTGTTCAAGGATTTTGGTGTTGCAGATATCTTCTATCTTTTGATTGCTATTAAAGTAGGTATTTTCTGACAAACCTAGCATTATCAGTGTACTTAGTCAGAGGTTTGAGCTGTCCCTTAGAATGGGATTGTCTTCTATCTGTAGTACCAACAAAGATTTTAAGGGGGTTTGAAAGTCCTTACTTTCCAGTATTACTCTGGAAGTGATTGAGGGTTTTACAGTGCATTTGTAAGTTGCAAATAAAATACTCCTTGCTACCCTCCTCTGAATTTCACCAAAATCATAAACACCTCAGCATTTTACCAGTATACCTGAGTCTTAAATGTTCCTCTGGTTGGTTTTTTGAACCATTTTCCCTGCAGATTTCTGTTGTCCCTCTTCAGAAAACAGAACTATAAAAAGAGTAAATCCTCACAGCTTTGCATGAGATTGTGCATACATGTAAAGCCAAAACCAAAACTGATAGAGTTTCAGAATATGCTACTTTTCTAAAAAAAACCCACAATTTGAAACCTCAAAGTTATGTTCCTGTAATAGTAACAAGAATGGAAAATTCCTTCCCTGACCATAGCCCATGGAACACTTGAAGGATGTAGCCCTGTAGTTTATATGTCTGAAGCTGGGCAGTCTTGCCCTCCATAATCCTATGTTTATTTGGGCTCTGAATCATTCAAACTGGAAGAGGCCAGTCTTCACACCAGTGCAAAGACTTGCCCTGATGGGCTTCCCTGCAGTGGGCTTCCCTGCGGTATTGAGGTTGGGAACCTTTGCTGCTGTTGACTTAATTTATGCAGTTTCCCATAGCATATTAGGCTGGACCATAAATGACATCTATTCTGGTAAGAAACCCAGGGTAAGCACTGGTTCTCAGCAGCATCCTGCAGCTCGTTGTTGATGCTGCCCTCTTGTTAGTGTGCTGCTCTGACTGGGGCAGCCAGCAGTGCCCAGGCTCTGTTGGGGTGTGTCCCAAGGGAAGGGGCAGGAGCTGCTGCACCAGGCATTTTGGTATAGCCATCAGTGGCCTCCTTTATTCAGTGGCTTTTTTATTCAGTGCCATTAATTTTCTTTTTCAGATATCACTGTGCATTTGCTGTGAACAGTATGTCCCAATAAATGATTCTAACTCTCCTTGTTTTGGAAGGGGAAGGTGAGGTTAGCAAGTCCAGCATTGATTCACTTCGCCATTTACCTTCTCTAGCAGTAACATTTTGAACAGACATAAAACACCCATCTGCATTACACTACTTGTGAAAGAGGGTGCATTTAGCTTCCTCTGTGAATACAGTATAGACATAACACATAAAAATGCTCTCAGCCACAGGTCAGTGTGTGACAGTATTAGATACTTGCTGTGATGCTGACAGCTTTATTCTCCACCAATCCTTTTATCTCATCTGCGTGTGTGTGTGTGTGTGTGTGTGTGTTTCACAGTGGCAGAAGAAGAAAAATATCCCATCTCTTTCGTTATTTACGTATCTTGGCATGCAGATTTTTGTTACCAGATATTTTTAATTGACCAACAGTTAAAATTGGTTATGTCATGGTTCCAGAAACATTTGTAATGTCTATTTTGATGTTTTTCTTTGTCTTAACCAAAGGGATGCACTGATTCCATAGAAAAAATACACCTGGAAAGGATGATTATTTTTCTTACTGTACGGTTCTTAATAACTGTATACAGAATATGCAAATCTCTCTCTTGGTTGGCTGCAGTAGTCCATCTGTTCTGACAGTATCTCATATTAGATTATCCAAGACATTTGCCAGGATCTTGAGTATCTAGCTTTGCAGCAAGCATCTACCAGAAGCAGAAAGAGGCTGCATTTTTTGTGAGAGCAAGAGAATTTTCACAAAGCAAGCTAACTAGGCTTCAAGCTGCTGAAAGACTACTTACATGCCTGAGGAAAAGAAGTAAACAATCTTTTTTGTGTGTGCTGCTTTAACGGTAGCCTTTTCAGAGCCCTCTTTTCCTTACCCTAAATGCCTCTTTTGCCTGCCAAGAATGAAGATGATTAAATGTCCTTTTAAGTGGTGTTTTTAAAGCTGCATGATAAGAATACCTATCCTCCCAATGCAGTTTCATATAGTAAATATGAAAGGAGAACATTCCTTTCAGGCATGCTACTTTATTGCTCCTGAGACTCACTAAGGCAGAGACTTGAAATAACCAGTTCTCCCCCACAGTGACATATGTGTAGCATCCTTACCAGCATCTCCAGCAGCATGCTTGCCTCACTCTTGCTATTTATACAGCAATGCAACTGAATTCAAAAGCAACAGCCTTACACAGACTAATTTTAAAACAGTCCTTTGGTTTGTGATTTTAAAAGCCAGCTACCAATAAAACTGTAAATTTAAAACAGCCCTAAAATCCTTCCTGTTGACCCAGTGATAACTATATATTGAACTAAAATTGATTTTCCATTGTCTTCAGAGTTGGGCGTTGGGGGGAGTTATGTCGATATGTGATCATTCCTTCTTTTAGAAAAAGGGGTTATTTTTTTATTTCCTGATGGTGCTGAGGATGAGACAACCATCAACACCAGCTGTTTCTTTTCCTCATTTCTTATCAGTTTTCCTTATGATAAACAGAAAGTACTTGTATGGAGAAATGTTACCTAATGGTTTTCTTTGCAGTGTTGGATAATGACTGCTGTTATAGCGTATGTATTACTTGTGGTAAAACAATGCATGTTTCCATGTATTAGCATTCTTTCAGACAAATTGCAGGACTTGGAGAGCTATCTGTGTCTCCTGAAATATTTTTTTCTGAAGTGTAATGCTGGTAAAAAGTAGATCCTTTTATTCATATTAGTCTCCAGATTTCCTTCCCCTTTTCTTTATTGCATGAGGCATTAGCATGGGAATACACTTCACATTTCTCAGGCTTTTGTCTGTTCCTGCTGCGTTGCCTACTGGAAGTCAAACAGTACTACTTGGTTTCTGACACAACTGATTACTATGGAAATTATTACCATGTCATAAACAGAGGATTTCATGTGTCGAATGTGCGGCTGGAACACAGATGATTCTGTAAGCAGAAGGTTCCTGGTAATAAGGAAAAAGGGAAGAGAAATGCAGAAAACAGATGATGCCTCTGCAAAATCCATTGTTTCAGATTCTTCTTCAGGGGGCATAAACCTGCAGGAGCATGGGGATGGAGCAGTTTGCTAGGTTGCTATATTTTTTAAATGAATGAGAAGATAAATGTGAATTTGCGCTTCAGGAAATAATTATTTTATTTTTGACTCCAGCAGTTGGTACTGGCCAAAGTGATTTCCGAGGGCATTCCATGTATGTCCCAGATCACTGTTCCACGCTAGGGAGACTAGACAGCTATCGTTCTGCCATGCAGCACTCTGAAACCAAGGACACCAGCTGCCAGACAGAGGAAGTTAAAGTTGTGCCACCTTCAATGAGAAGAATACGAGCACAGAAAGGACAAGGCATTGCAGCCCAGATGTCTCAGTTCTCCAGCTCATCTGGAAACATGTCGGTGATGAGTGATTCTGCTGCAGTTATATTTGCTTCTCGCCAAAATAGTGACATGGGTTTTCACAGCTTGCCTCGGGTTGGTGCGAGAGTGTCTCTGCAGTCCCTAGATCAGACACAGAGCATGATGTCGAGACAGACAGACGACATTGCTGGCACTTTACCCCACCAGATAAGTAAATTGCAAGTGGATGATAGTGTTGTGCATCTGAGGAGTAATCCCACAATAGGGACCCTGTCAAGACCAATGTCCCAAGAGGTGAGAAGCTGTGACAGCGAGAAGTCCTCAAGCCCAGCATGTGTGGTCTCTCCTCATGCCACTTACTCAACAAGCATCATACCCAATGCAACACTGTCATCCTCCTCGGAAGTTATCCTTATTCATGCTGCCCAGAGTGTTGGATCATTGGATAGTAAAATGTCAAGCTCCACTGCCTTTCCAAATCCAAGAGACAATCCTGCTGCCAGCAGTGCAGTAAGTGGGAAAGAAGATCACCATTCTTCAAGTGGTAACTGGAGTGAGAGTAGCTCCACACGTCACTCACAGACTTCAGATACCATCCCATCTAACACTGTCATGATGCTTTCTCTCGGTGACTCCGCTGTCTCTCTAAGCACTCCTGGGAATGCAGAGGCTGGGTCGCAGAGCATGAGCTACAGCTGTAGGAACACCGCTGCTTTAGCAAGCCCTTCCCAGGACAGCGATGGTCGGAGCGAATCCAGCTATTCTGGGGAGCGAGCACAGGCAGCAGTGAGTAGCACAGAGCATTGGTTGTACAAGTCTTCAGAGAGCAGTGAGACCCCTTCACGCAAGGTGGTTTGTACACCACCAGGCTGTGCCACGCCCCGTAGCAACCTGAGCAGCAGTAGCCTGGAGAGGACATCAGTCAGGGATGATTCTGCTTCCCTGTATTCTGTGGACCATGATGGCTATTATGGCTCCATGCATATGGACTCTGGACTGAAGGCAGACATGCCATGCAACAGTACTAATGGTTTTGAGAACCCCAGAGACAGCGTGATAAATGTCTTTGAAGGAAAGGAGAAGAAACTTCAGGATGACCACTCAGGCCAAGGCGACAAATCCCTTGCAAGAAACATCTCACTGAAAAAGGCAAAGAAGCCACCTTTGCCGCCATCCAGAACAGACTCACTCAGAAGGATGCCTAAGAAAAAAGCCCAATCCAATGGACAGATACTTGATGAAACCCTCATTGCCACTCTCCAGCATTCTCTGCAGCTGAATCTCAAGTGCAAAAATGGCAGCTCCCCTTCCCAGAGCCCCTGCAGTGATTATGAGGATCCCTGGGTGTTGCGCTCACGCAGCCAGAGCTCAGTCAGTGCGAGTAGCAGCATGATGTCCACCACTGCTCCAAACCTGTACTCCATCTGCACAGTCACTCCTTCCCAGAGTGAAACAAGTAGCATCAAGTCGGAGTATGCTGACCAGTGGGGTTACTACAGCGACTATGCTGCGGTGGCAGATGACCAGGTGAAATCTCCAGTGACCCATTCTGCCAGTACTTCGTCTGCTCTCAGCGATTACAGCATCAGCCACTTCAGTGATGGCTCAAGGGCTTCTGTGCCACAAGTGCCCAGTGGACTGGCCAAACCAAAGAGTACTTCTCCGGAGAAATCCCACCGAGTCACATCGCCATCGAGTGGGTACTCCAGCCAGTCCAATACACCCACTGCGCTTACTCCAGTGCCTGTACTTGTAAAGTCTGCATCATCAGGAAATGGGAAATCCAAGCTGAAGCCTAAAGTGCCTGAAAGGAAGTCCTCTCTTCTGTCATCAGTCTCCATGTCTTCGTCGTCCACTTCTCTTTCTTCAAATACATCTACTGAAGGGAGTGTGAGTGTGAAGAAACTGGACCCCGCCCTGAGCCCTCCTGTGGATTCTGGTGCACCTCCTCCACCACCTCCTCTTCCAGCATGTCAGCATTGCCCTGAGCTTTCTCCTCCTTCTCCTCCTCCTCCAGCAGAAGTAATGGATCTGTCACCATTGTCGACCTCTCCCACGTTCCCCCCTCCTCCGCCAGAAGCTGGTGTAAGTTCTACCTTTGCCCAGACTGTCCCATGGTTTCCACAAGAAGCGTCCATCAGTTCATTCTCTTCCCCTGTTCCTACTCCTCCTTCTTTCCCCTTGGCTGTCCCACCACCAGCACCACCGCTTGATCCCAAAATAACAAAAGGTGCAGCAATACACCCACAGTATTCTTTTAAGAAACGCAACCAGGAGGATTCTTGCTACAGTCCAGTGAAACAGCCACTCAACAGGCAAGATTCATCCAGACCTGTGATGCCATTAGTAACCACCAAAGCACTGCAAATGGTGCAGTTGAGGTCTGTGAAAAAATCGACAGAAGGTGAATCATCAACTGAATCTGCTTCTGAAACCACCTCTCAGGAAAAGGGTACTGTAAATTCATCATCACAGTCTTTGCTAAAGCCATCTCTCTCACTAAAACTCAGTACCAACTTAGGTGATGAGGAAACGAAAACTCAAGGCACCTCATTTAAAAATGCAGTTCAGACACTGTCTCGGGGTTCTCCTCTCATTCTCTCTGATAACACACCTGTACTTGACAGTGATCAAAAGCCTATGAGTGCAGTAGGTGCAAAGAAATCTTCTGAAGATGATGCTCTGGGGTCAGCCACTGATGACACACCTGAGTCCTCAGTGCAGAGTGAAGACTTCCCTTCTGGCATGTCACTTCAGGGGTCACCAGCATCTCCTGACAAGACTCAGGGTGTATTGCCAAGCAAGAAACCACCTCCTATTTCAAAGAAACCCAAACTGTTCCTTCTGGTACCACCTCCACAGTTAGACCTTACAGTGGAGAAAGCAGCTGAAGTGGGTGATACTGCCAGAAGCCCAACTAAGAGAGACGCTGTGCTTGCACCCTCTGAGGAGGCGAGAAATTGTCTTACAGATGGACTCGGTTCTAGCGAGATGGACTCTGGCAGCCTGGTTCCTGAGGGAGGAGCTGCTGGATTCACCTTCTCTGAGACAGTGGGAGCGAATGCCTTTGTGGTACAGCCTGCTGCATCACCAGTTCAAGAGGAACCCAGGCAGGAGGAGCAGTCTGCTTTTGATGAAGGAAGCAGTTCAGGCAGCAGCCAAGACAGTGGCAGTAACACTGACGGGCACGCATCTCAAGAGAACGAAAGTGGTGAGTCTCTTTTCTCTGACTAATTCAGATGCAGCCGTAGCTATTTTGAAGAAGGTGGGGATCCTAGGATTGAGGTGGCATTCTGTAGAGGGTAGATCTTCTTGTGATTGTTACAACTAAAACAAAAAAAGAAAGTTGCAGGGATCTGATTAATACTGTATGGCATTTCATGCAATTCCTTTCTGACTTCTCATTGTTGCAGACACGGAAAGAAAATGATGCTTTATTTAACCATGCTAGCATTAAAGCATGCTATGAAAACAGTTAATTTGTTAATACTGGCTTTGCATTTTAGTGGAAATGCTACAAATTTTCTTTTGTTACTGTTCTCCTCCTGTTACGCGTGAGCAAGCACAGGCATGTATTTCATGCACTGCAGTTCCCTAAGCAAGCGTTGATCTGAAATCACAATGACAGCGCTGCACTCAGTCCATCGGATGCTTCTCCCTGGAGGCAGCAAGGGCTGGTTTCAGGACTATGTGCCCGTGGGGTTCGCACACAGACTGACTGTGTTGTTCGTTCTCTTTGCATAGTGGAGGTGTTTGAATCAGACACAGCCAGTACTTCATTCCTGCCAAGCAGTAGTTATGGGGAAGAGACAGACGGAGTGGCAACACCAGCAAGACCAAGGACTACTGAGGATCTTTTTGCAGCCATTCACAGGTACTGTAGAAACTGCCCTTCCTGTACTGTCAGGTCCGGTAGGTCTCTCAGAAATGAATTTAACACTTTTTTGAACACCCAATTACAATAGTCATGGCTTTAATAGAAAGCACATATTTATCAACTTTCTACTAAGGATATATGTGAAAAAGATGAGGAAAAGGACTTGCATATTATTGTTTTATAAATGTATTTAATCCATTCTGAACTAAACCCAACCAGATTAAATAGATGTAGATTGTATTATAAATACCTTGCCCTTTAAAATATCAATTTATGTCTAGTATTTATTGTACTGTTCTCAATCTGCCATATTAACTCTACTGTTACTTTTTCTGTGTATCTTTTTGTTTTCATTCTTGTTCTTCTCCATCTCTTTTTACTCTCTTCGCTGCTTATATGGTGCAGTTTGGGACAGAGGCTCAACGCTAATGCTTCATGGCAAGCGTGGCTGAAACTGGCAAGTAACACAACATGTCAGTCATATGGCAAAACATATGGCAAACGCTGGATTATAGTTTGCCATAATCCAGCCTGAGGTCGGGTATTTTGTGTCAAACTGGTTCATGAATGGAGTGTGCAATACTGGCTCTATTGTTAATGGCATTATTCATTTCCCTTGAAAACAAAATCATGCCGAATGGCAGCTAGATTTATGTGCTGTTCACGTTAGGTGCTCAGAAAGAAGAAAGCCCAAGAGGGCCCCAAGGACAGGAACGCCCAAAGGCAGAGCCCGGAGCGCGGGTCCCTTGAAGCGGCGCTCCCGGAGCCGCCCGGGCTGGGCGTGGCGCCAGCGCCATCGCGTGGCTGCGCCGCGCGCTGCAAGCCGCAGAGGGACCGCCTCTCTGCCTGGGAGTGGGGAATTATCCAGGTGCTCAGTCAGTCTGCACGTCTGTGCATCGGGAATGAGGGAGGGGAAGAGAGCGGCTGAGAGGCTGCAGCATTTTGTATGCAAATACTATTTTTTGTTCAATTTTTGAAACAAGTCTTTTCCAGACATTACAAAAACGACATATATATGATACTGAATTTTATAATTTACTGTTAGCCCTTAGAACTTGGCCTGTATGAGTCATTCTGAAAACGGTCTGTTGCATTCATGTTGCATGGCACTCTCTAGAACTATGTCAAATCTGGCTTTAGAATGAGATATTCTGGCCAGTAGCCATTCTCCTTTATGTATGCAGATAGAGAGTGAATTCTGTGTATATGCACATATCTGTAATTCATGAGTTTTTGGGAAAATGGACAAAGGAACTGGATGTGACATAATTAGAACTGCTTGACACATTTTTTTGTTATGATCTTGCTTTTGCTGGCTTTGGACTTGAGCCACTTTCTTCCTTGGTTGCTAATTAATAAAAAAGGTTTTGGTTTTCCCCCACTGTTTCTAAGAGATATTACTTCAGTAATTGGCACTCTTGAATATATATAATTTGGAGCAAGATAAGAAATTTAGTGGTATATGCATTAAGACCAGGAAGAGCAGTCTGAAGTTTTAAGTCATAGTTTTGTTTGAACATGCACCCTATCTGTGTCTGAAAAGCCACCAAAACCAAATTTGGTTCTTAATTTCAAGTTTCTTCCATAATTCATACATATTGAGAAAAGCTGGCTAGGTGCTGACAGCAAACTGACTGCTCTGCGCTGCATTCACAGTCTTACCAGATCACTCCAAGCTAAGATAACAGTCTTTCAATGCAGATCTTTGCAACTGATTTTTTTTTCCAATTTATTTTGGGGATTGGTAACAGTACAATCCCAGCTCTGCAGTGTTTAAAGATATCCATAGGCAGCCAAAATCCTAATGAAGGAAAATCTTTTCTCTGTAACAAATGCACACAAGTGTTCACACACAGACTCGCAGAGCATCCAAGCACCGAAATCATCTGCTGCCTACAGTGCTAACCCACAGTTAAATCTAGATGAGGTTCCTCTGTGTGCATTCACCCTCATGCTGAATGGACATTGGGATTACATTCTTATTCCAGAAGGACAGGTGGAGGCAGCAGCAGCTGCTGAAAATAACATGGTGGTACAGCTGCCTGTGGGGGCATCACAAGTGAGCTATGCATAAACTTCACCACTTAGGGGAAGGATTGCTCCAAAGTCTTGGCACAGCCTATAGCAGTGTCTGTTGCTGCCACCTACTCAGCTGATGGGTCCTGCTTCTTTTTTTTGAGGAGTTTTTTAATTATCAGTAGGCTGTGATGCATGAATACATTTGAGCTTGCCTTGGCTAAATCTCAAGGCTTTTAAGAAAGTAAAGCTAAAGATCACATTAAGTAGAAATCTGTTTTACAAAGGGAATGGTCTGGGTTGAACACATGCTTGATAAAAATTAATACGAAGTTTATAGGATGATAATTTTATATCTCTAAGAAATCTGTTGGCTTGTTTTAAACTTCTGCCAAAATACCATATTTAAAATTAGGCTTTATACAATCCATTTTAATTAATTCTTGCTCAGTCAGCAAAGAAACAAAGCAGCTGTATTACAGCTGCCAGGCATGTACATTTCTTTAAGATTTCTAGAAATGTGAAAATGAGGCAGTAAAAGTCCAGTTTCCACATATTCCCAGTTCCATGGTTATCTCTTAATTTATTATTTTTTTGTGTGTTGTCCCTGCACTTCGCATCTAAATAGACAAACGCTCCGCTCTTTCATTTGGAAAGATAACTTTCTTGTCAGGAAGTTGGTCTCTTTTTCATTTAGTTGAAAGTTGCAATGACAGAGCACCAACATAACTGTGAATTTTGTCTGTGCATATTGAGAGGAGCTGGAAAGGTTTTTCTCTATTTATATAATATTTGGATTAGGGAGGGGGTTTTTCAGTAATTTAATGTAGAGTTGTTACATGTGGCTCCCTTTTCTCCATCTTCAGCAGCAGTGCTTTGCTGTGTCCTTTTTTCTGAAGGAAAGTGCACTAAACTACAACTCTAATTCTCCAGAGAGTGTCAAATTGTAAAATGAAACAAAACAAACCATATGCTCTAGATGACATATTTTGAATCAAGTCCCCAAATTGACAGAAAAACAGCATGGAATATAAATCTTCATGGCACATTAGTCTGAGCAGTTGAATACTGACTCTAGAAAACCCGATTCAGTAAATTTACTAAAGTGTTTTGAACATCAGTATTGCCAGTTTTAGTAGTTTCATTGTTCCAGATATGCAGAAAAAGAGTAATAAACTTACCTTATCCCTCCAATACCTGCATTAGTGCCTGTACAGTTCTGGTGGTGTTCTTACTCATGCTTTAGATTTAGATCACTTCTGCCTTTTCCCTGTCTCTGCTTTAGCTTAAATTCATTGTCATCCCTCTAAACTGAGTTTAATTAGGGGAGGTAAAAATTTTCATTTTTGTGTCATCCTCTTTTTTTGTGTGTGTGTTTCAAACTCAGATCCAAAAGGAAAGTCCTTGGCCGTAAAGATTCTGAAGATGACCGTACCCGCAACCATTCTCCGTCGCCCCCCGTAACTCCCACTGGTGCTTCCCCAAACCTAGCTACCCTCAAACAAGCTGGATCTATCCAGAGAAGCATTCGCAAGAGCAGCACCAGCAATGACAACTTCAAAGCCCTGCTGCTGAAGAAAGGGAGTCGCTGTGACACCAGTTCCCGTATGTCCGCAGCAGAGATGTTGAAGAACACGGACCCGCGGTTCCACCGGCCAAAGACGGACGTTCCCCCGGACCTTTCCGACAGCCCTGCCAGCTGCTCGCCCAGCAAGAGCAAACGGGCCCAGGAGGAGTGGGCCAAGAGTGAGGGCCTGATGCCAAGGAGCATGTCGTTCTCTGGCACAAGGTATGGCCGGTCACGGACACCCCCGTCTGCTGCCAGCAGCAAGTACAACGTCCGCAACCGCATCCAGAGCAGCCCCATGACTGTCATTAGTGAAGGAGATGGGGAAGTGGTGGAACAGTCCGAGGGCAGGGTCCGGAGGACTTTGGAAGAGCAGCAAGAGGGGCAGCTTGATATGTTTAACAGTGATGAAATGGACGTGAATGACTTCCCGTATGCTGAGGAGGCAGGCTGCAAGGAGACCTTGGATCCAGCCCATGTAGACTTAATGACTCAACCAGGTGCTTCAAGGAAGTATCTAAACTCTTCAGCTGAAGAAAGTTAAAAGGCAGTGTGACAAAAGGCTTTGGATATTAGTCTAGAAAATCACAGGGACTAGATTCCAGAAGAAAGCCCAGACCAGGACAAGGTTACTTTGCTGAGCATTTATTCCACGAACTGTATGTGTGTGTTTAAATGCTAAAGCGATGATGGTTCTGCATGGTTGGGTTGGGGTGGGGAGCACTTGCTTTGAATGAGTGGTCTGTGGCTTGAAGAATGTTAACAGTTGAATTTTTTGTGTAAAGCCTTAGAAGTCCTTTTGTGGGGTGGGGTGGGGAAGTTTTCTCAGAGTCTGTAGGGGTGTGAAGTTTTTCTTTTTCTTGAGACTGCAATTGTGCAAGCAAAATTTAGGAATAAGCCTGAAATGGGAAGGCTCCTGTGGTACAAGCTGGAGGTTTGGTTCAAAAGCATTGTAGTGATGCAGCATAGTGCATTAGTTAAGCAGAGGGAGGCACAATGAGGCACATTCACCTCTGAGAGAAGGTAGCAGGGTTGGTGCTGGGGTTACATGGCTCCTTAGAGGGGCATGGCCCAGCGTTTGATGAAGTGTGTCCTGCTTGAGCAGTGAGCTCACCAGGTTATGGATTGGTCCAGGGTACTGTACTTTTAATTCTTTTTCCTGAGGGAAAATGAACTATGTAGTTAAGGTGGAAAAGGGAGCTGATTTTATAACACACTACTAGCTGCTATGCAGCCACACACCTTCACTTGGTGAAACACACATTTCCAGGTGAATTGCTTCCTTGACTGGAGTATTCCCTTAGAGAACTAGAATAGCTGGATGTGTGTGGAGGGTGCAAGCAGACATCAGGAAAGTGGGAGATGAATGAAGCCAGAATTTGGAAGGGTTACTGTCATGGTTTAGGAACGGTAGTCCCCAATTTAGTGTTCCCACCAAAACACTCCAAACCATGTACCCTTTCACTCATTCCCCTCTCCTCTTACCTCTGCGGGTGGCTGGGGAGGAGAACTGGAGGCACAAAAGGTGAAGGATGGGGGCTGATAAAAGAAAAATTTACTGGAAACAGCAGTGAAGTAAGAAAATGGGCAGTAACATCAACAAGACTTAGAGTGTACACGAAAAAGGTGAATGGCTCACAGGTGACAGAGCCTGGTAAGGTGTGACCTGCTGCCCCTCTTCCTTGTTCCCAGCAGTGTTGTGAGGTGGTGTAGAACAACCTCTGTGTCCTGGCCACAGTCCCTCCTGGCTGCTGCAGAAAATGAGCCCTGTCCTGGCCGGAACCAGGACAGCTGTGTTTCTGAATTAGAAAGAGAAATTTGACTTGCACTACAAAGCTGTAGGTGGAGCCTGTCTTTCAAAACTGAAACTTGGGAATTGTGTTTTGCTGGAAATCTGTCTTTCATTTGTCAGAATGGGGAGACTATTACTTTGCATCACTTGAAATACAGATACTTGCTAACTTTTTGTTACCAAAGAATAAGTTTCGGTTACTTTCCTTTTTGATTTGCCTGCAGTATTGCTCTTCTTTTTTAACCTTAATAATTTAGTGAGGTTCGTTTTTATTGTATATTTTACAGATAATAAGAACATTTAACGTTTTTCCAATTGTAAAGAAGACATTAATTAAAACTGAAATATTGGCTGGAGTTTTTGGTTCTTGGTAGGAATGAAGCTTTTAATTTTTAATACGAATTTTGCATCATTTGATGGCATGCGCAGTTTTTGTATTGTT
Source organism: Geospiza fortis (assembly GCF_000277835.1). Taxonomy (NCBI): domain Eukaryota; kingdom Metazoa; phylum Chordata; class Aves; order Passeriformes; family Thraupidae; genus Geospiza; species Geospiza fortis. Next base: position 3,731,213 of record NW_005054316.1, on the reverse strand, counting down.
TGTAAATATTGAAAGTTGTTAAAATATCTTTTGATCTCCTTACCGTAGAATTTTTACATTTTTAGATTGCTTTTAAGAAGAAAAAGCACTCTTTGTAGATTATTTATTTTAGAGAAATATGCTTGTAGTCTCTTTCTTCAATCCTTTACTTGTTAGTTATGTAAATTTCAGGGGCCTTCGTTTAACTCTTCCCTTCACAAGAGGGGAATAGTGCTGAAAATGCTGTGACTTCGCTTCAATAAAGTGAAAGCCTGCCAGTTGCCATATTGTCTTTTGAGTCGATTAAAATCTCCTTCAAAAGATGTGTCCCACAGTGTATGGCAACCCACTGAATGCCATCATCCATGCATCCAGCTACTAATTTCCAGTTTTCATTGCAAAATTTACTAATTCACATTAGACACAACTAAAGTGTACTCACACATCCATCCCATTTTGGTATCTCAGTTCTGAGACTAAAAAAATTTAAATAATCCTAAGAATTTTCCAGTATTGTGTGGATGTTTCTATTACTTCTGTACTACTTGCAACCTGTCCCAGAAAACTAAAACTCTTGGAGAACCAGATTATAAGCAGAGTGAGTGCGAAGTGAAATGGACAAGTTGAATCTAGCTGCACTCAGTGGAACGAGGGTGGTATCAACTGGTGCGCAGCAAACTTTCTACCATTTTCATATGATAACTATATTGAAAGAACCATTCAATTTTTAAAAATTAAAATAAACCCTAATTGGATAAAGCAGATTGTTTCAGATGTTGTTAGTATTGAACTATATTCTGTTACAAAGAGATAGCAGTGGCAGAATGTTTTGCACTAAACATCTTGCCAGTGTTGCTTTGGTCTGTCTTGCTCAGCTGATCTCATGAAACATGAAAGGACCAAGTCCTTTTCACAGCAGGTGCTGTCCCTTAGAAAGCCATGCTAAATGCTAGCCAGTCCTCGTGCCACCATCCTGACATGGTAGTGTGTCATAAATAACACTCAGGCTTTGTTTATTGTTTACAGATGAAATCTAAGATGAATCATCTAAGTGAAAAATGAATGCACTGGGCAAAATTGTAGCTCTGGTGCCTGCAGCTTCTGCAGCCCTTTGCATCAAGTGCCTGTATGGGTGAGCTTGGCCAGCTTGTTCCCTGGTGATGAACAGCTGATGCTGCCAGTTGTGTTTATCGGCTATGTGGGGAGCTCTTGGGAAAGCCTGGCTTAAATGCACGGTGTCAGTGCAGGGAGATGAGATTAAACTTGAAACTGAATGTAGGCTGAATTTCCTCTCTGGCCACAGACAGCCTTGATGCTCCTCTAAAACCCGCATCTGGTGAACTTGGGCTGAAGCTCATGTTTTGGCTAACATGCAGAAGGCAGTGTTTATGCAGCCCTACTGATGTTATTACAGGGCTACATTTTACACAATACAAGGTGCAGTGAAATACCTTAGGTGTGCTGAAATATGTTTAATGGTGCTTATACCATTTACTTTGGTAGCCAATGTAACTTTCTTACAGAGGTGTCACCATGTCATCTCCCCACAGGCAGAACTGGTTAATTTTTTTGTCACACTTAAAACTTCAAAGTTTCTTAGACAGTAGTATTCCCCCATAGGGAGGTTTTGCAGTTGAGGTTTTATTGGTCTACAACTGTAGATTAAATTTAGCAAACTTCTTCTAAAGACATCCAGAGCAGGAGGAGAGGAGGGCACATATGCAAACTTGGTTGAGCTGAAGAGGAAAAGCAGACTTGTCATCCTGATGCTTAATGCATCATAGTGTCACAGAGCTTGTTTGGAGTTTACAGCTGGTCTACAGTTTGCATGTAAAACAAGAATCTTTATTGAAGCTAGATGAGAGAATAATTTCTGGTGTCTGTTTCACTGGGAATGGTTTTCAGCTTCAGTCTTTTTCTAAATTCTGCCCTATATTAACTCATTTCATGTTTTGTTCCTTTATGTTCAACGTTCTGCTGTCAGATGTAGGCAGCCCCAGTAACGCTGTGAATCAGAGCCCTCCAGTTACTCTGTTAATACATTCACAAGGCCCTGGGGCATTTACAAGCCTTCACTGCTGTTTGTACACTGGAAAGGAGAACTTACTACCTTAATTGAAATGATGGAGGTTATGCAAGGAGCAATAGCTTGGTGAGAGGAGGTTTGGAAGGCTGCTGGATATCAGTTAAAAGATTTGGATAAGAAGTGGATTCGATGAAGACGGGACTTTGAGAAGCCAGGACTGGGACGCTGGTTCCTGCATAAGGCTCGGCCTGAAAGAAGGTACTGGCAGAAAAGGTGAAGCAAGGAGATTACTGAGAAGTACAGTGAATGCACAGATTAAGGTATGGGGTGGGCAGGCTAGTGGAGATTCTAGATGATAAAGAAGTTTCAGCAAGTACAGAAGAGAGAAAAAGGCAAAGGAACAATGGAATAGCCACAGCAAGGAGAAAGAAAAATTGTAGCCTGTGTGTTTCATCCTAATTCAAAGGGTGTAGAAGGCTGAAGTCAGTCAAATGTGGGGGGAAAAACCCAAAACCCCTAACAATTTAGAAGAGGAAAATGAACAAAATTGTGTGAGCTTAGAGAAGCAGTAATAGGCGGGAGTGAGGACTGCTCTGGGAGGCCTCAGCAATCACTGGGTAGGTGGCTCAAGCACAGCTTTTGGGAGGATTCTATAGAACTACTGTGCCTGAAGTCTGGAAAGAATAAAGGGGATGGGGAAGATCAAAGCTCAGGTTGATCTTGTCTACTTTCTACTAATAACTCTGCATCCAGTGCTTCCAATGTACTGGGTACAGGTCTCCAGACACTTGCATTGGGGTAACTTGCTAAACCTTGAGTCATTTCCTGAAGCAAAGAGAGGCCACTCATGCATGCACACAGATGGATGTGTTAATACCACTGCAAGCAAATAGATCTTGTTAGGTATTCTTTGGATACCACATAGTTTTGGAAAAGTCATTTATAGCAGCAGTCACTGTTGAAACAAAGCCATTGCCACAGTACATTTGAGTGATTAAAAATGATGCACTGTTTGCTTTTCCAGGAGAGAATTAAAAGGATGGGCTTCAATGGTAAAACAAAGCGTTACGTAACTTACAGTGGCAATGAGGAATCATTTTATCTGTTTTATTTAAAATAACTTCAGTACTCACAAAAAGGAGCACAATAGCTTTATAATGCCCTTAGTAGCTGTGTGAATTCCCCCCTTACACTTAATTTTCTGAATAACTTTTGGAAATTATTTCTTGCATGGTTAAGACGAGAAAAATCTTCGGGCAAAATTGATAACTTTATTGGTTCTAAAGGGGTGTTATCAAATCAGAGTACAGCATGAAAATCTGGCAACTACTCAGTGCTGGATTGTGACTGTGGTTATAACTGGTGTGAATTAATAAACACTCAACAGAGTAAAATGCAGAAATTTTGGATAAAGATGTGCTGTGTCATATATTATCCTGAAAAACTGGGTAGAAGCCTTGATAGTGCTTCCATAGCAGAATGTTGAGTACATTTTGTGTTGCAAATTTAGCTCTTTGCAGTTGGGTTCTTTCACATAATGTGCAGCCAACCTTTTAAGGGCCAATCAATGCTTCTCCCAACAATGCTAATGGAAAATGTCATTGATTTTAGTAGGAAATTATCTGTTAATAGTGAATCCAAATGTGTGTGTATAAGCATGTGGGGAGGTATATAGAGAAGAAAGTCCAGTCCCAGTGTAGCTGAGTTGCTTCTGTCTGTAGCACACTGGTCTATTTGTGCATCAGCCTTCAGTATAAAACCAGAATTGTTAGCTGCTGAAGGAAAAAAAATAAAAATTGTCAGGATGCATAAGTTAGCAGAAATTTCTGCATTTTCACTTCCTCTAGAAAGCAAACAGCAAAAATTTAAGTTCTGTGTTTAGATGGTAAAAACTAATTTGTGAGGAAAAAAATACATAAATTATGAAAAAAAAACCAAACCCAAAACAAAACAAAAATCTCCAGAAAACAAAAAAATTCTAAAACACCACAAGATTATATCCTGGAAACAAGAAATAGAAGAAACTAAATTAACTATCTGCTATCTGAAGAGGAATGTTGTTCATGTGCATCTTGGTAGTACACTATTTTTTTCTTTTTTAAAACTGAAGTATCTGTTCAATGTACTTTTTCCAGAAGAAATTACAGGCTATTTCCAGCAGTCTCTTCACACTGGGTTGCAGAAAATGGACACAAATTCCTGCCTTTGGGAGTTAAATTTGGGGGAAACCCCTGATTTCTAGGTCGGTTTAAAACAGGGGAAGAGCATTCCAATGACACAAGAATTCAGTGCCAAGTGCAGCATCACCAGCTGAGAAGCTGCCTTAGTAAGAGATGGTCCCATCCTTCTTGCCTTAATGTGGGTGTTGTAATGTGCTGCCTGGAAATGGTGATTTTGCAAATTGCTATGCCAACTGGGAGCTGCAGTGTAGTCCAAAAGACTTAAAAAGCAAAGGCCAGGTTTATAGAGCCAGTACAGCAGTCAGAGACTAGGAAATGATAATGATTTTAATGTATTTACATTTTTATAGAGCCTTACAAAAGTACATTACAGAAAGGAGATCCGAAGGAAAATGCATGCACAGGGAGCACGTGGCTGTGAGCAGAGGTCATGCAGAGTTGCACAGAAGTCCAAGTTTGAGTCTAAGGTAGCTTAAGGCCATGGATAGACAGTATCAAACCACTGGTGATCCCAAATGAGGTTGGCATATTCCCATACACAGCACACTTGGATCTTCTAGGGCAAAGATCAACCAAATTTCTCAGAAAGGTCTCTTGTGATGAGATACACAGAGAAAAAAAAGTACCTCAATGTAATATTCAAGAGACTGCCCTTTATTTATTCCAACACAGAACATTAAGCCTGATTTCTCCATTTACTGATGCATTTTCTTGCAAAATTTGTCAGAATTTAAGATTGGGGCATGTGGAAACATGGAAAGTAGATAGACTATTTCTGAGTTTAAAAAACCACAAGCAGTACTCTGGTTTTCGACTGTTAAGCACAACCCAAGGCAAGCAAGCTGTGTAACATAAAAGTTTTTTTTTTGAAGTGCAGCTTTGAAGTCCGGGATTGACTGCAACAAATTAGTCATCAAATTCATGGGATGGGTTTCTTGCATGATGTGACAATCTCATGTGGAGCCATGTTGGATTTTGGGAACAAAGAATCTAAAAATTTACTTTCTGTGCCACAGACTTCCTCTCTCAAATGATCACCA